>NC_069499.1:1099594832-1099963165 GCF_027579735.1 Bombina bombina
GAGCCAGCCCATAAATTTAGGAGCCGGAAATTTTTGGGCATCCTTATGAGAGATATTAAATATAATATATGACATGTATTACATACAGACACATAAAATAACATCACAATATAAGAGAAATATAAAATATATATAGAATTTGAATTGATTTTTTATTTCCTCTTTGCATCTGTAACCAGAAAGGTTAAGAGCTAGCTAGAAGAAAAGTGTATTTTTCATGAACAGGAATCATAGAAATTTAATGAGCTTCACAATAGGTATTAAAGGGTGACGTGTCGAGTCGTGTTGTAATCAAAGTTCAGTTTTCTATAAAAAAACATTTTTGTGATGCATGTGTATTCGTAAAATTATTCTAAAGTAAAAGCGATCATTACTTCAGTGGTAGATTTTACTGTCCACAGTTTCATGGAGCATATCTAGATATAATCCATGCAACCCCTTTCAAGCGCTGTATCTATTTACAGAGTTAGTGGTCACATGGAACAAGTTAAGTATTGTCCCACACAATACATTGTCAGCTCTCTGGACAAGTATGGAGTTTGAATGCGTATGCAAGGGATATATGAGCATATGTTTCATATGCCCTGAAAGAGTGATAGCTTTTACTAGAAGCATTTCAGCTAATAGATGTGTATTACAAAAATGAGTCCAAAAGTGAAATGCATCTTATCCATAAGCATTTCATTTTTTATTAAAAATGTCCCTTTACATGAAAAATTTGAATCAAATGGAAAGTGTACCAAAATGTGTTTAAAGCTATGGTAAATTTGCCCGACTAAGAAATAATAAATGTAGTCCTCGCAATCTTTTATTATAAAAGTTTAATTCATCAAGTTTTGGGGGGGATTTTGTGCGCTAAAATAAAGTTAATCTTTGACATTACCAGGTCTAAACTGCCTTTTTTCCTTTTTGCTGAGCAGCTCTGCAACCAGCTTTTTTGCTTGCAGAGCCATATGGCACGCAAATTAACTACCAATGGAAAACATCAGTAAAATAAAAAAGGCACCAACACAAAAAAAGTTGATGATGAATAATACTAATAATTAACTGTGAATACATTTTCCCCTTTGAACTTATGCTGATGTTTATAATGAGATCCCTTGTAATACAAAAGCCTTGCATTCTTATGCAATAGAACAGCGCCAGCTGGAAATATTTACTAAGCTAAAAACTTCAGGTCCTGTCTTTCAAGTTACACTCAAACAAAAGTCGTTCAGAATTTGGCATAGCACATGCCCTTTAGTAAGACAATGCTACCTGTAACAGTAGAGAAAAACAAAATAGCACCAAAGTTATATTAGTGAACACATATTTTGGGGCCTAAAACACATCAAGTACACAACCTATAAACCAATTCAATGAGTAACAAACCAGATTTCATCTTAGTCATCCAGAATTTGAAAAGGTAAGCACAACTACAAAAACAGACAGACAATTTTCTAATATATATATATATATATATATATATATATATATATATATATATATATATATATATATATATATATATATATATATATATATATATATATATATATATATATATCTCCTTTAAAATGCTACAAATCTTAACTATCAGTAAGCACAATATTGTGGAGATAACATTTTCAAGAACAAGCATTGAAGAATATGAGGTCAGTATGTATTAGTAACACATTTTCATTGTATTACCATTCTGTTAAGCATGAGCGTAATTTATATGCATTAAATAACCCAAAAAAAAGAAAACCACATGGAGTGTATTCGCAGGTACAACAGAGGTGTGTCCAGTTAGTTTTATGAAATCTGAACTTGTATTCGATCCCAGGCCTACTTTAGATGTAATGTTTGCAAACAATAGTAAGTTAAATGAGGCTCCTCCAAAGCTGAAGACAAATGTATTTTTATGTAAATACCTAGATTAGCTTGAGGTACTCAAAAAATGTGTTCATTGACCTGCATGCACTAGATACACAGAAAGAGAGGAAAGGCAACAGGAGACAAAAAGACATGGTTGCTGCTCCTCTATAATGCTACAAATAATTATGAGTCAGCTAAAAGAGAAATGATTCAGTATACAATAAGATTACTTTACGGTACACACAGTAGTTTGAATAGTCTTTACTTTGGCTGCAATAAACTCTGTAATACACTTTTTACTTATAAAGGAGCACACAAGTTCAAATATTTCAGAATACCTAAGTGGAGATAAAATGGAAGATGCAGGTATGCAAATAAAATTAAAAAAAAAGTTATGACAATCTAGATTTACCGCAAGGTATTTATTCACCAGATTATGCAAAATTGATTACCAGCCTACCATTAACATGTGTGTCTCAGTCAGATACAATTAAACAAATATGGCCAATAAACCTCAAATTATATATCTTTACATATATGTAAGTGCAACTGTATAAAAAGTACAGCAATGCAAGGTAGTGTACCTTGTACAAAATAGTCATTTTTGTGGATACAAACAAGATATAAATGTATTCTGACATTTTAATCATGCAATGCCACTGCATATATCTTAGGAAAGGCCATACCTTTAGTGTAAAAAAACATTAATAGCCAATTAGTTCAACTGATTAAACAAAATATTTCCCAATACAAATACATTATGGAAATCAGAGTACTGTGTGAACAATCATACATTTCTATTTTACTATTGTAAGATCTTGCAAGAATTTTAGACACAGAAAAACCACTTAAAATTAATTCTAAAAGTCTAAAAATGAATTATGTAACAAGTAAAAAGTCTAAAAATGAATTATGTAACAAGTAAAAAGAATAACACTGGCTCTATTTAAAGGGTAACAAACTGAATTTCCCATGCATCCATTTCAATTTTGAATGAAAACATTTAAGTATCAAAAGTAAATATAGGGCTAGTAGAAAGTGTTTTAATTAGTTTTTTCTGTATACAACGAGCAGATGTGGAATGGATAGCCTCTGCCTACATGTGCACAGTAAAAGATCATACAAACACTGATATAGTTATTTTAGAAGCATATTTGCTAATGCTAAAGTGTAATGCAATAAAAATTAAAAAAAAAATGATATTCAAAATTAAAATGCACGTATGTCATTCATGTTTGATCTACAACATCCCTTTGCTAATCTCTGTAAAGCCATATTTTTTACACTGGTAAGATGTGTAACCCAAGAGAAATTACAAACTTTTAATTACGCAAAAAACTCCAGAAAATATTGGCAAAAGGCTGTTCCACATGCACCCACACATTGTATGAAAATATAAAGGATGGTGAAATCACAGGAGATCGAAAGGACAGTAAATGGAATGCACAGTGTGTAAAAAAAAAGTGCAAATCTATAATAAACAAGCCGACACACCACCATTAATATTTAAAATGACTAAAACAAATAAAATACTGTGCCCTCATTACCTCTATAACGTCTGAAATCGATTGGACAAACAAAACCTCAAGAATGTATTTTGTAAATAAAAACCGCAGTAGAATGAACGAGCTGCACCAAAATGAGCTTTGATAATGCATTCGTTTGCTGGACATTTCATTACCGAAACATTTAAACATTACACATACCCCTCCAATAAAGAGGTAAACGCGTTAATGGAGTTTATAACATTCACTTAGCTACATCAATGCATAACTAATCCCTAAAATCTATGTTCTTCCAAACCACAGAACCATGTACAGCACATAATATGAACTGGGGGACAAGCCCTTGCAACAGGACGCACAATGCATTCACCAAGCCTCGGACAGCCCCAGCTGCTGGCAACGAATACGCAGAAAACAACGGGTTAACCATTTGACCTGCCAACCCACAATTACCAACGGTCACACAATGGGGTTAAGATTTACAAATAAATAGTAATGTTCTAAATAAATATGATTTAGCGCTTCTGAAGTCTCCCTAGACATCAAGCGGCCATGTCGGAGCTGGAGCCTAAACCAGGTAGACACACTCCTATATTCCCATATTATACACATACGGACTCACTCCTCTGTTGAACACCGCTCTTTTTTTTCTTACCGCTGATATCTGTTTTACTGTAACACAAAAATGAGAGAACAAACAAAGAAGGAAAACACTCGTTTCTCCTAGCTTCTTGTTTTCTCCCTTTTTCTCTGATTTTCAGCTGCTATATTTCGCGAAGCCTTTCAGCAGCCCACACAAAATGGCTGCTGGTCCGCAACGTGACGTCACGCATCGGAAGGCTTAGACGAAGCGCGTACACGGAAGAGGGGCGGGCACGTTCACTAAGAATAACAAATAGAACACAGTCTTGCTTGGTTTAGTTTAGCTTGCTTGGAATGTATTCGAAATCGAATGCATTGTAATTGCCAGAACTGATCGTAATAACGGTCCTGTGTGTATATATATTTTCTGGAGCAGATTTTGGAGTTGTTTTGACAGGTTGTAATTTGTACATAAAATACCCAATACTTTTAATTTGTAATTGATTCTGATTTGGTGTTTTTCATATAGCACATGTTAACATTTTGAGATGCCATACGTTTTTCATTGACACACACATATATATATATATATATACAGTATATATATATATATATATATATATATATACAGTGTGTGTATATATATCATACCTCCCAACATTTCAAAATTCAAAAGAGGGACACCCCCCCACCACCAAAAAAATGAAATGTGGTGGACGGGGCTTAAAAATCATAAGCCCAAAGTAATATAAATAAAATTCTAAATAAAGTCATAGATTTTAATACACATAGGGAGCAAATCAAACACAAGCTCAAACCACTGGTATGGCTATGTGAGCTATGTAATTATCCTTTGCAAAGACATTGCTAAATATTTTTATCTTAATTGGACATTTAATAATAAATTCTTTAAAACTGCTCTTTGCATTCCCCATTAATATTCTAAATTCTGTCCTTTAAAGTCAGCAAAAATGCACAGTAGCACACTACATAGCATACACTTACACATGCAGATACACACACACAACATAGCATACACTTATACATGCAGATACACACACACTACATAGCATACACTTATACATGCAGATACACACACTACATAGCATACACTTATATATGCAGATACACACACACTACATAGCATACACTTATACATTCAGATACACACACACACACACACTACATAGCATACACTTATATATGCAGATACACACACACACTACATAGCATACACTTAAACATGAATATAAACACACACTACATAGCATACACTTACACATGAAGATACACACACACTACATAGCATACACTTATACATCCAGCATACACAGACAATACATAGTATACAGGGAGTGCAGAATTATTAGGCAAATGAGTATTTTGACCACATCATCCTCTTTATGCATGTTGTCTTACTCCAAGCTGTATAGGCTCGAAAGCCTACTACCAATTAAACATATTAGGTGATGTGCATCTCTGTAATGAGAAGGAGTGTGGTCTAATGACATCAACACCCTATATCAGGTGTGCATAATTATTAGGCAACTTCCTTTCCTTTGGCAAAATGGGTCAAAAGAAGGACTTGAAAGGCTCAGAAAAGTCAAAAATAGTGAGATATCTTGCAGAGGGATGCAGCACTCTTAAAATTGCAAAGCTTCTGAAGCGTGATCATCGAACAATCAAGCGTTTCATTCAAAATAGTCAACAGGGTCGCAAGAAGCGTGTGGAAAAACCAAGGCGCAAAATAACTGCTCATGAACTGAGAAAAGTCAAGCATGCAGCTGCCAAGATGCCACTTGCCACCAGTTTGGCCATATTTCAGAGCTGCAACATCACTGGAGTGCCCAAAAGCACAAGGTGTGCAATACTCAGAGACATGGCCAAGGTAAGAAAGGCTGAAAGACGACCACCACTGAACAAGACACACAAGCTGAAACGTCAAGACTAGGCCAAGAAATATCTCAAGACTGATTTTTCTAAGGTTTTATGGACTGATGAAATGAGAGTGAGTCTTGATGGGCCAGATGGATGGGCCTGTGGCTGGATTGGTAAAGGGCAGAGAGCTCCAGTCCGACTCAGATGCCAGCAAGGTGGAGGTGGAGTACTGGTTTGGGCTGGTATCATCAAAGATGAGCTTGTGGTGCATTTTCGGGTTGAGGATGGAGTCAAGCTCAACTCCCAGTCCTACTGCCAGTTTCTGGAAGACACCTTCTTAAAGCAGTGGTACAGGAAGAAGTCTGCATCCTTCAACAAAAACATGATTTTCATGCAGGAAAATGCTCCATCACACGCGTCCAAGTACTCCACAGCGTGGCTGGCAAGAAAGGGTATAAAAGAAGAAAATCTAATGACATGGCCTCCTTGTTCACCTGATCTGAACCCCATTGAGAACCTGTGGTCCATCATCAAATGTGAGATTTACAAGGAGGGAAAACAGTACACCTCTCTGAACAGTGTCTGGGAGGCTGTGGTTGCTGCTGCACGCAATGTTGATGGTGAACAGATCAAAACACTGACAGAATCCATGGATGGCAGGCTTTTGAGTGTCCTTGCAAAGAAAGGTGGCTATATTGGTCACTGATTTGTTTTTGTTTTGTTTTTGAATGTCAGAAATGTATATTTGTGAATGTTGAGATGTTATATTGGTTTCACTGGTAAAAATAAATAATTGAAATGGGTATATATTTGTTTTTTGTTAAGTTGCCTAATAATTATGCACAGTAATAGTCACCTGCACACACAGATATCCCCCTAAACTAGCTATAACTAAAAACAAACTAAAAACTACTTCCAAAACTATTCAGCTTTGATATTAATGAGTTTTTTTGGGTTCATTGAAAACATGGTTGTTGTTCAATAATAAAATTAATTCTCAAAAATACAACTTGCCTAATAATTCTGCACTCCCTGTACACTTATACCTGCAGACACACTACATAGCATACACTTATACATGCAGATACACACTTATACATGCAGATACACATACACACACTACATAGCTTACATTTATACATGCAGACACACACACACTAAATAGCATAAACTTATACATACAGATACACACACACACAGTTATGGATACAGATAGACACACACACTACATCATATATGGGTATCTGTAATTCATTGTATGGTGTCCTGGGGTTGGCAAGCACATTAGCTGGCAGTCTGCGGCTGCCACTGTTCGTTACCCTGGTATTAGCACTGCTGATTGCATAAAACTGAAGACATGCTAGTATTATCACCAGGGGTTAGACATCATCACTACCAGAGGTAGGTTAGAGAGGTCACCATTACCCGTGGTCAGAGTGTATACAGCCTTCTTACTCCTGCTTAACCCACACACCATTCCCTTTCCACAGGGATTCTAACAGGTATCTAACCCTGTGAGAGCAAAGGCAGCTGCTTCTGTGTATGGGCCCAACAGAATTAAAAAAAAATAAAAAAAAACATTTTTTTATTTTTTTTTTAATGCCTGGGGCAAATCGGGAAAGATGACTAGCAACCCGGGACAGGGGGACAGACCCCTAAAATCGGGACTGTCCCCCAAAAATCGGGACAGTTGGCGGGTATGATATATATATATATATATATATATATATATATATATATATATATATATATATATATATATATATGACAGTTCATATCTGAATACGTTTTTTTAACAAATGTTTGATTTTTTTCTGTTTCATCTTCAAAAAGATATCGAAAGTCTATGGGCATTCAATTTTGTTATTTACCCGTCATTCCATAGAAAGTAGCTATAATTCCACATAGGGCAAAATTTATCAAGCCCCGAAAAAATGTGTGTAAAAAGTAGTGATTATTTCTGCAATAGTATGTAGTAAAAAATGTCACCAATTTCAGTGGCGGTTCTAGACAAATTTTACTGGGGTGGCCAAGGTGGAGCCAGTGTTTAATCATAGGGGCACATTAAAAAAAAAAAACAATTTATATTGTGCTGCCTGGGTCCGAGAACAAAATTACCCTCCTCCCCCCAAACACACTTCTGCCTGTTTAACGCCAACCATAACACTACATCAAATTATTATAAATGCAAAATAGAACATGGATATATAAACATCAAAATATGCCTAATAACACAGACCTCCAAACACATACTAACAGAAACCTATCTGTGATATTCCCAAGGCATGCCGTGAGCTGACAATCCCAGGGTTTACTGTAAACAGCAGGGGCGTACTAACGTTGATGCAAAGGTCGCCATTGCGACCGGGCCCAGCAGGTCTCCCAAACAGGGAGGGGGGGGCAACAAGGCAGGTGGTTGTTTTTTTTTTATTAGTATTTTATTTTTTGGGGGGCACATGCCAGTGATCATTGATGATGCCACAATTGTCAGTTTGTACTTTGTTGTCAGTTGTGACTGTCACTGGCTGCTGTCGCTTGATGTCAGTGAGTCTAGTCTCTGGACGGCGGGTGCTCTGCTGCGCTGCCCGGCCGGAACTTTCCATTTCGGCACACACTGATCTCTGACTTCTCTTCCCTCCTGAGTACTGACGGCTGCACGCACGTGTATCACAACAATTGTCTCGTGACTGCACGTGCGGTGCAGCAGTCAGTAGCAGGAGTCTGTCGACAGTGGAGTGTGTGGTGTGGGAACGTCTGGGACAGGCAGAGCCAGTGTGACAGACTACTGAGGAGAACGGAGTGGAACTGTGGAAATCTGTTCAACCTCAGGTAAGCGTCCGTATCATCAGCTATTAAGCTAAATAAAGCTGCTCAGACTGAGGGAGGGGGGGCCACGGCGCAGGGGCACAGTGAACAGTACTGGGGGGGCGGGCACGGTCACTCACGGTGAGCTCACTCAGCTGAGTCAGAGTCACTGTGACTGTCAAGTCAACTGAAGAGCTAATGGACATACTGAACAGGCAGGCTACAGGTGAGAGCATAGAAAGATGCCTGTATAAGCTGAGTATTTGTTTATGTGCAGGTTGAAGTAATTATATGCCCAGCAGGCAGTTTATATGTTATATGTATGGTATGGTTTTTTATGTGTAACTTGATGCATAACAGGCAGGCTATGTGTGTATAGCAAGCAGGGATATCTGTTTATGTGTATGCTATATGTAACTATATGCACAGCAGTTATATATAGCATAATCACAAAATAACTGCATATATGAGCTCGGCCTGGTAGCTGTTTATGTGAAAGATAAATGTAACTATATGCATAATGGACATATATATGTGGCTATATAACAAGCAGGGTGTCAGTTTGTATGCATGCTATATGTAGCTATATACACAGCAGCCAGGATCACTTTGACTGTATAGCATAATGTCAAGAGGTGTATGTGAGCTGGCTTTCTGTCTATGTGCATAATAAAACAGCAAAGCAATAAGATGTGCTGGCTCAAAAAGTCAAATGTTGGATAAAAAGATTTATTGGAAGTACAAGTACTGTTACAAAGTAAATGGGTCACAGTCAGGGACGCCTGACGCGTTTCACGCATGCGTAGCTGCGCTTCTTTGGAGGCTCCAACATTTGACTTTTTGAGCCAGCGCATCTTATTGCTTTGCTGTTTTGTTCCTTAGCGGTTGGGTATACCGCTTTTTGGATTCGCTGCTCGTTTGCTGTTCACTCTTGGACTTTCAGCTTTCTCTCCGCCCCCCGCGTCCTGCTCCTACCAGTGTGCCTAGCAACATCATCGGTGACGCACCAGGAAGTGCGTTCTTACTACGCATACCACTGAATCTCTTTGCACGCCAGGAAGGACACACAAGCTGCACCCTCCCTGAAGGGTTTCATCGCCAGTCCGTGAGGAAGTACAGAGTGTGCCCAGGCACCCCATCAGACCAGTGGAGGGTAAGAGATGACGTTTAAGAACACCACTACAGAGATCTGTTTACACCTACTGAGACTTACTGACACCTAGGCTGAAGTGGAGCGTATGAACTACTGAGGAATTTTCAGAGAGAAATGCTTTTAGACAGAGGACTTGGATTATATATTACTTTTTTCTGACTGTTTGTCCCTTCACACACGGATAATAATTGGGACATATACCCCTGTTTTGGGTCTCAAGCATATACCTTTAGAGAACCTAAGGGGTCACTAACTGAACACTCTGTTTCTTGTGTATTAATGTATATGTGCATAATATATGTAACTATATGCACAGCAAGCAAGACACTCTACAATCCATATACCTGTAGTAAGGGGGATCACTTTCAGCATGGATTTGTTTATTTCTGTTTGGTTATACTCCCTCCCCTGTGTCTCTTTAACTCCCTCCCTCCCCTGTGTCTCTCTCCCAACCTCCCTCACTCCCTCCCCTGTGTCTCTCTCCCTCCAATGTGTCTCCCTCCCTCCCCTGTGTCTCCCACCCCTGTGTCTCCCTCCCTCCCCTGTGTCTCCCTCCCTCCCCTGTGTGTCTCTCCCTCCCTCCCCTGTGTGTCTCTCCCTCCCTCCCCTGTGTGTCTCTCCCTCCCCCCTCCCCTGTGTGTCTCTCTCCATCCCTCCCCTGTGTGTCTCTCTCCATCCCTCCCCTGTGTCTCTCTCCCTCCCCTGTGCTTCCCTCCCTCCCCTGTGTCTCCCTCCCTCCCCTATGTGTCTCTCCCTCCCTCCCCTGTGTGTCTCTCCCTCCCCCCTCCCATGTGTGTCTCTCCCTCCCTCCCCTGTGTGTCTCTCCCCTCCCCTGTGTGTCTCTCCCTCCCCTCCCCTGTGTGTCTCTCCCTCCCCTGTGTCTCACTCCCTGTCAGGATATGTTAAAGAACAGTATTGCCGTTTACTGTAAGGCAAGAGTTTTGTGTCAAGAACCTCAGCTGCTGAGTGCATGCTACTCTAGGTACATAGTTTTTGTTGTTACATTGATTTCTGGGATACATCATGAATTACTCACCCAAGTAAATGATAAGCCCAGAGATCATGGTTCATTTAATAGATGGGATTTCTAGTTAAGTACACTATCGCCACCACCTGTGTATAACACTTACATTTGCAGCAGTGTAAAACTTTGAAACTCCAAATAAGGGTTAAACAGTATAGTGCTTAAAGGGACACTCAAGTCAAAATTAAACTTCAAGATTCAGATACAGCATGCAATTTTAAACAACTTTCCAATTTACTTCAATTAACAAAATGTGTCACAGTCTTTTTATATTTACACTTTTTGAGTCTCCAACTCCTACTGAGCATGTGCAAGAATTCACTGCATATATACGTATATGCATTTGTGATTGGCTGATGACTGTCACATGGTACAGGGGGAATGGAAATAGACATAACTTTGCAATTTATTTAACAAAAATCTACTACTCATTTGAAGTTCGGACTAAGTGCTATTGCATTGTCTTCTTATCATGCATTTGTTGATTATGCAAATCTACTGTATTGACTGGTCCTTTAAGCAAGGCATACAGGCAAGAATAGCAAGTGAGTATTAACGATCTATTAAACTTATGTGACCTGTTGCGCATAGGAGATTACATGATACTGAATTGAATTACAAGCTTAGTTCAGATCTTACTTGCGGTGAGGGAGTTTAAGGTAGATCCTTTCTTCAGGCAAACGTCCTGTGGAGCTGAGAAGCGGAGTGTAGCTCTGTGCGAGTGCTGTCCGGTCTGCAGCGTGGTGCGGGTTGGCGTGTGATGTCACCGCTATCGGAATACCGGAAGTAGCTGTGAGAGGAGACTGGAGGTAACGAACCTGGAGATTCGGATTAGATTGAGCTCAGGAGATCAGCACAACAGCTGAAGTAGGTAAAGGCTGCAATACTAAGCAACATGATGCGTGAGAGGCAGGGTTTTATTCAGGGATCATATGAAGGCACTCCCCCTACCTTAAAGGAACAGTAGCAGACATGACATGACACCCTCCTCCAGGAGAAGCTCATGGATGCGGGTGATCTGGATTCCGCTGATGGAATCTGGAGACCAATCTAGGGGTGGATATGTTGGTAGCGAGCTCCCAGGAGTTATTGTCTTGAGTGTAGCCTTTCCATCTGATAAGGTATTGGAAAATACCACAAAATCATCTGGTATCCAGTATTGCCTAGACCTCATATTCAGTATCGGGATCCACTGAAATGGAAGATGCTGAGTCTTGGGTAGGTGAGGCTCTTAGTGCTCGGTAGGGTTTAAGGAGTGATACATGAAACTGTCAGGGTTTTTTCCCTGTTGTGCCTGCCATGTGCTGCTGGCAGCCATTTTACTCACCTCTCTTCCTGACTATGGTGCATTGTGGGGGATGCTGCTCATTTCCTGCACTTCCTTTAATGGTCAGACTGGTGTGCATCATCCGTGTGAGACAGAATGCAGTCTCAGAATTGTGATGTCATCACTTATTATTTAAAGGGCCTCTGTTCAGTATGCTTTGCCTTTGCGTTGTCTCAGACCTGTTTGTGAGAGTTCATATGTATTACCTGGCTGCCTGACGTTCTTCCTGGTTCCTGATCCCTGGCTTGTTCCTGACTCTGCTGTTTTCCTTGTTCCTGATTCCGGCTCATCTGACTATTCGCTTTGGCTCCTGACTCAGCTCGTCTGACTACCAGCTCTGGTTTTGACTCCTGGCTTGTTATTTGACTTGTGGACTTTTTATTATTTTTTGCTATTAATAAAGGTGTGATTATTTTTGCACTTCTCGTCTCAGTCTGATTCCTGGCACCCTGACATTACGCAAAGGCCATGAATCCTGATGCTGCTAATTATCCACCTTTACCTGCCATCATTTCCAGGATGGATGTACAGGATCACCGCTTGGATCAATTTGCACTAGCCCTGCAAACCCTGCTGACTCGCACTGCACATTTGGACCAAAGTGTCCTGCAAGTTATGGCTGCTCCTGTTTCCGCTGCTGCACCTATGCCTACCAGGAGCATGTCCGGTTCTTCACCTCTAACTCAGCGATATGGAGGCGATCCTATTCAGTGCAGAGGGTTTTTACTTTGCAGATGGGAATTTACTTTGAGATGTTACCTCAGGCGTTTCCCTCTGACAGAGCTAAGGTGGGATTTCTCATCTCGTTACTCTCTGACACAGCTCTTGCCTGGGCTAATCCCTTGTGGGAGACTAATAAACCTGTGATTTCAAATTTCCCTGAATTTGTGGCCTCCTTTCGAAGGGTATTTGATGTTCCGGCTCGTTCCTACACTCTGCTGCTAAACGACTCATGTCCATTCAGCAAGGTACAAGATCTGTTGCTCAGTATGCTATTGAGTTCCGTACGCTTGCCGCAGAGGTAGGTTGGAACAATGAAGCCCTTGTTGCCGCCTTCTTTCATGGGCTCTCTGATGAATTTAAAGATGAAGTGGCTGCCAGAGATTTACCAGAGGATCTCGAGGCATTGGTGTCTTTTTTTATCCTAATTGACATCAGACTCAGAGAGAGGCCCTCTTTCAAGGAGCGCTTGCAGAAGCCTCCTGTTCTGTTGTCTCTTACGTGTTCGTTCCCACCCATGCCTCCCTCTCCTCCCATGTCTCCTGGTCCAGAGTCACCAGGTACTGCTGAGCCGATGCAGTTGGGATTCACGCGTCTCTCTGTGGCAGAGAGGGCCTTTAGGAGGAGGGAGGGGCTCTGCCTCTATTGTGGGTTACAGGGCCACCTTTTGAAGTCTTGTCCTACACGGCCGGGAAACGCTCACACCTAAGGTCCTGTCGGGGGCAGACCTTAGGTGGTTTATCCTTGTCCCTGGAACCGCTTAAGGAGAAACCTTTGGTCACGGTTGTCCTTTCCTGGGTGAACTCCTCCATAGTCACTCAGGCTCTTGTTGTCTCCGGTGCTGCGGGCTATTTCATTGACACTGCTTTTGTATCAAAGCACTCCATTCCTGTTTTGCCTCGGTCAGTTCCGCTTGCTATTGAGGCCATTGATGGCAGGCCCCTTCAGCCCGCACTCATTACTCACGAAACTGCTCCGTTGTCCATGGCTGTTGGGGCTCTCCAGTTTGAAACTCTCCAGTTCCAGATGATAAACTCTCCGCATTTTCCAGTTCTGGGTTATCCCTGGCTCCAAAAGCACAATCCCAGTTTCGACTGGCGCAGGTCTGAAATTTTGTCATGGTCTCCGCAATGTATTTCCACTTGTCTTCGGAAACCAGTTAAAGTCTTGTGCACTTCTTCGGTATCTCAGTTGCCAGAGGAGTACCAAGAGTTCCTAGACGTGTTTGACAAAGTGCATGCCGGTACGTTGCTTCCTCACCGGTCTTACGATTGTGCCATAGACCTGCCACCTGGAGCCATTCCTCCTCAGGGCCGGGTGAATTGTGCTATGGAGGAGTATGTTGACGATGCTCTGTCGTGGGGGATCATCCGCAAATCCTGCTCTCCTGCAGGGGCTGGCTTCTTCTTTGTGAAGAAAAAGGGTGGCGAGTTAAGACCATGTATCGATTATAGGGGTCTTAATCGTCTTACCATTAAGAATGCTTACCCTATTCGGCTCATTACGGAGCTACGGTCTTTACTAAACTTGATTTGAGAGGAGCGTACAATGTCGTTAGGATTAAGGAGGGTCACGAATGGAAAACAGCATTTAACAACAGGAGCGGGCATTATGAGTATCTTGTAATGCCCTTTGGCCTATGTAATGCTCCTGCTGTTTTTCAGGAATTTATTAATGATGTCCTACGAGATATGTTGCAACAGTGTATTGTGGTGTACGTGGACGACATCCTCATACACTCACCCACACTTGAGGCTCATCGTTCTGATGTTACACGGGTTCTTCAGAGACTACGTGAGAATGGCCTGTTTTGTAAACTCGAGAAATGTGAGTTCCATCAGACTCAAGTAACCTTCCTAGGTTATGTTATCTCCGTTGCAGGGTTCTCCATGGATCCTGACAAGTTATCTGCAGTTCTGCAGTGGTCTTCAGTCTATTCAACGTTTTTGGGGTTCGCCAATTACTATAGAAAGTTTATTAAAAACTTTTCTTCCTTGGTTAAACATATCACAGACATGACCTGTAAAGAGAATGATCCACTCCATTGGTCACCTACTGCCATTAAGGCCTTGGATAGTCTTAAGACTGCCTTTGCTGCCGCTCCAGTTCTGGCTCATCCTAACCCTGTCCTGCCTTTCGTTCTTGAGGTCGATGCGTCTGAGACTGGAGTAGGTGCCCTCTTGTCTCAACGTCCCACGCCTGACGGTTCCTTGCATCCGTGTGGTTTCTTCTCTAAAAAATTGTCTCCAGCGGAGTGCAATTATGAAATTGGCGACAGGGAATTACTGGCCATAATTTTGGCACTCAAGGAATGGAGGCATCTTTTCGAGGGTACTAGCGTGCCAGTGCTCATTCTTACTGACCACAAGAATTTAACTTATCTATCTGAAGCAAAACGTTTGTCGCCCGACAGGCCAGATGGGCGCTATTTTTGTCTCGGTTTAATTATGTGGTCTTCTACCTGCCTGGTAGTAAGAATGTTAGGGCTGATGCCCTCTCTCGACAATTTTCGCCTCTGTCCAAGGAGGAGTCTGTACCTACTCCTGTTATACCTCCTGACCATATTTTGGCTACCATATGTACTAATTTGACTTCTCCCTTGGGGGAGGAGATCCTGGCTGCACAAACCAATGCACCTTCTGAGAAACCTAGTGGTAAGTGTTTTGTTCCTGAGAATCTTCGAACTAAACTTTTGCACACTTACCACTATCCTAAAGCCGCAAGTCACCCAGGCAAGAACCAAATGATTTGGTCTGTCACTCGACAATTCTGGTGGCCAGGTCTTTGTTCTGATATTGCTGCGTATGTTGCCTCCTGCTCAGTTTGTGCACAGAATAAGCCTCCTCGACGTCTTCCTGTGGGTCTTCTTCAACCTATTGCTAATGGTGAGCGTCCTTGGACACATCTTTCCATGGACTTCATTGTCGAGCTCCCTGTTTCCAATGGCAATACTGTTATCCTTATGGTGGTTGACCGTTTTTCTAAAATGTCACATTGCATTCCCTTGATGCTGCCTACCGCTCAGGAGCTTGCTTCAATTTTTACCCGGGAGGTCTTCCGTTTACATGGGTTACCCAAGGAGATAGTGTCGCACCGGGGTAGCCAGTTTGTCTCCAGATTTTGGCGTTCCTTTTGTGCTCAAATGGGGATCCAGCTTTCCTTCTCCTCAGCATATCACCCTCAATCCAATGGGGCTGCAGAACGGTATAATCAAGCTCTAGAACAGTTCCTCCCTTGCTATGTCTCAGATCACCACAATAATTGGTCTTAACTGTTACTTTGGGCAGAGTTTGCTCGTAATAGTGCTATTAATGCTTCCTCCAAGTTATCCCCGTTCATGGCGAATTATGGGTTTCAACCATACTTGTTGCCCGATACATTCATGTCTCAGGGTATTCCGGCTTTGGAGGAGCATCTCCGGCAACTCCGTTCCACGTGGGTGCAGATTCAGGATTACCTTTGTCGTTCTATGCAGCGCCAAAAGTTCCAGGCTGATCGTAGGCGTCTGCCCACACCTTCCTACCAGGTTGGTGAGAGAGTTTGGCTGTCCTCCCACAACTTGAACCTTCGTGTGCCTTCCAATAAATTGGCTCCCTGTTATGTTGGTCCTTTTCGAATACTCCGACGGGTTAATCCTGTGGCCTACGCTCTTGACCTTCCTCCTGCTATGCGCATCTCCAATGTTTTTCATGTCTCCCTCTTGAAACCATTGGTTTGTAATCGGTTTACCACTGTGCTGCCACGTCCCCGTCCTATCTTTGTTGACAACCATGAGGAGTATGAGGTCAGCAGCATTATTGACTCTTGTATGTCCAGGGGCCGTGTATAGTATTTGGTTCACTGGAGGGGCTACGGTCTGGAGGAGCGTTCTTGGGTTCCCTCCTCTGATGTTCATGCTCCCGCCCTCCTCTGTGCCTTCTATGCCCGTTTCCCCAATAAGCCTTTTGTCCTCCCGTGGTGCTTGCCATGTGCTGCTGGCAGACATTTTACTCACCTCTCTTCCTGACTATGGTGCATTGTGGGGGATGCTGCTCATTTCCTGCACTTCCTTTTATGGTCAGACTGGTGTGTATCATCCGTGTGAGACAGGATGCAGTCTCAGAATTGTGATGTCATCACTTATTATTTAAAGGGCCTCTGTTCAGTATGCTTTGCCTTTGCGTTGTCTCAGACCTGTTTGTGAGAGTTCCTATGTATTACCTGGCTGCCTGACGTCCTTCCTGGTTCCTGGTCCCTGGCTTGTTCCTGACTCTGCTGTTTTCCTGATTCCTGCTCGTCTGACTATTCGCTTTGGCTCCTGACTCAGCTCGTCTGACTACCAGCTCTGGTTTTGACTCCTGGCTTGTTATTTGACTTGTGGACTTTTTATTATTTTTTGCTATTAATAAAGGTGTGATTATTTTTGCACTTCTCGTCTCAGTCTGATTCCTGGCACCCTCACAGAAACGTAGGATGAACTCGTATGGTATCCGGTAACCGTAACCTCATTGCATTGGTGTTGATGATAAGTACAATTGGATAAGGACCAAAGTAGAGGGCTGACAGCTTCTTCGAGGGTGTGCAGAGTTTCAAATTTTTTGTGGAGAGCCATACCAGATCTCCTACACAATACTTAGGAGCTGGAGTTCTTCTTTTATCATAGTAGGTTTTGTGGACCTGTTTTGCGTGTTAAATGGTGTTACGTATAGAAGAGAAATTGGATGAAATGGAATTTGTGAACTCTGTAACAAGTGAACATGAACTCTGGTTGTCTGGTAGTAAATTAAAGGTAGGATGGTATCCATAGTTGACATAAAAGGGAGTCTGTTTAGTGGTTGAATGTACAGTGTTGTTATAAGAAAACACCGCGTAGTGAAGGTAAGAGGACCATAGATGTTGCTGGTTGCTACAAAAACTTTGTAGGAATTGTTCCAACCATTGGTTGCATCTCTCAGTCTGCCCATTCGTCTGAGGATGATAAGCTGAAGTCAATATCTTATCTATATGGAAAATTTTGCAGAATTCAAGCCAGAATTTACTTGTGAATTGGGTTCCGCAATCTGATAGGATGGATTTCGGTAAGCCATGGTGTATAAAGACATGTGTGATTAACAATTGAAGCGTTTCAGCAGCAGTTGGTAATTTATGGTAAGGAATAAAATGGATCATTTTGCTGAATAAATCAACCACTACTAAGACAGTGGTGTTGTTACAGGATCGTGGTAAATCCACTATGAAGTCAAGAGCTATCTCTTCCCAAGGCCTTTTGGGGGTTGCAAGAGGTAATAGAAATTCTTAGAGTGGTTTTTTTTACTTATTTTTGATAAGGTACATGTTCTGCATGTCGAAATGTATACTGTGATATCTTTAGTCATAGTTGGCCACCAGTAAGACCTTTTTACTAAGTCTTTTGTTTTATGTATGCCTGGATGACCTGCCATAGGTGAGTCATGTACAGCTTGTAATAACAAGTGTCTGGAGGTAGGGGGTACGTATATCTTATCTTCGTGGTAGAAGAGACCTTTAAGTCTCTTTGTTAGGAGATTTAGTGGTTTCGTAGTATCATTTTCTTGTTGGTCCTTTAGGATGGTAGTGCAGTCAAAGGAGAAGGCTATAAAACTTTCTTTGGGAATGACGGTGTCATTTTCTTCAGATTGATTGGTTTCTTGTATAGTCTAGATAGGGTATCTGCCTTTCCGTTCCTTGACGCTGGTCTATATGTGATAAGGAAATTAAATCTGGAGAAATAAAGATTCCACCTTTCTTGTCTAGCAGTAAGGGTTTTGGTGGATTGAAGGAATTGCAGATTTCGGTGATCTGTGTAGATAATAATCGTCAGGGAGGTTCCCTCCAACAGATGACGCCAGTGTTCAAGGGAGACCTTGATAGCTAGTAAATCCTTATCCCCTATCGGGGTAGTTTATTTCGGGTGATGTCATGATATGGGAGTAGAAAGCTACTGGGTGTAGAGGTTGTTTTATAGTTACTCTTTGTGAAAGAACTGCACCTAGTGCATAATCTGAAGCATCCCCTTCCAATATGAACTGTAGCTCTGGATTTGGAATTTTGAGGATGGGAGCAGAGATAAATTTTTCTTTAAAAAGTTCAAAGATTTTCTGGGATTCGTTTGTCCAGCGGAAAACGACGTTAGCTTTAGTAAGATTTGTAAGTGGTCTAGATAAAGAAGCAAATTTTTAATAAACTTCTGATAAAAATTCGCAAAACCCATGAACCTCGGCCAGTTCTTAATAGCCTCAATTTTGCTTTTCTCCATGCAAATACCTGAAGAGGAGATGTGATAACCTAAAAATGTGATGCTTTCTGAATTGAAGATACATTTTTCGGCTTTTGTGTATAATGAATTACTTCTCAGTCTGTTAAGGACCTGTCTGACATGCATTTTATGTTCAGGAAGTGTTTTAGAATAGATCAAGATATCATCTAAATAGATAACAAGATACACATCTAAGACTTCTTTAAAAATATACGGCTAGATTTAGAGTTTTTTCGGTAAAGACCCGCGTAGCTAACGCAGCTTTTTTTCCCAACGCACCCTTAAGACAATGCTGGTATTTAGAGTTGTCTGAAGGGCTGCGTCAGGCTCCAAAAAGGGTGCGTTGAGCCGAATGTACCGCCACTTCAACCCTCAATACCAGCGTTGCTTACGGTAGCGGTAAGCTGGCAAAACGTGCTTGTGCACGATTCCCCCATAGGAAACAATGGGGCAGTTTGGGATGAAAAAAAACCTAACACTTGCAAAAAAGCTCCCAACGCAGCCCCATTGTTTCCTATGGGGAAACACTTTCTAAGTCTGCACCTAACACCCTAACATGAACCCCGAGTCTAAACACCCCTAACCTTACACTCATTAACCCCTAATCTGCCGCCCCCGCTATCGCTGACACCTGAATTATACTATTAACCCCTAATCTGCCGCTCCAGACAACGCCACAACCTACATTATACCTATGTACCCCTAATCTGCTGCCCCTAACATCGCCGACCCCTATATTATATTTATTAACCCCTAATCTGCCCCCCCAACGTCGCCGCTACCTTACCTACACTTATTAACCCCTAATCTGCCGACCGGACCTCGCCGCAACTCTAATAAATGTATTAACCCCTAAAGCTAAGTCTAACCCTAACACCCCCCTAAATTAAATATAATTTTAATCTAACGAAATAAATGAAATCTTATTAACTAAAGTATTCCTATTTAAAACTAAATACTTACCTGTAAAATAAACCCTAATTTAGCTTCAATATAACGAATAATTATATTGTATCTATTTTAGGATTTATATTTATTTTACAGGCAACTTTGTATTTATTTTAACTAGGTACAATAGCTATTAAATAGTTATTTACTATTTAATAGCTACCTAGTTAAAATAATTACAAAATTACCTGTAAAATAAATCCTAACCTAAGTTACACTATCAATAAATTAATTAAATAAATTACCTACAATTACATACCCCTAAACTAAACTAAATTACAAAAAAACAAAAAAACACAATTACAAAAAATAAAAAAGATTACAAGAATATTAGGCTAATTACACCTACTCTAAGCCCCCTAATAAAATAAAAAAGCCCCCCAAAATAATAAAGGTCCCTACCCTATTCTAAATTAAAAAGTAACCAGCTCTTTTACCAGCCCTTAAAAGGGCTTTTTGCAGGGCATGCCCCTAAGTAATCAGCTCTTTTGCCTGTAAAAAAAAATACAAACCCCCCCAACATTAAAACCCACCACCCACATACCCCTACTCTAACCCAAACCCCCCTTAAATAAACCTAACACTACCCCCCTGAAGATCTCCCTACCTTGAGTCGTGTTCACCCAGCCGGGTACCGATGGACCAAAAGAGGACGTGGATCCATCCTCTTCAACCGACGCCTACTCGCCGAATGAAGGTTCTTTTAAATGATGTCATCCAAGATGGCGTCCCTCGAATTCCGATTTGCTGATAGGATTCTATCAGCCAATCGGAATTAAGGTAGGAAAAATCTGATTGGCTGATTAAATCAGCCAATCAGATTCAAGTTCAATCCGATTGGCTGATCCAATCAGCCAATCAGATTGAGCTTGCATTCTATTGGCTGTTCCGATCAGCCAATAGAATGCGAGCTCAATCTGATTGGCTGATTGGATCAGCCAATCAGATTTTTCCTACCTTAATTCCGATTGGCTGATAGAATCCTATCAGCCAATCGGAATTTGAGGGACGCCATCTTGGATGACGTCATTTATAGGAACCTTCATTCGGCGAGTAGGCGTCGGTTGAAGAGGATGGATCCGCGTTGGCTGGAAGAAGATGGCTCCGCTCCGGATGGATGAAGATAGAAGATGACGCTTGGATGAAGATGTCTGCCGGTCCGGATGTCCTCTTCTGCCCGGATAGGATGAAGACTTCTGCCGCTCCGGATGTCCTCTTTTGGTCATCGGTGCCCGGCTGGGTGAACACGACTCAAGGTAGGGAGATCTTCAGGGGGGTAGTGTTAGGTTTATTTAAGGGGGGTTTGGGTTAGAGTAGGGGTATGTGGGTGGTGGTTTTTAATGTTGGGGGGGTTGTATTTTTTTTTACAGGCAAAAGAGCTGATTACTTAGGGGCCCTTTTAAGGGCTGGTAAAAGAGCTGGTTACTTTTTAATTTAGAATAGGGTAGGGACCTTTATTATTTTGGGGGGCTTTTTTATTTTATTAGGGGGCTTAGAGTAGGTGTAATTAGCCTAATATTCTTGTAATCTTTTTTTATTTTTTGTAATTTAGTGTTTGTTTTTTTTTGTAATTTAGTTTAGTTTATTTAATTGTATGTAATTGTAGGTAATTTATTTAATTAATTTATTGATAGTGTAGTGTTAGGTTTAATTGTAACTTAGGTTAGGATTTATTTTACAGGTCATTTTGTAATTATTTTAACTAGGTAGCTATTAAATAGTTAATGACTATTTAATAACTATTGTACCTAGTTAAAATAAATACAAAGTTGCCTGTAAAATAAATATAAATCCTAAAATAGCTACAATATAATTATTTGTTATATTGTAGCTATATTAGGGTTTATTTTACAGGTAAGTATTTAGTTTTAAATAGGAATACTTTAGTTAATAAGATTTAATTTATTTCGTTAGATTAAAATTATATTTAACTTAGGGGGGTGTTAGGGTTAGGGTTAGACTTAGCTTTAGGGGTTAATACATTTATTAGAGTAGCGGCAAGGTCCGGTCGGCAGATTAGGGGTTAATACTTGAAGTTAGGTGGCGGCGATGCTAGGGACGGCAGATTAGGGGTTAATACTATTTATTATAGTGTTTGCGAGGCTGGAGTGCAGCGGTTTAGGGGTTAATACATTTATTATAGTGGCGGCAAGGTCCGGTCGGCAGATTAGGGGTTAATAAGTGTAGTTAGGTAGCGGCAATGTGGGGGGGGCAGATTAGGGGTTAATAAATATTATGTAGGTGGCGGCGTTGTCCGGTCGGCAGATTAGGGGTTAAAAATATTTATTATAGTGGCGGCGATGTGGGGGGGCCTCGGTTTAGGGGTACATAGGTAGTTTATGGGTGTTAGTGTACTTTAGACAGTTAAGAGCTTTATAAACCGGCGTTAGCCCATAAAGCTCTTAACAACTGACTTTTTTTTTGTGGCTGGAGTCTTGTCGGTAGAGGCTCTACCGCTCACTTCAGCCAAGACTCTAAATACCGGTGTTAGGAAGATCCCATTGAAAATATAGGATACGCAATTGGCGTAAGGGGATATGCGGTATGGAAAAGTTGCGTCTTGAAAGTGAGCGTTAGACCCTTTCCTGCCTGACTCTAAATACCAGCGGCCGGCCAAAAGCAGCGTTAGGACTCCTTAACGCTGCTTTAGATGGCTAACGCAGAACTCTAAATCTAGGCGTAAGTTAATTAAATGCTGAAAAGTGGCAGGAGCGTTACAGAGTCCGAATGGCATGACAGTGTACTCAAACAACCCATACCGGTTACGGAACGCCGTCAGCCATTCGTCTCCAGATCTTACTCGAATGAGGTTGTACGCACCCCTTAAATCAAGTTTCGTGAAATACTTAGCTCCTTGGAGTCTCTCTATAAGCTCCAGGATTAAAGGAAGTGGGTAGCGGTTCTTTACTGTTCTTTTGTTTAACTGCCTATAATCGATAATTGGGCGTAATGACCCATCTTTGTTTTTTACAAGGAACATCCCAGCACCTGCTGGGGATGTAGATGGATGAATAAACCCTTTCCTAAGGTTATCGTCTAAGTAAGTTTTAAGATGCTCTAATTCTGGCTTTGATAAACGGAAAATGTGTCCACAGGGAATGTCCACACTGGGCAGAAGCTCGATGGGACAGTCATACTTCCTGTGAGGAGGAAGCTTCTCTGATTCTTTTTTACCGAATACATCTGAGAATTCAGCATATTCTATAGGTATGTCAGGATCTCTAACAAGCTCATTAGTTTGTAGAATGTGTGGAGGAAAACATGTAGTTTTACTATACTCAGAGTTAAATGTGATTGCAAATGGTGACCATGATATCTGTGGATTGTGATTGGATAACCAATTTAAACCTAGGATGAGAGGAACTATTGGTGAGGGAATAACATCAAAACTTAGGTATTCCCTGTGGTGTTCTTGTGTCACAATTAATAAAGGAATGGTTTCAAATAATACTGGCCCGGAGGACATTGTATTACCATCAATTACTCTCAAGAAGACAGGACTCTGTTTTTTTACTAAAGGCATTTTATTATCCTTAGTCAATTGCATATCTATATAATTTACAGTTGCTCCTGAATCAATGATACCACTGGCGTTGAGCCGACAATGATCCCACTGTAAAAGAAGCGGCAGTTTACAGTAGGTTGTAGATGAGGCATAATTACCAAAACAATGTGTGAATGAAAATGTCTTACCCCGATTCTGTCGCTGGAGAGCAGGACACTCCTTAACACCGTGGTCCTCTGCTGCACAATACATGCAGAGATTTTGACTGCGCCTTCTCAACTTTTCTTGCGCACTAAGGGGTATTTTCAGGAATCCTATTTCCATGGTGTCAGTATATTTATGAAAATCTAAGTAGTGCTCTCCAAATAATACATCAGCTTATGGCAGGGTTATAACACAATACAAATAATAATTATCCTTAAAAATAGAAACCCTTAACCAACATGCATCTACTAGAAACCATACGATTAATATAAATACCTGAATTCTTTTATTTAGTTAATATCCATGAACATTTTGAAATATATTTGCAATACCAGAATATAACACAATATTATATGCGCTTGAAAACTATTTAAATATGCTATGCAAAGTTCATACACACTTACCTTTAAAACCAGCCTTATTTACAAATAGCCTTTCATTCAGTTTACACAACGAGACTAAAATCTTTATCTTTTAACATCCAAGCGATACAATTCTAACAGTGCTTATAATCAATAGGATAATATATATATTCTGCTATTTAACTGCAATGTATCCTAATACAGTATTAATTTACAATATCAGAACTTGCACAGATAAGTTACTTAGCCAATCAGATACAGATTTAAACAATATATAGGCTGTGACTACCAATTTAAAATACAATTTATTTCTCTGACTCTGCCAAACCCAGCAACAATGAATGCTTATTTTAAATTGTTTTTGCATACAAACAGGCCAGCTAAGAACTATCCAAAACAATGACACACAGTTTAAAAGTACAATCTGCTCTTTAAATCTATTTGTTATAGCAATCTTTTAATACATTACCAAAAAGAGTACCACATCGATATCCAATATTCCTTGATAGGAATATTTTCACCTCAGAAAATACCAATAAGTATAATTTGCAGTCAATGAGAAGAATAGATCAGCTTTGCTTGAGTAAATGGTATTTCACGCCCAACAGGAACCAGTTTGCAAGTTTAGCTCAGCAGAGATCTGTCTTTTCTCTCTGTTGCAATCACTTTATATGGGTTCTCTTCCATCATAGGTGATGAATATGGGTGGCCCTCCTTGTCTCGGATTGGCCCTCGTGCTTGTCCCTGGTCCGCCCTTAGAGTTGAAGCATGTTTACCATGGCAACGCATCTTTTGAACAGTTAAATTCCCTTAACTGTCCTACCGGTATTGGCCCCTAGGTGGCAGCAGACATACAGACAAAACAAATTCACCTTTACATTTCTTAAGCATTTTTGACAAGTTAATTATTCTCATAACATGGTTATTTAATCAGATCACACTCTCTGCATTAATCATATATAACCCCAATTATAGATGGGTAGTATTAGGTTATTTTTTCTGATTATTCTGATACCAAATATGTTATATTATTAACATTGTATTATATTAAGGCAATTTAATACTGCTAATTATTAGCTTAAAATGCATTATAATTGTATCAGTATCCTGGCATTTCTATACAAATAACAGCCTATTTTTATATTTCCAATAGTTCTGCCTGCATGCACTCCTCTACGATCCATCTGAAAAATAGAAAATTTATGTTATATATATATGCACTTCAAATATGGGATTATTAAAATGGTTATTTAATCTATACTAATTTCTGAATTTATTTCCTATATAAATATCCCATGCAGCAATTATCTATTTAATATAATGTGTTATTTCAATATATATATATATATATATACATATATGGGCTATTTGAATCATTCCAAATATATATGAAGCTATTGGTATTATTTCCTTTGTAAAATGTATTTTTTTTTTATCTGTGTTATACAGGGGTTGTAAATGTTAATTCTTCAACCCACACTGCTTTCCGTAATTTTAAGTTCACACCATAGCATTTGTTTGTTGGCCAAGGCCTTCACTGCCCCACCCACATAGCATGGGGTCAATCCATGAGTAGTTGTAAAAGTCACAATACAACATAATTTCTGTTTAGCTAGCAATGCAGACGTGTATTTGATGTTTAGGAGCAATTAACACCTATGTGCATAAAAACTGTTTCCCTATGATTTTGACCAGCTTCAAGAGGGTATTCCAGACACCTCATCCTTACTCATAGCATGGGGTACAGAATTTTGCACTTCCTAATTAAGAAGCAAATGTTTACCTTTTGTTTCTTGGGACATGTTTTCTGTAGTTCAGCCTGGAGATGTATATTCAATTTGTAGGGTTTTCTGAGTCAAATCCTTAATTTAAACCTTATTACAGTAATATCTGAAAAAATATGGTTTCATACATAAACACATTTCCCTGTCCTATTGACATACATATAATTATGTATTTACCTGTGCCCTGACATAATTCCCCCTTTCAAATTCAAATATATGTAGGACACATGTATTTGAATTGGATCAAAGTCAGTGGTACTCGGTGAGGATATTGGCCGTATACATCATAGGCGGTCTTTTAAGTAGAAAGTCTGTTATTTTTGAGCCAGTCATCTTCAAACTACAGTATGTCTTTAGTGCATTTGGGGATATGACACTTCATTCTCCCTCTATGACTTGTAGTTGGGATCTAGGATGACATGCCCGCAATTGATTGATATGGACCAATTTATCTATGAAACTTTCATTTTTGGGGATCCTTATTTTATAGGCCACTGGAGATATTTTGCCAGTAATGACAAAAGGACCTTTCCATGAGGGAAGAAATTTCTTCTCCCTAACCTGATCTCTTTCAAAGTTATAAAGATAAATGTTATCATTTATTTCATATTCCCGTTTGGACGTTTTGAGATCATAATAGGTTTTAGTGGCAGTTGCGGCTCTTTCTAAATTCCTTTGAGCAAATGCAAAGTCATATTGCAGGTGCTTTCTTAGGTTCTCCAGATATTGATGTGTCTTGGCAGCGTTTATCAAGTTTTGGTCTGATGTACGGTACAGTAGATGCTGAGGTAGAACCATTCTTCTACCAGTCATCAGTTCAAAAGGTGACATCTTGGTAGCACTACTTGGAGTTGCTCTTAATGCCATTAGGACTAGAAGTAGCTTTATATCCCAGTCTTTACCCGTTTCACTCACAAATTTTCTGAGGATTTTAACAATGGACTGGTTGTAACGCTCTACACCACCACTTGAGGCAGCTCTATAAGCAATATGGAGCTTTCTTTTAACCCCTAGTATTTTCCACATTTTGGTCATCACTTCGCTAGTGAAGTGGGTCCCCCAATCTGACTCGATTCTTTGGGGTAAACCAAATTGGGAAAATACATGGTTGATGAGCAACGCTGCACATGTTTCAGCACTGTTGTTAGGTGCACTAATGCACTCTACCCATTTAGTGAACAGGCATGTCACGGTTAACATGTATTTGTTACCTCTTGATGACCTTGTTACCGGACCAATAAAATCAATTTGTATATCTGACCATGGCATTACCATCCCCCTTTTCTGCAATGGCGCTCTATGCGTTGGTGTAGTGGGTTGGAACTGTGGGCAGATTAAACACCCTTGACAGTAGGTTTGAACATCTTTCAACATGTGTGGCCAAAAAGCGTAATCACGTAATATTTCATACGTGAGTTTGGCACCACGATGACCAGATGTGGGAGCATCATGGGCATGTTGAAGCATTAGACCCCTGAATTTGGTGGGTACTACCCACTGCTGGATGCCAGTTTTGGAGGTTCTAATTAACAAACCATCCTGTAACTTGAATTATGATCTAGATTTTATTAAGATTCTAAGATCTTCTTTGCCAATACAATCATCTTTTGAGATGGGGTTGCTTTCAGGATCTTCTATGTGTTTATAGAAGATGCCTACAATGGGGTCTTCTTTTTGACTAGTGATCAGGTCCTCACTAGGAGAATCCTGACTCCATTGTACCATGTTAGGCTCACTCTGTTGTTTTGCCTGGTTTCTGGTAATGGCTTCTACCTGAATTGCACCCATTAAGTGGTCAATATTAAGGAGTTCTCCAGGTATGGCTCCTTGTTTGGCTAATGAATCCGCAAGGTCATTGCCTTCCTTATCCGGACCTAGAACTCTGGAATGACCCTTGGTCTTTTTCCAGTGTATGGTTAAATCATTGGATACCACCAGATTATCAATCTCGCAGAACAACTTGCCATGCTTGACTGGTTTGTTATTGCTTTTCTGCATGTCATTTCTTTTCCAAGTTTGCAGGTATTCAACAAAACTGTCACGCACATAATTTTAGTCAGTTGTGATCACAAATTCATGAATACCATGTTCAATAGCCATTTCAATGGTTTTGAAAACAGCAGTTAGTTCTGCAACTTGACTGGATCTTGGTCCAATGTTGAAACCTATAGATATATTTGGGAATCCATTTGCCCCAGTTATACCAATGCCAGCAACTAATCTGCGCTCATTATCAATAGTGGCATGGTAAGAACAACCATCAACATACACCCAAGGTAATGTTTGACAATGGTCCTCATTGTACATTTGGGGAAAGCAATTGTTCCTCCAGAAAATCATCTTCTGATAATTCTTCCCCAGGATCTCTAGCAGTACAGTCGAGGAGCTCGGCAAGTCCCTGTGCGACTGGATTCTTTTTATTCTGCTTGTAGCGAATTTCTAATGGCCAGCCTTGTAAGGAAAGAGTCCACGCTGTTATGCGGCTATTTGACAAATTCCCATCTCTTATTCTCTCACTTTGTAAATATAGCAAAGGCTGGTGGGCCGTTTCTACAATAATTTTCTCGCCCTGTATATAGCTGCGGAAATTTTGTAGAGCCCATACAGTAGATAAGAGGGCTTTTTCGCAATCGTTAAACTTTATTTCTACTGGGGATAGATTTTTGCTCGCATAAGCAATGGCTTTGCTTAAATTATCATGCTTTTGGTATAAAACAGCACTCATGCTTACATCTGTGTAACCTGTTTCTAAGAAGAAAGGTTTACCTCCCTCAGGGTATGTTAGGCAAGGTGCTTGAGTGAGTTTTCTCTTCAGCTCTCTGATGGCTGTCTCTTGAGACTCACTAAAGTGCCATTTCACATCCTTCTTTAGAAGAAGTAGTAGTGGTTAAGCTAATTCCGCGTAATTATCAATGAATTTGCGAGAATAATTTGTCATACCCAGGAACAGGGCCGCCACTAGAAATTTTGGGGCCCCTGACTTAATGATTGATCAGGCCCCCCCCTCCCCTCCTTTGACATGTGCAATTTTTGTCCAAGTGACTAAAACGTATATGCACTTTATTCTTAAGTGTCTATTTAAACTTGGAAATGTTGTAAAGGTAGTAACATACACTGAAACACACACACACACACTCACACATAAGGATTCACATATAGACACTCTAGCAAACACGCAAAGAAACTCAGACACAGACACCCAAACAGACACTTAGCACTGGTTTACATTGACCTGACAAGTAATGAGGTAAACTACAGTTTTCTAAAAAAAAGGAGATTTAGAAACAAAATATGGAGTTCTGATTATCTTTTTGTAAAGGAAGATGACAACTAAATGATGACAACAGCATGTAGTGGCTGAAAGGAAGGGCCCTGAACTGCCTAAACAATAATTTAAAGGTTAAATGGTAGATTGGTGACTTCCGGAAAGGTAGAAAGATGTGAATAATCAGTAGTAAGGTCAAAATGTCCTAAAAAGGAACAGACAATGGACACACACACACACACAAACTCAAACTTGCACATACACCCAAGGAAACACCAACAGAGACAGCCTCAGAAAACACACAAAGACATACACGCACACACAGAGACACCCACAGAAAACAAAGAAAGACATACATACACACCCTCACTGAGACATCCACAGAAAACACACAAAGACATACACACACCCTCACAGAGACACCCACAGAAAATACACACCCTCACAGAGACATCCACAGAAAACACAAACATACATACACACACACGCACACACCCTCACAGAGACATCCACAGAAAACACAGACATACACACCCACCCTCACAGAGACACCCATAGAAAAAGCTCTAAGACATATGCACACACCCTCACAGACATCCACAGAAAATGCACAAAGACATACACACCCACCCTCACAGAGATACCAACAATAAAAAAATACATACACACTCATAGAGACACAAACCAAAGACATAAACACAGACATCCTGTCAGGGTTATCACTGTCTCTTTAAGGATTATTCATCTCCCTGCTGCTGATTGGTTACACCTCCTTTAAAACAGGTGCTCTCCCAACACACCTTGCTCAGTATTCTGGAAACCTAGCCTAAGTTAGGTGTGATACAAGCCTGATAAATATAAAGTTGTAATTTATTCACTGACTCGTGTTTTCCTCTTTCAGCATTTCTACTATCTCCCAAAACGGATTACAGTGGTCTCTCTTCCATCCTGTATTACAAGCTGCCGTGAAGCACTAATTGCTAAGCTGCTGATTTTGCTGTATGCTACAGTTCACTATTGGGACAATCAGACTGCAGGTAAATTCGGGACTTCCACTAACAACTTGCTTTCTTATTTTACTTACCCGGTAAGTCTCAAGAACTGCTGTACCGGACTGACGTGACATCACTTCCGGTTCTCCCGGACACATTGCCGTGATTGCCGAGCAGGGAAGCTCGCATAGGAACGGAGCAGTATTCAAATCATTGGACATTCAGGTACCATTGAGATCTGTTACTTACATTTAACCTCTTGATAAGATACATATGCCGGAAGCCTTCTTGACACTTTTGTTGCTGTATCAGTGTTTGTTTGACACACGGAACTGACTGCTTGCATTGTAATTACACTGGGATTAATTTGTCTCTCCAATATCCCTGCAATATACTACTAAGTAACTGTTTGGACCAACAGCAGAGGAACTGTGTTTTATGTTATAAGAGGCTTTCCTTTAGTTCTTGCTGGAAAGTTAACCTGTGTTCGACACCTGTTACCTTTTGTCATATCATCTCTCATTGCAATACAGTACTAAGAGAGCTAGAATCATCTCTTTCTCTCAACCAATTACTGTGTAACAACTATACGGTATTAAGAAAATATTAATATCACTGATAAAAAAGGATCTCCTCTTCCCATAGGGGATCCACTACATTAGTGAAAACAATCTATCAATTTAACCTGCAGTTGTGTTCCACATTTATAGTTGTATCGTTATATAATACTGAGCCCAAAATAGGAAATGGAACCAGCAGAGTTACCCCAGATTGTTTTCAACTTATCCCAAAAAGTAGATCAGCTAGCCCAAGGCTTACATGACCTACGTGTAGAAAATGCTGCTTTAAAAGGTGTCATAAGAGATTCAATTGCTGTTAAATTTAACCAGTTGGAAATATTAGCGGAACCCCAAGTTTCATTGCCAGAAACATTTTCAGGGAACAGAAAAGCTTATAGGCAATTTAAGAATGCATGTCACCTACTATTTCTGATGAAACCTTGTACTTACCCCACTGAGAGAGTGAAGGTCCTAACTACCATTTCCTTTCTCAGAGGGGAACCCAGGAATTGGGCAGACTGGTTCTTTGAGACCGATGACTCCATACTTGGGTCCCTGAATGAATTCTTCTCAGCTATGGATGAATTGTTTCAGGACACTGACATACAACTGACCGCAGAAACCTCCATGAGGAGCCTCAAACAAGGCAAAAGGCCTGTGGAGGAGTATATTACGGATTTTAAACAATTCGCTGCTGATTCGCTCTGGAGCCCCGTTGCCTTGCGGAATCAGTTCCGTTTAGGCCTATCAGAGGCACTAAAAGATGAATTCGCAAGGATTGAGCTGCCAAAAACTTTGGATGACTTTATGCGAGTTGCCACCCAGATCGATCGACGCATACGTGAAAGAAAAGCAGAACGTTATACTGCAGAAACAAAGCCTAAAAGTTATTCAACTTCAACAGGTATTAGCTCCTACAGTCATTCCAAACCTCAGACCGAGGCTATGGAGATTGGATTCCTAAGGGGTCCCCTCACTCCAGAGGAAAAACTACGACGTAAGATAAAAAACCTATGTATGTACTGCGCAAGTCCCTCCCATTCTGTCCAGGATTGCGCAGTTCTGACAAAAACCAAGAAAGGTTTGTCACACATAGCATACACCTCTATACTCTCTCTGCCTAAAGCTCCAACTTCTTACTGTACTTTATCTCTCTTCCTGCAGCTGGATCAAAAACGTCTGACGATTAACGACGCCATAATAGATTCTGGTGCTACTGGGAACTATATTGATGAAGAGTTCTGCCTAACCAACAACATTCCACTGATTAAAAAGAAAGTCCCTATTCCTATCAAGGTCATAGATGGTTCGCCTATGACCTCCGGACCTATTACTCAAGAGACTGTACCATTATATGCTAACATTTCAGGACATGTTGAAATGATTTCTTTTGATGTTTTACCTTCTCCTCATTTTACTTTGGTTATAGGCTTGGAGTGGCTTAAACTCCATAACCCTTCAATTGTATGGTCTCCATTCACAATAAAAATTTTTTCAGATTATTACAAAGAAACCTGTTTCCATGATCAATTCTTATTTCACACTAACCCCCAATCTGAAGATATACCCTCAGAATACAAAGACTTTCTAGATGTCTTTAGCAAAACTGAGGCTGAGAATTTACCACCCCATAGGGCATACGATTGCCCCATAGACCTCCAACCTGGTGCAAGGATACCATGCGGACACCTTTATCCCTTAAGTCCTCCAGAACTAGAACACCTGAAAACGTATTTGGAGGAGAATTTACGGAAAGGCTTCATCAGGAGTTCCACCTCCCCTGCTGGTGCAGGTATATTTTTTGTCCGCAATAAAGATTCCAGTCTCAGACCCATAATAGATTATCGTGAACTTAATAAGTGCACAATAAAAAATCGATATCCTTTACCCCTAATTCCGGAGATGATCGAAAGACTCTCTGAAGCTACCATCTTCTCTAAATTAGACCTAAGAGGGGCCTACAACCTCATCCGGATAAAAGAAGGTCATGAGTGGCTGACGGCATTTAGGACCAGGTACGGCCTTTTTGAGTACCTGGTAATGCCGTTCGGCCTATGCAATGCCCCCGCCACGTTCCAACACTTCATCAACGATGTGTTTCGTGATTTGTTGGACGTGTGCGTAGTCATCTATCTCGACGACATCCTCATTTATTCCAGAACTATGGAAGAACACAAAAAACACGCGCGTTGGGTCCTCTCCAGACTTAGAGTCCATAAGCTGTATGCCAAACCCGAAAAATGTAAATTCCATACTAATCATGTCTCCTTCCTCGGGTATAACATCTCACCCAAGGGAATACAAATGCAGACTGAAAAGGTTACCGCCGTACTAGAATGGCCAGAACCTAAAACAAAAAAGGATCTACAGAGATTTTTAGGGTTTTCTAACTATTATAGAAAATTCATAAAGAATTTTTCCACACTGGTAAAACCTTTGACAAGATTAACTGGCTCTAACGCGGTATTCAGATGGGATTCTGATGCCAAAAGCACATTCAATCTGTTAAAAGCCAGGTTTACATCTGCACCTATTCTTCAATTCCCAAACCCACAATATCAATACACATTGGAAGTTGATTCCTCTGATTATGCAATTGGAGCTGTCTTGTCCCAACAGAAAACCTTACTAGAACCGCTACATCCCATATCTTTCTATTCAAAAACAATGACAGCAGCTGAAAGAAATTATGCTATTGGGGATAAGGAGTTGTTGGCAATCCGCCGATCTCTAGAGCATTGGAGGCATCTCCTGGAAGGAACTAAACTACCAATCAATATCTTCACAGATCATAAGAACCTCCAGTACCTCCAAAGGAATAAAACACTCTCGGCTCGTCAGGTACGATGGAGCCTTTACTTCGATCGATTCAATTTTAACATCATTTATAGGCCTGCAGAAAGAAACGGCAAGGCAGATGCCTTATCTCGCATCCCTAATAAACCTACACACTTGCACACTAGGACTTCTATTGTTCCTCCAGAGTGTTTTATCGGGTTGTCCATCCCATTACTTGATGAACTCAAGGATTACTGTAGGAATGTACCTCTTTCCCCAGAACCCAATCTCTTAAAAACCTCTGGAATATACTGTCACGGGGATAAAATTTATTTGCCCTCTCATATGAGATTACAACTATTACAGTCTACACATGATTCACCCCTTGCTGGACACCCTGGTGTCCGACGGACCATGGAGCGAATAAAACGCAGTTTCTGGTGGCCTGAGATGAAAACAACTGTTCAAAACTACATCAAGACTTGCAAGGTTTGTGCCACTTCCAAACCTGAGAGGAAACCACCGTATGGACTCTTAATGTCCATTCCTGTTCCACAGAAACCCTGGGAACATGTGTCAATGGACTTTATCGTTGATTTGCCCCCATCCAACAAACAAACAACTATTTTTGTAGTCATAGATCTATTCACTAAAATGGCTCATTTCGTTCCCTATCACAAGGTCCCTTCCTCCTCTGAAACAGCTCATCTTTTTATCGACCACATAGTTAAGTTACATGGCATACCCCCCATCTTGACAACTGATAGGGGATGTCAATTCACTTCGAAATTCTGGACCAAGCTATGTGAGTTGACTAAAATGGACCACCGTTATACCACAGCATTTCACCCACAGACCAACGGTCAAGCTGAGAGACTCAATCAATGGCTCGACCATTACCTCAGATGTTACTGTTCATACCATCAAACAGACTGGATAAAATTCCTCTCTATGGCTGAGTTCGCATATAACAACTCAATTAACTCCTCTACAAAGATGACACCGTTTTATGCGAACTACGCTTATCATCCGGATTTCCCACTGTCAAAAAATGGGTCACCTGATTCGCCATTAGTTGACGATTTATGTAACACCCTACAAGAAAATTTCAAGCATATAAAAGAAAATATCTTAAGCGCTCAACATACTCAGAAACATTACTACGATCTTCGTCGAAGGAAACCACCAACATATTCTATAGGAGACTTAGTGTGGCTTTCCACAAAAAATCTGAAGCTTCAGATCCCTTCAAAAAAGTTAGCCACTCTTTTTATTGGACCTTTTCCCATTCAGAAAATTGTAAACGAAAATGCTATTCGATTGCAGTTACCTGCAACAATGAAGATACATCCTACTGTCCACGTATCTTTGGTAAAACCTTACATAAGGACAAGAGATGAGCAGGTATTACTCCCACCAACTGATCCCGGACTAGCTTTGGATGAATATGAGGTTGAGTCGGTTTTAGATTCCAGATATCACAAAGGAGTCTTGCAGTATCTGGTGAGATGGAAAAACTACTCGGTGGATGAGGACTCTTGGGAACCTGTTTCCAATTTAAATGCTCCTCGTTTGATCTCTGTTTTTCATCGCAGACACCCTGAACGTCCTCGTCCTCTCGCTGTGGAACAGCGACCCTGAGAGGGGGGTCATGTCAGGGTTATCACTGTCTCTTTAAGGATTATTCATCTCCCTGCTGCTGATTGGTTACACCTCCTTTAAAACAGGTGCTCTCCCAACACACCTTGCTCAGTATTCTGGAAACCTAGCCTAAGTTAGGTGTGATACAAGCCTGATAAATATAAAGTTGTAATTTATTCACTGACTCGTGTTTTCCTCTTTCAGCATTTCTACTATCTCCCAAAACGGATTACAGTGGTCTCTCTTTCATCCTGTATTACAAGCTGCCATGAAGCACTAATTGCTAAGCTGCTGATTTTGCTGTATGCTACAGTTCACTATTGGGACAATCAGACTGCAGGTAAATTCGGGACTTCCACTAACAACTTGCTTTCTTATTTTACTTACCCGGTAAGTCTCAAGAACTGCTGTACCGGACTGACGTGACATCACTTCCGGTTCTCCCGGACACATTGCCGTGATTGCCGAGCAGGGAAGCTCGCATAGGAACGGAGCAGTATTCAAATCATTGGACATTCAGGTACCATTGAGATCTGTTACTTACATTTAACCTCTTGATAAGATACATATGCCGGAAGCCTTCTTGACACTTTTGTTGCTGTATCAGTGTTTGTTTGACACACGGAACCGACTGCTTGCATTGTAATTACACTGGGATTAATTTGTCTCTCCAATATCCCTGCAATATACTACTAAGTAACTGTTTGGACCAACAGCAGAGGAACTGTGTTTTATGTTATAAGAGGCTTTCCTTTAGTTCTTGCTGGAAAGTTAACCTGTGTTCGACACCTGTTACCTTTTGTCATATCATCTCTCATTGCAATACAGTACTAAGAGAGCTAGAATCATCTCTTTCTCTCAACCAATTACTGTGTAACAACTATACGGTATTAAGAAAATATTAATATCACTGATAAAAAAGGATCTCCTCTTCCCATAGGGGATCCACTACATTAGTGAAAACAATCTATCAATTTAACCTGCAGTTGTGTTCCACATTTATAGTTGTATCGTTATACATCCACAGAAACACTCACAGGAGGAAACATTTATGCACATTGCATCCCCTAAATCAACAGTGTTTGACATGCATGATAAAAAAAATGCAGAAATTAAGAGATCACTTTTTAAAGAATCATATTTGTAAATGTGCAAACAAAAATAATTCTGTGAATTCAAAATTGTACATTAATGATCTGGGTAAATGGCTAGATGACGAAAAGTACTTTTAAAAGGTTGACATATGTTTGATTTTTTCCCCATTTTCCCCAACCAAGAGCACCACTTCAAATATAGTGTACAAATGTTCCCATCTGTCAGCTGTACTTGTGGATTTTGAAAATGCTGTACTCTATATGGTCTTGGTGGAACCATAAGCTGTGGTACTCATACCATTAGATCTGGTTAAATGCAGGATTTAAGCTTGTTGATATGCATTTCAAAATTAAGTCAGCTGTAGAGTAAACTGAACAGTTTTAAGTTAACCTGTCTCATTTCCAACACTGAGCAATCTTAGTCTGAGAGTATAACATGTTATACAGATATAAAAATCTTAAATAAAATGTCTCCTTGTATCTGGAAAGTCCTTGCATAAAGGGGCAGTAAACTGGAATGTAATATATATCATTTGTGTATTGAGGAGGAAACATTTCTGTATGGTTTTAAATATAGAATTTCTACAGCATTGTCAAATAATCATAAATACACTGCTGCTAAAAAAATGTGTTTTTATGGCCCCCTGGCCCCACCATACAACTACTACCACACTGAAGTTACAATCTTAAATTGCACAAAGAAATAAAAAACATTTGTTAAGTAATTCCTACCTCCTCTGCAAATGAAAGTGATCAGCCGTCTGACTCAGGCACACACTCTACAAACAAAGTGCCAAGTCTGTCTCACACTGTGCATAGTGGTTTAGTGCACACTTAGAAATCCTCTCAAATGCTAATACTTTACTCCTTGTAATAACATTTCCCATGCTCAATTAGCACTCTGCTGTAGTACCCACTGGTGGCTGCCAAAATGTAAAAAAAAAAAAAATATTTTTTTTTTAGTTCTTGCCTCATGAGGCCCCCCTAGCCCATTGGGCCCCTGACAGGAGTCACCCCTGTCACCCCCTGATGGCGGCCCTGCCCAGGAATGATCTCAATTCTTTTAAGTTAGTTGGGTTTTTAGAATTCACTATAGCTTCCACCTTTTTCTTCTGGGGATTTAATCCTTCAGAAGTAACTTCATGTCCCAAGTAGTTTACACGAGTGCGGCACCATTGAGCTTTTTGTAGGGATAATTTGACACCTGCCCTTTTAAGTTGGCTGAGGACGTGTTTATGCTCTTCGATGTGTTTTTCAAAGTCTGTGCTTTTGATTAAAACATCATCAACATAAGATAAGGTCCCCCTTTCCAGTGCATCAGGCATAGCCTTATGCATGAATACAGCAAATTCATGTCCAGAATTTATGTATCCAAATGGAAGTCTCTGGAATGCATATTGGACCTTTTGGAAAGAGAATGTCAGCTTATATTGGTCCTCTTCATGTACCTTTATGGTCAAATATCCCTGTGCACAATCAATGGCAGTGAATATTTTGGATCCCTGCATTTGTGCAAGGCACTGGTCAATGTATGGTACAGGCCAGCCAGACATGTACACTCGTTTGTTTAGCTGTCTTAAATCAGCACACAAACGCCATTGTCCATTGGGCTTGAGAACACCTAGAATAGGATTATTATATGAGCTGTCACTTGTCTGATAATACATCTTTCTTCCAAATTCCTTATGATCTCTGCAAGAGAATCATATGAGGCTAAGGGAAGTCTGTATTGTTTGACAAATACAGGTGGTGCATCGGGATCTGTTTGTATTCTTGCAATGTGCAAGTCTGTAGTACCACAGTCATAAGAATCCTTAGCAAAAATATCCTTGTACTCCATCAGGAGTTCTCGCAGCTGTTGGCGTTCATCATCGCTGGAACAGCCATTAGCTAAGGATATTTGCTCTTCGACTATTTGTTGAAATCCTGGAAAGATTTCAGGCTGTCCTATTTCATAGGCTTCTTCCAACCTAGAGGTGAGATCCCCTTGATTATAGTTTACATTGCTCCCATGACTCTGGGTATTGGGGTAATCTTGCTGTTTGATTGGCTGATCAAACACTAGAGAGGCTTCTTCAATTTTACAGATGCCTTCCTCTGAGCTGAAGGGATAAATAGACTGAATATTAAATAGACCCTCTGGCATAGATGCAAAGGATTGTTCTATTAATTGTTCTTCAGTTAAGTATCCTTCAGGTATTAGCCCAATTACATTATTCTGGAATCCAAAAGTGTAATAACTTGATTCCAGTGCATATCCTATGGTAGTTCCCTTGGATAATGTTATATCCTGTGGGTTATGTACAATAATATGTATTGGAACAGTTCCAATATTCACCATAGGAGTGTAGGTTACTGTGACACCCAGATTTTGTATTCTATGGGAGAGGCAAATCAGTGTTTCAGAAGTTTTTAATTTCTGACCTCTCTTTACCTTTAAGGGTAAAAGAAATTTATCAGCCCCAGCAGGAATTATAACATCGCTAGATACCTGCATATTCACAGCATATGGCAATTGCTGGTTTGATTTCAGGGCTGCATTTTCATCCTGAAATACTTCAGGGTCCCCCTTTAACCTGCTCCCTTTAACCTGCTCCAGAGGCAAGAGTTAATCAAATTTTGTTGTATGGCATATCTATGTAAGATATCATTGCCAATGTATATTTGATTATGGGGAGTATTTAAATCTAAAAACAGGTGCTTCACTGACTTATTACCTATAGAGGCAAATAATAAGCACTTAGCTGTGATGTTATAGCTTTCAAACCTGTTATCCAGGTTGCTGACACTGTGGTCATGGGGAGAAAGATATTTAATCACTTTCGGTTCAGCTATCTGTGCTAATAAGCCTTCACTTATATAGCTAGCTTCCTGATTTAAGTTTATTTTAGCATACTTGGTTTTACCAAGGTCATGCATTTGTATAGGGATAAATAGATCCTCTTTAACTCTCTCAATCCCTGTGAGGTATTGAGCGTGGCTTCCCCCCTTAGGAATTCTATGATCCCCCTTGTGGAGAGATATGGTTAATACATCGCCATCTAGGGAAATATTCGCTATCTTTCCAGGCAAAATTTTAAAAGTATTACCATCAGAGCCACTAAAAGGAGTCTGATCATCTATTTGTAGAATAGTGATTTCAGGTACAGAGTTATTCCTGAAATGAATCTCCACAGCATCTGGTTTCTCTTCCACCACGTGACAGCTATGTCGGGTGCGAGATATACCCGATTTTTCATAATTGATAGGCCTTTTAACTTGTGACCAAATTACATTATTTATGCAATCAATTATGGTGCTTAATCGCTTCAATAGATCACTACCAATAATTAAACGATCAGTTGGCAGATCCACTATAATGACAGGGTGTCTTATGACCCTGTTCCCCAATTTAAATTTTAACCAGGCAGTACCGTAAACGTTTAGGGAGTCACCCCCAATACCTATTAGAGAACTGTCAAATTCTCTTATTTTAGGTTTGTGGGGTGTTAGCTCATTTAGCTGTGTGTAGTACCTGTGGCATAAGATAGTTGCCTGAGATCCGGTGTCAATTAATCCCATGATAGGGTAGGAGACTGAATCTTGCAGTTCAACTAATACATAATACCTTCCTGCATTTTCTACCATTTCACACATAAAGTTGGCATTATCATACATCTGTGGGCTTCGCCACGTGTTACCTGAGTTTGCCGTGTTTTCCGATGCAGAAGAGGTTTCATACCTACCGGTCTCCTCTATGACAGGGTCGGCTGGATTCTTGTGTACTGCATCTGTGGAAATAAGGTTAAGGGAGTGCTGCAAAGGAAGAGGTTTGTTAATTTTTCCCAGATGAGGTTGCCTGTCATCACAGCTAAATTGTCCGTTTTCGGTCTGTGGGGAGAGAACATGATTAGTATCATTGATATTTATTGTTACATTTTGTATATCTCTCCCCTCCCTCTCAGGTGATGCTTCAGTATTTATGACTGTGCCTGTGGTCCACTGCTGACCATTGGCTGTACCCCTAAAAAACATAATTTATGCTTACCTGATAAATTTATTTCTCTTGTAGTGTATCCAGTCCACGGATCATCCATTACTTATGGGATATTAACTCCTCCCCAACAGGAAGTGCAAGAGGATTCACCCAGCAGAGCTGCTATATAGCTCCTCCCCTAACTGCCATTACCAGTCATTCGACCGAAAACATGCAGAGAAAGGAAAACCATAGGGTGCAGTGGTGACTGTAGTTTAATGGAAAAATTACCTGCCTTAAAGTGACAGGGCGGGCCGTGGACTGGATACACTACAAGAGAAATAAATTTATCAGGTAAGCATAAATTATGTTTTCTCTTGTTAAGTGTATCCAGTCCACGGATCATCCATTACTTATGGGATACCAATACCAAAGCTAAAGTACACGGATGACGGGAGGGACAGGCAGGCTCTTTATACGGAAGGAACCACTGCCTGAAGAACCTTTCTCCCAAAAACAGCCTCCGAAGAAGCAAAAGTGTCAAATTTGTAAAATTTGGAAAAAGTATGAAGAGAAGACCAAGTTGCAGCCTTGCAAATCTGTTCAACAGAAGCCTCATTCTTAAAGGCCCAAGTGGAAGCCACAGCTCTAGTAGAATGTGCTGTAATTCTTTCAGGAGGCTGCTGTCCAGCAGTCTCATAGGCTAACCGTATTATGCTACGAAGCCAAAAGGAGAGAGAGGTAGCCGAAGCTTTTTGACCTCTCCTCTGACCAGAATAAACGACAAACAGGGAAGACGTTTGTCGAAAATCCTTAGTTGCCTGTAGATAAAATTTCAGGGCACGGACTACATCTAGATTGTGTAGCAGACGTTCCTTTTTCGAAGAAGGATTAGGACACAAAGATGGAACCACAATCTCTTGATTGATATTCCTGTTAGTGACCACCTTAGGTAGGAACCCAGGTTTAGTACGCAGAACTACCTTGTCTGAATGAAAAATCAGATAAGGAGAATCACAATGTAAGGCAGATAACTTAGAGACTCTTCGAGCCGAGGAAATCGCCATTAAAAACAGAACTTTCCAAGATAACAACTTGATATCAATGGAATGAAGGGGTTCAAACGGAACCCCCTGTAAAACATTAAGAACTAAGTTCAAACTCCATGGTGGAGCAACAGTTTTAAACACAGGCTTGATCCTAGCTAAAGCCTGACAAAAAGCTTGAACGTCCGGAACTTCTGACAGACGTTTGTGTAAAAGAATGGACAGAGCTGAAATCTGTCCCTTTAAGGAACTAGCGGATAAACCCTTTTCTAAACCTTCTTGTAGAAAAGACAATATCCTCGGAATCCTAACCTTACTCCATGAGTAACTCTTGGATTCGCACCAATATAAGTATTTGCGCCATATCTTATGGTAAATCTTTCTGGTAACAGGCTTCCTAGCCTGTATTAAGGTATCAATAACTGACTCAGAAAAACCACGTTTTGATAAAATCAAGCGTTCAATTTCCAAGCAGTCAGCTTCAGAGAAATTAGATTTTGATGTTTGAAGGGACCCTGGATCAGAAGGTCCTGTTTCAGAGGTAGCGACCAAGGTGGACAGGATGACATGTCCACTAGATCTGCATACCAAGTCCTGCGTGGCCATGCAGGCGCTATTAGAATCACTGATGCTCTCTCCTGTTTGATTCTGGCAATCAATCGAGGAAGCATCGGGAAGGGTGGAAACACATAAGCCATCCCGAAGGTCCAAGGTGCTGTCAAAGCATCTATCAGAACCGCTCCCGGATCTGGACCCGTAACGAGGAAGCTTGGCGTTCTGTCGAGACGCCATGAGATCTATCTCTGGTTTGCCCCAACGTCGAAGTATTTGGGCAAAGACCTCCGGATGAAGTTCCCACTCCCCCGGATGAAAAGTCTGACGACTTAAGAAATCCGCCTCCCAGTTCTCCACTCCCGGGATGTGGATTGCTGACAGGTGGCAAGAGTGAGACTCTGCCCAGCGAATTATCTTTGATACTTCCATCATTGCTAGGGAGCTTCTTGTCCCTCCCTGATGGTTGATGTAAGCTACAGTCGTGATGTTGTCCGACTGAAACCTGATGAACCCCCGAGTTGTTAACTGGGGCCAAGCCAGAAGGGCATTGAGAACTGCTCTCAATTCCAGAATGTTTATTGGTAGGAGACTCTCCTCCTGATTCCATTGTCCCTGAGCCTTCAGAGAATTCCAGACAGCGCCCCAACCTAGTAGGCTGGCGTCTGTTGTTACAATTGTCCAGTCCGGCCTGCTGAATGGCATCCCCCTGGACAGATGTGGCCGAGAAAGCCACCATAGAAGAGAATTTCTGGTCTCTTGATCCAGATTCAGAGTAGGGGACAAGTCTGAGTAATCCCCATTCCACTGACTTAGCATGCACAATTGCAGCGGTCTGAGATGTAGGCGTGCAAAGGGTACTATGTCCATTGCTGCTACCATTAAGCCGATCACCTCCATGCATTGAGCTACTGACGGGTGTTGAATGGAATGAAGGACACGGCATGCATTTTGAAGCTTTGTTAACCTGTCTTCTGTCAGGTAAATCTTCATTTCTACAGAATCTATAAGAGTCCCCAAGAAGGGAACTCTTGTGAGTGGAAAGAGAGAACTCTTCTTTTCGTTCACCTTCCATCCATGCGACCTTAGAAATGCCAGTACTAACTCTGTATGAGACTTGGCAGTTTGAAAGCTTGAAGCTTGTATCAGAATGTCGTCTAGGTACGGAGCTACCGCAATTCCTCGCGGTCTTAGTACCGCCAGAAGAGCACCCAGAACCTTTGTGAAGATTCTCGGAGCCGTAGCCAATCCGAATGGAAGAGCTACAAACTGGTAATGCCTGTCTAGAAAGGCAAACCTTAGATACCGGTAATGATCTTTGTGAATCGGTATGTGAAGGTAAGCATCCTTTAAATCCACTGTGGTCATGTACTGACCCTTTTGGATCATGGGTAAAATTGTCCGAATAGTCTCCATTTTGAACGATGGAACTCTTAGGAATTTGTTTAGGATCTTTAAATCCAGGATTGGCCTGAAAGTTCCCTCTTTTTTGGGAACCACAAACAGATTTGAGTAAAACCCTTGTCCCTGTTCCGACCGTGGAACTGGATGGATTACTCCCATTAATAAAAGCTCTTGTACGCAGCGTAGAAACGCCTCTTTCTTTATTTGGTTTGTTGACAACCTTGACAGATGAAATCTCTCTCTTGGGGGAGAGTATTTGAAGTCCAGAAGGTATCCCTGAGATATTATCTCTAGCCCAAGCCTGGGCGAAGAGAGAAAGTCTGCCCCCCACTAGATCCGTTCCCGGATCGGGGGCCCTCAATTCATGCTGTTTTAGGGGCACCAGCAGGTTTCCTGGCCTGCTTGCCCTTGTTCCAGGACTGGTTAGGTCTCCAGCCTTGTCTGTAGCGAGCAACAGATCCTTCTTGTTTTGGAGCAGAGGAAGTTGATGCTGCTCCTGCTTTGAAATTCCGAAAGGAACGAAAATTAGATTGTCTAGCCTTAGGTTTGGCTCTGTCTTGAGGCAGGGCATGGCCTTTACCTCCTGTAATGTCAGCGATAATTTCTTTCAATCCGGGCCCGAATAAGGTCTGCCCTTTGAAAGGTATATTAAGAAATTTAGACTTAGAAGTAACGTCAGCTGACCAGGATTTTAGCCACAGTGCTCTGCGCGCCTGAATGGCGAATCCGGAATTCTTAGCCGTAAGCTTAGTTAAATGTACTACGGCATCTGAAATAAATGAGTTAGCTAACTTAAGAGCTTTAAGCCTGTGTGTAATCTCATCTAATGGAGCTGATTCAAGTGTCCCTTCCAGAGACTCAAACCAAAATGCTGCTGCAGCCGTGACAGGCGCAATGCATGCAAGGGGTTGCAATATAAAACCTTGTTGAACAAACATTTTCTTAAGGTAACCCTCTAACTTTTTATCCATTGGATCTGAAAAGGCACAGCTATCCTCCACCGGGATAGTGGTACGCTTAGCTAAAGTAGAAACTGCTCCCTCCACCTTAGGGATCGTTTGCCATAAGTCCCGTGTGGTGGTGTCTATTGGAAACATCTTTCTAAATATCGGAGGGGGTGAGAACGGCACACCGGGTCTATCCCACTCCTTAGTAACAATTTCAGTAAGTCTCTTAGGTATAGGAAAAACGTCAGTACTCGACGGTACCGCAAAATATTTATCCAACCTACACATTTTTTCTGGTATTGCAACTGTGTTACAATCATTCAGAGCCGCTAACACCTCCCCTAGTAATACACGGAGGTTTTCCAGCTTAAATTTAAAATTTGAAATATCTGAATCCAATCTGTTTGGATCAGAACCGTCAGCCGCAGAATGAAGCTCTCCGTCCTCATGTTCTGCAAGTTGTGACGCAGTATCTGACATGGCCCTAACATTATCAGCGCACTCTGTTCTCACCCCAGAGTGATCACGCTTACCTCTTAGTTCTGGTAATTTAGCCAAAACTTCAGTCATAACAGTAGCCATATCCTGTAATGTGATTTGTAATGGCCGCCCAGATGTACTCGGCGCCACAATATCACGCACCCCCCGAGCGGGAGATGCAGGTACTGACACGTGAGGCGAGTTAGTCGGCATAACTCTCCCCTCGTTGTTTGGTGAAATGTGTTCAATTTGTACAGATTGACTTTTATTTAAAGTAGCATCAATACAGTTAGTACATAAATTTCTATTGGGCTCCACTTTGGCATTAGCACATATAGCACAGATGTCTTCCTCTGAATCAGACATGTTTAACACACTAGCAAATAAACTAGCAACTTGGAAATACTTTTCAAGTAATTTACTATAATATGAAAACGTACTGTGCCTATAAGAAGCACAGAAAGAGTTATGACAGTTGAAAGTTAATAAACTGAAAGGTTATAGCATCAAATCTTTGTAAAAAACACAATTTTAGCAAAGGCTTGTTCCCATTAGCGAAGGATAACTAACCCTGATAGCAGAAAAAAAAGTTACAGAAATAAACGTTTTTTATCACAGTCAACTACAATCTCACAGCTCTGCTGTGAATGATTACCTCCCTCAAAACAAGTTTTGAAGACCCCTGAGTTCTGTAGAGATGAACCGGATCATGCAGGAAATACAATGAGCTTCTGACTGAATTTTTTGACCTCCCCCTCACACACAACAGTGAGAGAGATCAGTAAACTGTCATAAATTAAATAAAACAACTGCCAAGTGGAAAAAATAATGCCCAAAACATTTTATTCACCCAGTACCTCAGAAAATGAAACGATTTTACATGCCAGCAAAAAACGTTTAACATAAATTAAGTGTTATTAAAGAGCCTGTTGCCAGTCCCTGCAAATTAGGCTAAAGTCTTATGCACACAGTATAATTCCAGTGAAGTGCCATTCCCCAGAATACTGAAGTGTAAAATATACATACATGACAGCCTGATACCAGTTGCTGCTACTGCATTTAAGGCTGAGTTTACATTATATCGGTATGGCAGAATTTTCTCATCAATTCCATTGTCAGAAAATAATAAGCTGCTACATACCTCTTTGCAGATTAATCTGCCCGCTGTCCCCTGATCTGAAGTTTACCTCTCCTCAGATGGCCGAGAAACAGCAATATGATCTTAACTACGCCGGCTAAAATCATAGTAAAAACTCAGGTAGATTCTTCTTCAAATTCTACCAGAGAAGGAATAACACACTCCGGTGCTATTATAAAATAACAAACTTTTGATTGAAGGTATAAAACTAAATATAATCACCATAGTCCTCTCACACATCCTATCTAGTCGTTGGGTGCAAGAGAATGACTGGTAATGGCAGTTAGGGGAGGAGCTATATAGCAGCTCTGCTGGGTGAATCCTCTTGCACTTCCTGTTGGGGAGGAGTTAATATCCCATAAGTAATGGATGATCCGTGGACTGGATACACTTAACAAGAGAAAAGTATTGTTCGGTTGCTGAGCCGTAGAAAGTTGACTCATATTAGCGAATTGTTCGCTCAACCAATTTAACTGGGTAAACAGCATATCTACCTGATTGTACAAGTTACCTCTACCCCTGGGCCTGTCTCTTGGTGCCCCATGATAATGATTCCTCGACCATTGGGTTCCCTCAGAATCAGGGCCGCTATTTCTATTCTGGCGTGGTTGCCCCTGGGGTTCAGCTTGTTCAGTATTAGTACTTTGGGGAGCATTATATACCTGGGGTGTCTGGTTACCCTGAGAATATCTTCGCCATCTATTGTATCTACCCTTGCGCGGATACCAATTATTTGGTGAGTATTCTCTTTGTGAGTAATTATTTAACTGATTATGTCCCCCACTTTGGTTATAGTCTCCCTGCACCTCAACCTGTGTAGGGGAGGGGGCAGAGTTAAACCTCTGTGGAGATGGCCTGTTTTGACTGGCCACCTCCGCATAGGTTCTCTTTTAGACTCCAAATTGAGGGGGCTAGGTGACACCCTAGTTTCTGCTTCAATTTTGGGTTTTGACTCCTTTTTCACCCCCTGTTCACTGGATTGCTGAATAGAGTATAATTTTGTACTCTCTTTGATCAGCCATTTTAATGAGCAGTCCTCATCAAAATCTCTAGCTAAGTTAATTTTGATGGGTGTAGGCAGTGCTTCAAAAAATAAATTTACAAATTCTGAGCCATCAAATCTGGGGTTATCCTCAGCCATACTATATGCATTCTTCAATTCAGAAAGGAATTCGATTCGCACTACATTTTAAACCATATACCGCTATTTTCGCGGCAGTTTTAGTGCGATATTGTCCGAATTCTTTTCTGCATTGTCGTTTTATTTCATTCCAGGAATGAATATTCATATCCTTTAGTGAAGTAAAGAATTTGTGATGCTTACTGTCAAATACCCAGGGCAGAAATTTAATTTTTAATTTCTCACTTGTAACATTCATTATAGCTAATGCATTTTCAAAAGCCTCTAAATGATCAATTACCGATTTTGTTCCCTTATTGGAGAATATAGGTACTGCGCGCTGTATGAAGGTGATTATTTTATGGGAATCATATACTTTATTAGACTTATTTTGGGATTCTCTGTTAGAGTTTCCCTCCCCCGCACCAGCTGCGTTACAGCAGTTCTCTGGATTTACATCATGAAGTGATTGTCTATTTGGGAAATCTATTTCTGACCCATTAGGGGTCATTTGTCTATACTGTTCCATATATTTTTATACCTCGTCCCTGAAGCGTTCGCTAAAGGAGTTAGCATTATCTGCATTATTCTCACTGTTAATATAAGGGTTTTCATTATGGCGATATGACCTTTATACATCGCTTAATTCTCTCTGGCTTTGCGCAAGCTGTTTATTTAATTCTTGTATCTGTGCGAGTAAGTCTGTGTTATGCTTATCTAAGGCGGTTAGGTTTTGGGCGAATTCATCCATTTTATTTTTGGCTATTTTTAAATCCTCTTCGCATCTGCGTGAGGAACGAATACTAAATTCTAGCTCCTGTATTTTCAATGGTTTGTCTATGACACAAAATGACATTTCGTCAATAATGCATATTAAAAGGGGCCAAGATTTTAGTATTAGTTTGTCTCGCTTTTTGAGAGTCTTGCATTGATTAATCATTAATAATTCCTGGAAGAATTCATTCTCTTCATTCCACATATTATTGTTAACGGTAATAGCTTTAGCCATAGTTTCAAGCATATCCATAAAATCATTTAATTCACCCGCAATATTAAACTTCCCTTTAATGTAACTTAAGATATCTTTCTTAAGGACCTGACCTTTAGTAATGGGTATTGTAATGGGACCATTTTCATCGCTATGTATAGAATTAAATGAGTCACTTCTGGCTACAGACATTATTATATTGGTTTAGTATTCAGTTAAATTAAAACGCTAATACAATTTTTGCCAATAAAAAAGGGAGAAAAAAAAATGATATATATATATATATATATATATATATATATATATATATATATTTTTAAATTATATTAACTTTGAAATATGAAAAATTAATATTTCGAAATATGAAAAATTAATATTTCGAAATATGAAAAATTAATATTTTTGATTAACTTTGAAAATATGAAAAAATAATATTTTTGATTAATTTTGAAATATGAAAAATTAATATTTTTATTAATCTTTCAAAAATTTATTTTTAATAATATTTCAAGATATTAATATCAATCTCGAAATATGAAAATCAATATTTTAATTTTTCAAAAATTATATCTTCAAAATATTAATATCAAAATATGAAACTTTTTCTCTCTTTTATAATAATTTATATTTACTACAAATATATGATATCAATATGATGGATTTTAATAAATCTCAAACAGTGCCTCCATACAATATGTTAGTATATTTATGAAAATCTAAGTAGTGCTCTGCAAATAATACATCAGCTTATGGCAGGGTTATAACACAATACAAATAATAATTATCCTTAAAAATAGAAACCCTTAACCAACATGCATCTACTAGAAACCATACGATTAATATAAATACCTGAATTCTTTTATTTAGTTAATATCCATGAACATTTTGAAATATATTTGCAATACCAAAATATGACACAATATTATATGCGCTTGAAAACTATTTAAATATGCTATGCAAAGTTCATACACGCTTACCTTTAAAACCAGCCTTATTTACAAATAGCCTTTCATTCAGTTTACACAACGAGACTAAAATCTTTATCTTTTAACATCCAAGCGATACAATTCTAACAGTGCTTATAATCAATAGGATAATATATATATATTCTGCTATTTAACTGCAATGTATCCTAATACAGTATTAATTTACAATATCAGAACTTGCACAGATAAGTTACTTAGCCAATCAGATACAGATTTAAACAATATATAGGCTGTGACTACCAATTTAAAATACAATTTATTTCTCTGACTCTGCCAAACCCAGCAACAATGAATGCTTATTTTAAATTGTTTTTGCATACAAACAGGCCAGCTAAGAACTATCCAAAACAATGACACACAGTTTAAAAGTACAATCTGCTCTTTAAATCTATTTGTTATAGCAATCTTTTAATACATTACCAAAAAGAGTACCAAATCGATATCCAATATTCCTTGATAGGAATATTTTCACCTCAGAAAATACCAATAAGTATAATTTGCAGTCAATGAGAAGAATAGATCAGCTTTGCTTGAGTAAATGGTATTTCACGCCCAACAGGAACCTGTTTACAAGTTTAGCTCAGCAGAGATCTGTCTTTTCTCTCTGTTGCAATCACTTTATATGGGTTCTCTTCCATCATAGGTGATGAATATGGGTGGCCCTCCTTGTCTCGGATTGGCCCTCGTGCTTGTCCCTGGTCCGCCCTTAGAGTTGAAGCATGTTTACCATGGCAACGCATCTTTTGAACAGTTAAATTCCCTTAACTGTCCTACCGGTATTGGCCCCTAGGTGGCAGCAGACATACAGACAAAACAAATTCACCTTTACATTTCTTAAGCATTTTTGACAAGTTAATTATTCTCATAACATGGTTATTTAATCAGATCACACTCTCTGCATTAATCATATATAACCCCAATTATAGATGGGTAGTATTAGGTTATTTTTTCTGATTATTCTGATACCAAATATGTTATATTATTAACATTGTATTATATTAAGGCAATTTAATATTGCTAATTATTAGCTTAAAATACATTATAATTTTATCAGTATCCTGGCATTTCTATACAAATAACAGCCTATTTTTATATTTCCAATAGTTCTGCCTGCATACACTCCTCTACGATCCATCTGAAAAATAGAAAATTTATGTTATATATATATGCACTTCAAATATGGGATTATTAAAATGGTTATTTAATCTATACTAATTTCTGAATTTATTTCCTATATAAATATCCCATGCAGCAATTATCTATTTAATATAATGTGTTATTTCAATATATATATATATATATATATATATATATATATATATATATATATATATATATATATATATATATATATTATACATATATGGGCTATTTGAATCATTCCAAACATATATGAAGCTATTGGTATTATTTCCTTTGTAAAATGTATTATTTTTTTTTATCTGTGTTATACAGGGGTTTTAAATGTTAATTCTTCAACCCACACTGCTTTCCGTAATTTTAAGTTCACACCATAGCATTTGTTTGTTGGCCAAGGCCTTCACTGCCCCACCCACATAGCATGGGGTCAATCCATGAGTAGTTGTAAAAGTCACAATACAACATAATTTCTGTTTAGCTAGCAAAGCAGACTTGTATTTGATGTTTAGGAGCAATTAACACCTATGTGCATAAAAACTGTTTCCCTATGATTTTGACCAGCTTCAAGAGGGTATTCCAGACACCTCATCCTTACTCATAGCATGGGGTACAGAGTTTTGCACTTCCTAATTAAGAAGCAAATGTTTCCCTTTTGATTCTTGGGACATGCTGTCTGTAGTTCAGCCTGGAGATGTATATTCAATTTGTAGGGTTTTCTGAGTCAAATCCTGACATCAGAATTTAAACCTTATTCCAGTAATATCTGATAAAAATATGGTTTCATACATAAACACATTCCCTGTCCTATTGACATATATATATATATATGTATTTACCTGTGCCCTGACAATGGGCTCACTGCTGGGTTTTGATGTGGTGGAGGGTGTATTGGTATGGGTATATCGTTTGAGTGGTTTCTTGGTAAGATCTTTCATGTTGTCTTTCCCTTAGGCTCCTATCTATAGTGATACTCAAATTAATCAACTCTTCCAGAGTTGGGGGTAAATCAATTTGTGAAAGCTCATCTTTTATGGCGTCGGACAAGCCCAAACGGAATTGATTCCTTAATGAAAGGTTATTCCATTGGCTGTCCTTAGCCCATCTCTTGAACTCAGTGATGTACTCCTCTACATATCTTTTCTTTTGCTTTAATGATCTCATAGCATTTTCGGCTGTCAATTGTTTATAAGGATTATCATACAACTGAGCAAAGGCGGTAAAGAAAGCTTCTAATGAGTTAAGTATGTTTTCATTTGTCTCAAAAAATCTGTTTGCCCAGGTTCTTGGCTCCCCTCTAAGGAAGGATATTGTTGTTAAGACCTTTACTCTGTCAGTGGGGTATGTTTGCGGCTTTAAGGTGAAAAGGAGTAAGCAAGCATTTCTTAAATCTCTGAACTGTTCTCTATCTCCATTTAATAATTCTGGGAGGCTGACCTGGGGCTCAATAGCATGTAATTTGGTTTCTACTATATCTTTAATATATGCTTTTATGATAAAGTAATTTTTATTATTTTGTAGCAAGAGCATAACAACAAAAAGAATATGAGAGAAAAACAAATCAAAAGAACAGGAATCATGGGTCTCTAAAATTACATAGTGACCTAGAAGACTCAAGTTACAAAACCTTAAATCAGTCGGTCGCCATGTCATACCTTGTGCGGCCATTCTTGCATGAGAAACCTGATAACATCAATTATTGTGAAACATAATACAATACAGTGAAGAATCTCTTGTTTAAAGTTAAATCTGAGGTATTTCTGTGCACAATGTAATGCAATATGGCCCAATCCAACAATATGTTCCCAAGAGAAGGAACAATGTGAAAAAGAATTAGCGAAGATATGAGAGGGTTAGGTAAAGCAAAGAAAGAAAGAGAGGGGAGCAGAATGCAGATAAGGGGATATCTCCTGACCACATCACTCTATATATAAGGCTTATTATATGTAGGTTTTACATGTCTCCTATTTACCCACAACTTTCCCCGCCACGTCCGAGGGCTCCATGTTCCAAGGGGTAGGGCACTCTATGCGGTGGGCTCTATTGGTTTAGACTAGTGTTCAGGACACATTGTGTAATATCCAATAATACCAAACTTTCTGAAAGGTTTCTTGGGTATCCAGGAGAAATGCTGCCTGTTCTGACATGTTGTAATAAAAGTTAATTTTGAGTTTTATTTCTTCCCAAGACGGGGCACACTCTTTCCAATGGCGGGCTATACAAACCCTTGTGGCAGTGCATGTTATCTTAATAAACAAGTTAATGTATTTATTAAATTCTTTAAGTCTAATATGGAGTAAAGCTTGTTCCATGGTAAGGCTAATTGGGCTGTCTATGATCGAGCTTAGGAACCGGGATAGTTGGTTCCATACCCTTTGTGTGTGGGAGCAATCCCACCACATGTGTTTATAATCCCCTACTTCTCCGCAGCCTCTATAACAAAGTCTGGATCCATTCTTGGAGGAGTGTGAGGTTATCTGTGGAGTTAGATACCAACGAAAGTTGGTTTTAATGCAATTTTCCCACATGTCGGCACTCAGTAAACCCTTCCCCGCACTAGAGAGAGTTATATACCAATCCTGAATCTCTATTTCCCTGTTGATATCCTTTTCCCATTTGTTTTGTAGAGTGGATTTAGAGTTTTCTGATGCTAGTTGAATTGCTTGGTATAGCCTTGAGATAGTGTTCTTGGGCCTAGATATAGTGCTGCATAAATTCTCTAACGTGGAGGGTATGTTTTTAGTTACAGATGGCAGGAGAGGGTGAATGATGGAGGTGAGCTGCAAGTATAGAAACCATTCTAGTTTGATTGGCTGTAATTTATCTTGTAGTTGTGTGTAGCTCATCAGTTTGCCTCCCTCTATGAGGTCTGCTATTCTGTAGAGTCCTCTATTTCCCCATTTCGTAATAGTAGGAACCAGTTCGTGTCTAACTAGGCTTGTGAGTGTGGCTTTAATGGAGTGCTGAGGGAGCAGGGCCAAAGAAGTGGTCAGCTTGGACCATTGTTTAATCATAAAGTCTATCACAGGGTATTCGTGTTGCTTCCCACTGAAGCATCGTCTAGGGTTCCAAAGTATCATGTCACGTGGAGTAAGTCCTGCAATGTCTGATTCCAGTTGTGTCCATACAATGTCCTCGTCAGGGTCGTTAAGAAGGGCAGTCTGTGCTAATCTGGCTGCCTGGTAATAATGCTTAAGGTTTGGTGCCCCCACCCCTCCCAATTGTCTGTTCCTAGTGAGAATTGCCGACGGGATTCTAGCCTTTTTGTTTCCCCTTATAAAACTATTTATACACTTTTGGAGAACGTCTAAGTCTGGGGTTGGTATTCTAATCGGTAAGGTGCGGAATAAATACAGGATCCTTGGCAATATCATCATTTTAACTGCCGACAGTCTACCAAACCATGAGAAACCTAGTTTACTCCATTTATTTAAGTCTTGTCTAATGTTTTTGTACATAGGGGGGTAATTTGCATTGTACAGTTCCGTTGAGCTTATGGTTAGATTAATCCCTAGGTATCTGAGAAGGTGTTTGGCCCATTTAAATTCAAAGTTAGCCTCTATCAGCTTTTTGGTATGGACTGGGAGGTGTATGGGCAGCGCTTCACATTTTTCTAGATTAATTTTATAGCCTGAAATGGAGGAGAAGGAGTTGAGGGTTTGGTAGAGGTTCGGCAGCGTTATCATTGGCCTTGACAAGGAGAGGAGAACATCGTCTGCGAAGAGTGTGAGTTTGTATTCCTTTAATATATGCTTTTAAAGTATAATTTTCTACTTTCAGGGTATTTAACCTATCAGTTAACAAATCAACCCTCTGGTTTAGAGTCTGCATATGAGTAGTTAACTCAGCTGTGTCCACCTTATTTTTTTTACTTGGCTTAGTATTCTGTCAGGATCTGTTAAAGAACAGTATTGCCGTTTCCTGTAAAGCAAGAGTTTTGTGTCAAGAACCTCAACTGCTGAGTGCATGTTACTCTAGTTACACAGTTTTTGTTGTTATATTGATTTCTGGGATACATCATGAATTACTCACCCAAGTAAATGATAAGCCCAGAGATCATGGTTCATTTAATAGATGGGATTTCTAGTTAAGTACACTATCGCCACCACCTGTGTATAACACTTAAATTTGCAGCAGTGTAACACTTTGAAATTACAAATAAGGGTTAAACAGTATAGTGCTTAAGCAAGACATACAGGCAAGAATAGCAAGTGAAAATTAAATATGTATTAAACTTATTTATCTCTCTCCCCCTCCCCTATGTCTCCCTCCCTCCCCTATGTCTCTCTCCCTCCCTCCCCTGTGTCTCCCTCCCTCCCTTGTGTCTCCCTCCCCTGTGTCTCCCTCCCTCCCTTGTGTCTCTCCCTCCCCTGTGTCTCCCTCCCTCCCCTGTCTCTCTCCCTCCCCTGTGTCTCCCTCCCCTGTGTCTCCCCCCCATCCCTGTGTCTACATCCCTCCCTCCCCTGTGTCTCTCTCCCTCCCCTTTGTCTCTCTCTCCCACCCCTGTGTCTCCCTCCCTCCCCTGTGTCTCTCTCTCTCCCCCTCCCCTATGTCTGTCTCCCTCCCTCCCCTATGTCTGTCTCCCTCCCTCCCCTTTGTCTCCCTCCCTCCCCTGTGTCTCTCTCCCTCCCTCCCCTGTCTCTCTCTCTCTCTCTCCCCTGTGTCTCCCTCCCCTTTGTCTCTCTCCCACCCTCCCCTGTGTCTCTCTCCCTCCCTCCCCTGTGTCTCCCTCCCTCCTGTGTCTCCCTCCCACCCACCCATCCCTGCACCTCCCTCCCTCCCCTGTGTCTCTCTCCCTCCCTCCCCTGTGTCTCTCTATCTCCCTCCCATGTGTCTCCCTCCCTTCCCTGTGTCTCTCTCTCTCCCCCTCCCTCTCCTGTGTCTCTCTCCCTCCCTCCCCTGTGTCTCTCTCCCTCCCTCCCCTGTGTCTCTCTCCCCCCCCCCCCCGTGTCACTCTCCCTCCCCTGTGTCTCTCTCCCTCCCCTTTCTCATTTTAAGTGAAAGTTTTCATGAATAACAGATTTTTTTTTTATTGTGTTACATGTTTCAAAAAGATAAAAATAAAATAAAGAGAAAATTAAATGTATAAAAAGCATTTTTTTTTACGGGGGGGGGGGGGGGCCTTCATGGATTCTTGCACCGGGGCCCTGAGGTTTATAGTTACGCCTCTGACAGGCATACACAAACTATACATACACACAGGCATACACACACAGGCATACACAAACTATACACATACACACACAGGCATACACAAACTATACATACACACACACACACACCAACTATACATACACACACAGGCATACACCAACTATACATACACAAACACGCAAACTAACTATACACATACACACACAGGCATACACCAACTATACATACACACACAAACACGCAAACTAACTATACACATACACACACAGGCATACACCAACTATACATACACACACACATACACACACACAAACTATACACATACACACACACAAACTGTACACATACACACACAGGCATACAACAACTATACATACACAAACTATACATACACACACACACAGGCATACACAAACTTTACATACACACAGGCATACACAAACTATACATACACACACACACAGGCATACACAAACTATACACATACACACAGGCATACACAAACTATACATACACTCACAAACTATACACATACACACACAAACAAACTATACACATACACACAAACTGTACACATACACACACAGGCATACACCAACTATACATACACACACAAACTATACACATACACACACAAACAAACTATACACATACACTCACAGGCATACACAAACTATACATACACTCACAAACTATACACATACACACACAAACAAACTATACACATACACTCACAAACTATACACATACACACACAAACAAACTATACACATACACACAAACTGTACACATACACACACAGGCATACACAAACTATACACATACACACACAGGCATACACAAACTATACATACACTCACAAACTATACACATACACACACAAACAAACTATACACATACACTCACAAACTATACACATACACACACAAACAAACTATACACATACACTCACAAACTATACACATACACACACAGGCATACACCAACTATACATACACACACAAACTATCCACATACACACACACACACACAAACTATACACATACACACACACAGGCATACAACAACTATACATACACACACACACAGGCATACACGAACTATACATACACACAGGCATACACAAACTATACACATGCACACACAGGCATACACAAACTATACATACACAAAAACTATACATACACACACAATCATACCCAGAAACTATACACAGAAACATAGATAAACTCAGACACACACTTTACTATATATTACATTACAATTTAGTAATCATATATATCAACAGCATAATAAAACACAGTTTGACATATAATCTTGCATTAAAGTTTGTCACAGCTTCCTAATCCTTTCCCCCTTCTGTGTTCTCCCCCAAAACTAATTGCGCAGACTCTCAATAACAGTGACAGGAGTAACAGAGTTTAATTCTTACACTGTGTTGTTGGAACTGACAAGAAGGTTCAGGACCTGACAAATCAGATAGGACAAATTATTTTACTTTCCACTGAGTAGAAGAGAACTCAACAGGAACATGCCGAGTAGAAGAGAACTCAACAGGAACATGTTGCATGGGTTGACCTCTCTGTAAATGAATCACTCCCTCACAGTGACGTTTCCTTCACAGTTTTAGTGAATGATGAGTCTGATCTCAGACACACACACCCTTAAAGTGAAGGTAAAGTTTTGGTTTGTTGAATTAATTTTTTAACATATTATGTGACCAACATTATAGTCGCTAACTTTGTTTTAAAAAAAATAAAATTACTTTTAAATAAATCTTATTTTTATTCTGACCGTTTTTTCACCGCTTCCTCCTCCCCCTCGCTTTTTTCCGACTTTGTCTATGAAAATGATTTATGCGCTCCCAACCTCCGTAAGCGTAACTAAGCTTGCGCGTTCTCTATCTGCAAAACTATGCGCATGCGCAATTATACCATCTGTACTCCGATACATTATATCAACGTCTGAGTTCCTCGGCAGCTCCTTCTTTGACTACAACCCAAATTTTATAATGCACATGCGCGAAACGAGGACGCGCGCGCTGGCAAATTGAGGAGGATAAATTGTCACGCATGCGCATGTAAACCGGGATGTTGATGACGAAATTTGACGGCCGCCTAACGGCCAGAAAATCAATTGGATCTCTGAAGCACATGATAGGTATTTAGAAAAAAGATAAATGTACGGGTTGTTTTTCGGAAAGCCGATTAGATGATAAAAACATTAGATATCACAGGTAATATATGTTTTATAACAAATTGATGAATGAAACTTATATTTATTTGCCATCATATCTCTAATTATTTGTAATAAGGCGTTTGACTTTACCTTCACTTTAATAACCTTATCTTAGCTACTCTGCTTTAGCTACTGCTCACCGGAGAAAACAGATCTTTATGGGGGATGGGGCTGTATGCTGTTGCTGCAGCCTGCAGGACATAACATAAAGAATAGTCTCTTCCCTGTACAGCACTGAGTTAAAGCAGTTGCATTCAGTATGTAAGCTGCGCTGCTCACTATTTAAAAGAGGACACTGAACCGGGGTATGAGGGGAACAGCTAGTATGTGTGAGTGGCATGCTGCTATGCTAGACAAAAAAAGTGCTGATTATAGTAGCTGCCATGTGTGCGAGTGGTCTGGCCAGGTAAGTGCCGCCCCCTGTCAAGTGTCGCCTGGGTCCATTGGACCCACTTTGTCCCATGGTTAAGCCGGTGTTCTGGTAAGAGGGCGAACTTTTTAGAAGAGCGAACCATGTTACTTCCTGTGATGTTTCATCAGCTGTTTAACACATTTTGGAGCTAATGCGCTTGCGTGCCAGCGTCATCACATACCTGGCCGCATACGTCACTGCTAAAATATTTAGACCTGTGAAATTCAGAAACCCTTTCTATAGCGCATGCGTGTGATTTTGTATCACAAATGGTGCGCTCATGGAAAGCTGTTTTTTTTTTTTTTTTTTTTTTACTTTTATTTATAGCCAGCAGTAGATACAAGGAAATCAAATTGCAAATCTTGCACGCAGGGCCCAACATGATATATACACTGTGTGCAGAATTATTAGACAAATGAGTATTTTGACCACATCATCCTCTTTATGCATGTTGTCTTACTCCAAGCTGTATAGGCTCGAAAGCCTACTACCAATTAAGCATATTAGGTGATGTGCATCTCTGTAATGAGAAGGGGTGTGGTCTAATGACATCAACACCCTATATCAGGTGTGCATAATTATTAGGCAACTTCCTTTCCTTTGGCAAAATGGGTCAAAAGAAGGACTTGACAGGCTCAGAAAAGTCAAAAATAGTGAGATATCTTGCAGAGGGATGCAGGACTCTTAAAATTGCAAAGCTTCTGAAGCGTGATCATCGAACAATCAAGCGTTTCATTCAAAATAGTCAACAGGGTCGCAAGAAGCGTGTGGAAAAACCAAGGCGCAAAATAACTGCCCATGAACTGAGAAAAGTCAAGCGTGCAGCTGCCAAGATGCCACTTGCCACCAGTTTGGCCATATTTCAGAGCTGCAACATCACTGGAGTGCCCAAAAGCACAAGGTGTGCAATACTCAGAGACATGGCCAAGGTAAGAAAGGCTGAAAGACGACCACCACTGAACAAGACACACAAGCTGAAACGTCAAGACTGGGCCAAGAAATATCTCAAGACTGATTTTTCTAAGGTTTTATGGACTGATGAAATGAGAGTGAGTCTTGATGGGCCAGATGGATGGGCCCGTGGCTGGATTGGTAAAGGGCAGAGAGCTCCAGTCCGACTCAGACGCCAGCAAGGTGGAGGTGGAGTACTGGTTTGGGCTGGTATCATCAAAGATGAGCTTGTGGGGCCTTTTCGGGTTGAGGATGGAGTCAAGCTCAACTCCCAGTCCTACTGCCAGTTTCTGGAAGACACCTTCTTCAAGCAGTGGTACAGGAAGAAGTCTGCATCCTTCAAGAAAAACATGATTTTCATGCAGGACAATGCTCCATCACACGCGTCCAAGTACTCCACAGCGTGGCTGGCAAGAAAGGGTATAAAAGAAGAAAATCTAATGACATGGCCTCCTTGTTCACCTGATCTGAACCCCATTGAGAACCTGTGGTCCATCATCAAATGTGAGATTTACAAGGAGGGAAAACAGTACACCTCTCTGAACAGTGTCTGGGAGGCTGTGGTTGCTGCTGCACGCAATGTTGATGGTGAACAGATCAAAACACTGACAGAATCCATGGATGGCAGGCTTTTGAGTGTCCTTGCAAAGAAAGGTGGCTATATTGGTCACTGATTTGTTTTTGTTTTGTTTTTGAATGTCAGAAATGTATATTTGTGAATGTTGAGATGTTATATTGGTTTCACTGGTAAAAATAAATAATTGAAATGGGTATATATTTGTTTTTTGTTAAGTTGCCTAATAATTCCGCACAGTGATAGTCACCTGCACACACAGATATCCCCCTAAAATAGCTATAACTAAAACAAACTAAAAACTACTTCCAAAACTATTCAGCTTTGATATTAATGAGTTTTTTGGGTTCATTGAGAACATGGTTGTTGTTCAATAATAAAATTAATCCTCAAAAATACAACTTGCCTAATAATTCTGCACTCCCTGTAGTAAATAACATAACCATAAAAAAAAACTGTAAGGATTTTATCCATATTATCCACATTCCACTTTGAATATACCAACACAGAGCATCTAAACTCAAATATAAGCCTGCTGGAATTTTTTTAATCTTTTTTTCTTTTCTCTCTTTTACCTCTTCTTCAGGTAACAAACTTGTTCATCGTAATACACGGTAATCTTCGAAACTTATAAATCACACGAACAAACAGAAAACTCGAAAACAAAAACAAAACAACACAAAACAAAGCAATAAAAAACAAAACAGAACAAAACAAAAAAAAAAACGAAAACCCCCCCCCCCTAAAACTGTGATCCCACCCACCCCTCCCTAACCCTCTGCCTTTACCCCACACTCCTCTCCAGGCTGCTCAATCCAAGTATATGGAAAAACATTTAATAGCGTCAGTTCCGCAAAGCTCACAGAGGCTAGGAACGGGGAGAGAATCAATTTCTGGAGCGTAGCTGAGAAAGATAGGATAACAGGAGACAATTTCCATAGAAACTTCTTAATTCTATTCTCAGAGGCATCATGAAGATAATGTGACTTGAAGAGAATTTGATTTTGAAGAATTTTAAAGACCATAGAGAGTCCGGGTACATGCCTGGCTTTCCAATTTTTAAGGATACAAAATCTAACTGCAAGTATTATTGTGTTTAGGCTGTTTATAGTGTTACTGTTGAAAACATCTTTTTTTTTTTTTTTAATTAATATTTTTATTGAGGTCAAAGAAAATAATTAAAATACAGATATCTCAATAGGTAAACAGCAAATCAAATATTCATGTCATATCTGATTTAAGATATTGATAAGTCCTCTTTTTTCTTCCCCTTATTTTAACATAATAGGTCACTTTTGGACCTGTGCGGCTATGTAAGTCCAATTCCAGGGGATTGTGCTTAAAACAAAAACAAAAAAGAGAAAACAAACAAAGAAAATTTGCATCTAAAATATGAAAAATCAACACTATACAACCATTCAAGGTAATAAGATGCACAGTTTTAAAGTTACAAAGATTAAACCAAAAAGACCAAAACTGGACCAGCCACAATAATACAAAAGTCAACATTGCCCTAGGTATGTGAGAGGAAAATATATAAGTTATAAAATGACATGACCATGTAAAACACTGCCATGGAGTTAGTGTTTTTATAAAGAAAACATTTAACAAATAAATATGGCCAGGACTGGGCCAACTATTATAATGCTAGGTTTGAGATCTCTCTATGAAAAAAAATGTGGTATTACAGCCATAGAGTGGGGAGTATAAAACAAATGGGATAAATGTAATACAGCATAAACATATATAAGCAAACCTCTCTCATGATATAAAACAGAAATTGTCAGCTTGAGTAAAGTAATGTTACCCTCCAGGGAATTAGAAAGTAAATATAAAATATGTAAAAGAGATTGTGTGGTTATTTTCTCTTCCTAATCAAGTGTATGCTATCACTGTGTGTTTCGTGCATGATAATCTAGTGCCCTAGCCCCCACACAGCCCCGGCCGCTGGCCGCAAAGTGGGGATCAAAGCACAGGACAATGATATATAAGATCTGTAATGGTGGTTATATATGTAGGAACATGTATATATCCCATAGTTGTCTCTTTTAAGTATTTACACTAAAGGCACATAACAGAGATGATCACTGAATAAAGTGTAGAGTGAAACAAGTCAGCTACGCATTAGGTGATGTTATAGAGGGTTTGTGTGTGACTGCATTCTAAAACTCACATTTTTTAGGAAAACAAAAACTTAACTTTACTTTAAACGGTATCGCCAATCAGGAAACACATAAACTTAACTAAACAGACCAGAAATAAGAATTGTCTCTTCCAGTTTTAACCCGGGTCAGATCTCTTTCTACATGCAAATACTATATCATGAGCACAGCTAACGTCCATGTCAGGGATCCCGGTAAGGGCTTGATGAAAAATGCCAAGTCTATGTGAGTAATGTAAAGTTCGAGTTAATTTGCCGGTTGTATTAAATCCCATTAGCGATGCGGTGGAGAGAAGAGGTGAGGATCCAAAGACCTCTCTTACTTGTCGGGGACCCAATGTGGAATGAACAGTCCATGGTGTCTTCTGGATGCGGTTTTTACCGCGTTTGATCAGATTTATTAGTGATCGGTCAGCTGTGGTGAGTCTGAGAATTGGCGCGCCCGGGAGATTAGACGCCATTTTCTTGCCCCTTTTCCATAGCGACAGTTTGGTTGTTGTTGTTTTTTTTGTGGTATTGATTTTCTTATAAGGCTGACTGTTAGATTTTAGTTGAAGTTTCCGGTGGGCCCTTGTTGCCGGAGTGTAAGTAAAATCATCTAGTGATTCCCGTGGTCTGTCTTCTTGTATTAGCGCCTTAGTGATAGGGGTCTTTTTTAGTGGTGAGCCATATTCCAGAACAGGATCCATTATGCAATCGACTGACAGGGGAAGTCCCGTAGCGACCTCTGCTAAATCTCTTATAATATAGTCTGGTAGCGATTTGTCCATTAGAGACTGCAGCAGCTCCTCCATTCTACTGAAGATGGTGTCAAGGTGCTGTAATAGCTTCTCACCAGGCATGATCGCTGGGTATGAATTCACTGTGTATCTCCTCGTACTGGGGTATGAAAGAAAAGGGATGCAATATTTAATGATAAACCTACGCAGTCCAGTTATGGTAGTGTAACCCGGTTTCCCAGGGGAGGTTTCACCTAATGTTGAGCCGCCGCTCTAGGCCTTCTGTGTCTAATCCGTGGCTCCAGTTTCATGCAAACAGCAAAGCAAAGCTGTATTAGAGCCTCACAGAGTGGGGCAATGCTATAACTTAGAAATCTTATGTAGATGCTGTTATAAGGATTTGATATTCGGCGGTTTATCAAAAATTCCTCCGGAGCTCTTGAGATGTGCGTCCTTACTAGAACGCTGTTAGGACACGCCCCCCCTTGAAAACATCTTTTAACTGGAATAAAAAGATAATATCCTCTGCGGATAGGGCAATTGTGACTTTAAATAATTTTCAGCCACAATTGTCTAACTTTAGGGCAAGACCAGAACATGTGAAGTATATCTGCTCTAGTATGTGCACAACGCGGACATATGCTAACCGAAGAGGGATACATCTTAGTTAATTTCCAGAGAGAAAAATAAAAATTATTGATCAATTTCATGTGTGATTCATTCCAGGCCACCGGCACTTTACATTTACGCATTAATTCAAAGCTCTGATTAATTATTTCATGATCTACAGAGGGAATTAAAGACAACCAAGATTTACAGATGTTATCCTTAACTGACAGGCTCTGCTTGTTCAACATAATGTCATACATGAAAGAGATCGAAGAATCACCTGTAGTAAATTTTTGTAAGCAAAGCTTAATATCTGACCAGGCCACCAAAGATGGGGCATACCAACTCTGCTCTGAGATGAAATGGCGGATTTGAAAATAAGCAAATAAGCTCATTCTGGGTAATCCAAATTTGCTAAAAACGTCCTCCGCAGCTAATATTTGATAATTTTCATTGAGTAATTGTTTTACATAACAAAGCCCTTTATCAGCCCAGTCTTTAAATACTCTTTGATAAAGACCCGGAAGAAAGCTTGGATTACTTAAGATAGGTAGAAATTCTGAAACAGAGTAGTCTAGATCTAGAGTTCTACAAAAATATTTGCCAAGCCTGGACTATATTCTTAAAGGAGATGAGGCAACTCACATTCTGAGGCAATTTCTGTACTTGCAGGTGTAAAAGAGCTTTTAAAGAAAATGGGGCAATTAAGAAGGATTCTAATTCTACAGATGATACTAAGCTAGATCTTGAGAGCCAATCTATCGCTATTTTAGCCATAGCAGCCAGATTATATAGTTTAAGGTTAGGGAGGGCGAGTCCCGCTACCCCGGTATTTTGCATTAACCTCTCAAGTGCACTTTGTGGCTTTTTATTATTCCAAATGAATTTGGAAAAAAGAGCATTAATTGATTTCAAATCCTTATATGATATGAACAGAGGAAGGTTCTGCAAAGGATATAACAGACGCGGGAAAATAATAGACTTTATAAGGTTAACTCCTGCTGTCAAAGGTAATGGAAATGCTGTCCACAGACGTAAGTCTGCTCTGATCTTTTGGAATAATGGCCCAAAATTATCTTTGTACCAGAAGGAAGGATTTTTATGCAGGACTAAACCAAGATATTTAATGGCCTCAACTCGTTTAAATGAATCCTTGGAAGTTGTTGTTTTTAAATTATTAAAACACATTAATTCACTTTTTTCAAAATTTATCTTGTACCCGGAGAAAGAGCTAAACATTGTCAGGATTTGTAAAGTGGCCAGTATAGCCTGTTGCGTATTAACCAGAAATAGTAGCACGTCATCTGCGTATAATAAAGTTTTAAGATACTGAGTACCGAGCGGAACTCCTAATAAAACCTCTCTAAATCGTATAGCGAGAGGTTCCAGAGCAATATTGAAGAGCACAGGGGACAGGGGACATCCTTGTCTGGTGCCTCGCTGTAACAAAATTTTAGAAGAGAACGACCCGTTAATAAGTATGTAAGATATTGGATTATGATATACTCTGTTAATAAACTGAACAAATTCACCGTTAAACCTGAACTGCTCTAATGCCTTAAATAAATATTCCCAAACAATAGAATCAAATGCTTTGACAGCATCCAGGGAAAGAATAGCTACATCTTGCCAAAGAGGCTCCCTCTTACCCTTATCAACATTCCAAGCATAATCTAGAAAATTGATTAACTTACGAATATTTTTTGTTGGGTTTCTTGAAACCATAAATCCAGTTTGGTCTGGATAAATAATTTTGTGCAAGCAGGTAGATAATCTCGACGCTATGATCGTCATTAATATTTTATAGTCTATATTTAAGACCAAAATTGGTCTGTAAGAGGCCGGATCTTCCGTGTTTTTAGCTTTCTTTAAGATGAGAGAGATGTTTGCGGCCGAAAAATAGCTTGAGATAGGATTCTTTGAACAGTAATAAAAATTAAAAAGTTTTTCTAACATTAAGAGTATATCTTCAACAATGCATCTGTAATATTCAGCAGGGAAACCATCTGGTCCTGCGGCTTTATTTAACTTTAAATTATCTATAGCATTTCTGATTTCTTCTATTGAAATCGGAACATTAATTGCAGTTAAATCCTCAGAAGATAGTTTAGGTACCATTACCGTATTCCAAAAAATATCTTGGTTTACATTATCAGTTTCTATTGCTGAATAGAGCTGTTGGTAGTAATTAAAAAAGGTTTCTACAATCTCTTTAGTTTCCGCAGCTCTACCTTTATCTGTTTGGATGGCAAGAATAAGATTTTTCTTTTTTCTAGCTTTAGTGAGTCTGGCCAGATATTTAGCAGAGCAGCCATGAACACCTCTAAAGTGGAGATTTATTCTTGCTTCTTCCTCCATTGATTTTTGTTTAAGGAAAAGATCTCTTTCTTTTCTGTTAGCTCTATAAATTCCCCAGTTACCTTCTGTGCGATTTAAACAAAATTTCCTATAGGAATTTCTAACTTGGTTTGTGATTTGAATTTCTCGTGCTCTCCTTTTATTCCTAGCAATACTCACATATGATTGAATCTCTCCCCGCAATACTGCCTTATAGGCTTCCCAAAGGATTTCCGGTTTATTAAGATAGTTTATATTCTCAGTATAATATCGCAGCCAAGATGCTTTTAAATAGTTAACAAATTTAGGATTGGTGTATAGGTAACGAGGGAAGACAAATCCAGGAGTTTTCATCCTTTCCTTATTACCTGTGGGGAAAAATAATGAGATAATTGCGTGATCTGAAATGATAATATCTCCCATCTCTACCTCTAATTCCTGTGTGGATAATATTTCAGTGATTAAAAAAAAGTCTATTCTTGAGAAAGTTCCATGAGCCATAGACTCACATGAAAATGATAGTTTATCAGGATTTTTTAGTCGCCAAATATCTACTAATTTTAGCTGGGTACAAAATTGTTTTAAGAATTTTGCATTTCTATCCTGTGCAGATCTATTCTTATCAGAAAATCTATCCAATACTGGGCAGAGAGTTGCGTTAAAGTCTCCTCCTAATATTAGATTCTCGGAAATAAAGGGAAACAGTTTCATTTTTATTTTTTCCCAAAAATCCCTGGAAAATTTATTTGGAGCATAGATGTTACATATCACTAGTTTTATATTTTTTAATTGAATTTGCAACAGAATAAATCTGGCAGCTGGATCTATTTCTATATTAACTATCTTGTAGTCTAGGTCTTTATGTAGCAAAATAGCTAACCCGCATTTTCTGCCGCGCCCAGAGGTAGAGATCACTTCTCCCACCCATTTAATCCTCAATTTTGCTGCTTACTGCTTATTAAGATGAGTCTCCTGCAGAAGGGCTACATCTGGTTTATGAGTTGCTAGAGTTTTAATAACAAGTTTACGCTTAATGGGGGAGGTTATCCCCCCAACATTCCATGATAATATTTTAATTCCCTCACCCATCCAACATCAGGAATTTAATAAAGCGCAGTTCAAAAAGGGCAGCCTGGAGAAAGAGTTAAATATGTAGTGTGGAGAGGCAGGTCTACACTCAACACAATAAGCAGAGGAGGGAGGGAAGTGGGGAAGGAAAAAAAAAACACACAAAAACAAACACACACAACCAATCACAATATGTGCAAAGAACAATTTCGCTATACTATCTAATGTGAACATCATACTGTCCTTATGCATAAGGGCTCAGCAAGGGTTCAGCCTACTTCCTATCTTAACATCGGTCATAAGCTGCCATCAATTCTCAAGGGTCTCTATGTATTTTTTCACCTCTGAGACATCCTCAAAAGAACGCCTGACACCTCGATCATCTACTATGATTCGAGCTGGATATAACATACGCGCTTTTAAACCTTTTATTTATTAGTTGTGTACAATAAGGGGCCATTGCTCTTCTCCTGGAAGAGGTCTCAGCGGAAAAGTCCTGAAACAATAATACCCTACAGTTTCCAAAAAGCGGAGGCTCTGATGTTTTAAACAACCTCAAAAATTGCACTTTGTCTTGATATTTTAAAAGTTTAAACAGGCAAACTCTATTCTTCAACACGCCATCCGGAGAGGCTTTTTATGGACCTAATCTATGTGCCCGTTCAATGATAAGTGGTAACAAGTGGGAAGACGCTAGGGGTAATGTGGTGGAAGTAAATTTTAATAGATCTTCGTACTCTGGTAATTCCGGAAGACCAACTAATCTGATATTGTTACGCCTGGAGCGATCTTCAAGATCCTCCAGGCGCAGCTGCATATTTTTAATTTTAGATTCATTTTTCTGTGTAATCTCAGAAAGTGTGTGGGTCTGGTCTTCTACATCAGAGATTCTTGTCTCTGCCTCTGTTAGTCTAGCTGAAAATTGTCTCACTTCAGCCGACAGCGAGGTTATCTCAGAGGAAATAGACCCTAGTTCTTTTTTAATGACTTCAAATTGAGGGGAAAAAATAGCTGAGATTTTAGATATAAGTTCTTGCAAATCCAGAGGGGTCTTACTAGGCTCCATTGAGCTATCAAGACTGGTATCAATTACTTTATTATTTTTTTTCTCTTTCACTTTCGCAGGCATTATGGGTGAGCTAGATTTCACCTGCGTGATATATTTTTCCATAAAAATAAAGTGAAAATTTCAAACAAACCTAGCCAGTCAGATAGCAATTCTAAAAAAACTCTGTTCCTCTAGTCCCCCCTTTTTTCTCCTTTTTTTCCCTCTCTTTCCCCCCTGAGCAAAGTAAACAAACTAAGATATACAAAAGGGGAATGAAAAAGAGAAAAAAAAAAAAAAGGAGACCGGCTTATCACCTCCTTACAAAACTCTCTGAGACAACCGTAATTCCTTACAAAATCACCCAATCATCAACATTATACCAGGAATAGTTAGTTGGTTTTTATCTAAACAATCCCTCACCCCCTGTTTCAGATTGTATGTATCAGAAAAGTGGTTGCCAGTTACCTACATGCCATCACAAATTCTAATTACATTGAATTACACATATAGCTATAATTGCCTTCCTCTGTGTAAATCCTCTAGATAGAAAAAGAAAAAAGACACAGTGTATGGATACACCAGGCTAATTATTGCTTAACCCTAGATCCAACAGACAAAGTTACAAAAATTTTCATTGCTCTTTACCAACTAAATAAACAGGTCTATATAAAAAAAACACAATAAAAAAGAAACACAAAGTCTGTAGATAAGATAGGGACTCCTGCACTTAGCTTCGTTAACATCAAGTTTGTCCCGTAGAAAAAACAGTCTCAGATTATGCCCCCTTTAATATGCGTGTGCCGTTTTCACAGGTTCCTCGGTATGATATTGCAAATATACAGGGCATAGAAGGGAGAACCCGTCAGACAGGATGATTAAGCACCACACTTGTTTGCCAACCTGGTAAAGCTGTTCTTAAGAAGCTCTAATATGCGGTAAAGAAATAAGGTATAACTCCTCTCAGAGTAGGCTAGATTTTAACAAGAGTTCAGGGACAAACTCTACCGATGTAACAGTTAACATGTGTATATATATATCTTTCCTTGGCTGCGTAAAGCTTCGTGGAGCTTGTGTCTAGAGGAGCCTTTAGAGCTACTACCCCCTGTGCGTTAGCACAACCGCTTGCTCTACTCGACAGTCTGCACACAAATTAGGCTCTTACGTGTCTGCAGCCCGCTGATGTGTTACTTCTGCTGTGCATTGACGCCTTTCCACACACCTCCAATTCCCATTGGCTAGTTCTGGAGGCTTGTCTTAGCAGAACTCTCCAATTGGGCAAGGGTCTCTGACTGGGTCTGTCGGTCACGGTCACCTCCGAGAGTCTGGAAAGCTGCCACAACCAGGACGATAGAACAAAACAAGCGGGTAGCCGAGCCCTAGGAGGTATAACAACCCCGCAGTGGGCCCAAGACGCTCTTAAACCACAGCAAGCTGGAAAAAGATTTCTTAGCCCACAGGCTTACAGCTGTACTACCCGTTAAACAGCTGTTCCTCCTTTGAAGCGCGTGTCCGAGCTCGCTGGTAGCAGGCAGGCAGGAGAGTCATCCGATATACTTGAAGCATTTACCCTTGCTGAGGCACTGGAGTATCAGTCTTTAGTACCACGAAATTGCGGCTCTGTCCCAGGAGCCGGTATTATAGCACTGGAGTGTAGTTCTGCGAAAGGGCCCCAGTGACACGGCCCGTCTCCCTAGGGTGAAAACCACACCAACAACGAGAGAAAACTGCAGGTGGGAATAGCTGAAAAGGCTGTCTGTGCTTCCACACTACACGCTACACGCCAACCTCAGCTTGTGCTCTGCACTGGACAGCTCCTCCCACTTGAAAACACTCCAATCTCCTCAGCTGTTTATTAGTCTCCTCAGCAATATTCTGAACTCCACCCCCCCACTGCAAGTACGTCTCCCTTACTACTACTACTGTAAAGCTGAGTCTCCGTGCATGAGAAACAGCCCCCCCCCCGCCACTCGGCTATAGCCACTGATTCTGATGATCCAATGCAGCTTTTCACAGGCTCCGTTCAATGTCATTATCTTATGAAAGATTATGAAAGATAATGGCATTGAACGGAGCCTGTGAAACGCTGCATTGGATCATCAGAAGCAGTGGCGGGGGGGGGTGGCTGTATCTCATGCACGGAGACTCAGCTTTACAGTATTAGTAGTAAGGGAGACGTACTTGCAGTGGGGGGGCGGAGTTCAGAATATTGGCGAGGAGCCTGATAAACAGATTTCCAACAGCGCACCATTTGTGATACAAAATCACACGCATGCGCTATAGAAAGGGTTTCTGAATTTCACAGGTCTAAATATTTTAGCAGTGACGTATGCGGCCAGGTATGTGATGACGCTGGCACGCATTCGCATTAGCTCCAAAATGTGTAAAACAGCTGATGAAACGTCACAGAAAGTGACATGGTTCGCTCTCTTACAAGAACACCGGCTCTGCTGACACAGGAAACGTTATGTGGGACTCAGTCAGTGGGAGAAAACACAGTGACACTTCCCATTAGTGTAAGTTTCTGGTGTCGTGTCGGTTAAGTTTTACTCCCACTGGGAGTAAAACTTAAACGACACCAGAAACTTACACACTAATGGGAACTTTGGAAGTCACTGTGTTTTGCAAATAATAAAGTGTGGATGTCTGCCCTCTCCTGCCTGACTGTTCTAGCTGTAAAGTGTTAATAACGTAACAATCTTTATGTTTTTGTTTTCCTGCTTGGCTTGCTATACTTTCTTTGACAGTCCTACCTGAGTTAGGCTCCCCACCGCAGTCAGACCGCACCGATCAGTGAGACTCCAAGCCCGGCTGTCACACTTACTTGAACTTCTCACAGTCTCACCTAACCGCCTGGTGCTGGGAGATCACGTGCGTGACTCCCTCAAGCCATGTGCCCTAACCCCTAAAACAGACAGGAAAGCCAATCACATGACTGCTCGCCGGTAAGCCGCCTGTCAAAATATATATATTTTTAAAGCTACATATTTGGGCAGCAGCAGGAGGCTATGTATATTATTAATGTATATTATTATTTTCAGTCAGCTCAGGGGGGGGGGCAGGGACATTTTTACAGGGGCACCGGCCCCTGCAGGCCCCCATGTAGAACTGCCACTAGCCAATTTTTATCGAAATTCTAGAGACATTTTTGGGGCAAATTTGTTTTGCAATGTCAATCGAACGGCTGATCTAGATTTCTTGTGAAAATATAATTTTCACTTTATTTATCGACCTAAAGTGAAGGTAAACTTTGATGAATGAAAGCCCGTTTTTTTTAAATACTATTAAAAACAGGGGCACTTTCATTCATTAAAGTTTAGAAGGCAGTCGTTTTGATTAAAAAAATTACCTTTGTTTTTTTTCACAGCCAGAGCAGCTTCCCCCACCCGGAGATCCTCTCTTCACACATCATCAATGACTAATCCAGCTTCCTCAAATCACGGCAATGACTACCCTGGGGGGAAAGCCGTGATTGGAGGAAGCTGGATTAGTCATTGATGATGTGTGAAGAGAGGATCTCCGGGTGGGGGAAGCTGCTCTGGCTGTGCAAAGAAGAGAGGTACGTTTTTAATCAAAACGACTGCTTTGTAAACTTTGATGAATGAAAGTGCCCCTGTTTTTAATAGTATTTTTAAAAAACGGGCTTTCATTCTTCAAAGTTTACTTTCACTTTACTTTAGCCACCGGTAAATGGGTTTATTGTTTTTATCCTATTATAACTAGTGATGTCGCAAACTTAAAATTTTCCGTTCGCAAACAGCGAACGTGAACGTCTGCAACTGTTCGTGAACGGGCGAACCAGGCGAACCACCATTGACTTCAATAGGCAAGCGAATTTTAAAACCCACAGGGACTCTTTCTGGCCACAATAGTGATGGAAAAGTTGTTTCAAGGGGACTAACACCTGGACTGTGGCATGCCAGAGGGGGATCCATGGCAAAACTCCCACGGAAAATTACATAGTTGATGCAGAGTCTGGTTTTAATCCATAAAGGGCATAAATCACCTAACATTCCTAAATTGTTTGGAATAACGTGCTTTAAAACATCAGGTATGATGTTGTATCGATCAGGTAGTGTAAGGGTTACCAGTGGTGGCACTGGGCAAGTGGGCCTGGCACACACGCTGGCAGGCAGGCAACTGCAATTAGATTACACTAGCAGACTGATGTTTCACAGTCAAAATTTTTTATTTTTTTTACATTTACACTACTTTTACACCAGATATGAGTGGTGGCACTGGGCAAGTGGGCCTGGCACACACGCTGACAGGCAGGCAACTGCAATTAGATTACACTAGGAGACTGATGTTTCACAGTCAAAAAAGGTTGTTTTTTTTTTAAATTACACTACTGTTACAACAGATATGAGTGGTGGCACTGGGCAAGTGGGCCTGGCACACACGCTGGCAGGCAGGCAACTGCAATTAGATTACACTAGCAGACTGATGTTTCACAGTCAAAAAAGTTTTTTTTTTTAAATTTACACTACTGTTACACCAGATATGAGTGGTGGCACTGGGCAAGTGGGCCTGGCACACACGTTGGCAGGCAATTGCAATTAGATTACACTAGCAGACTGATGTTTCACAGTCAAAAAAGTTTTTTTTTTTTAAATTTACACTACTGTTACACCAGATATGAGTGGTGGCACTGGGCAAGTGGCTTGGCAGGCAAGCAACTGCAATTAGATTACGCAGGAAAAAAATAAAAATAAATAAATGATGTTCTAGCCCTAAAAAGAGCTTTTTGGGGTGCTGTCCTTACAGCAGAGATCAGATGAGTCATTCAGGACTGTAGTGGACACTGAATACACTAGCCTAGCTATCAATTTCCCTATAAAATCACCAGCAGCTACACTGTCCCTCCTCTCACTAACAATGCAGCTTCCGAATGAATCTAAAATGGCTGCTGTCCAGGAGCTGGGAGGGTCTGGGAGGGAGTGTCTGCTGCTGATTGGCTGGAATGTGTCTGCAGACTGTGAGATACAGGGTCAAAGTTTACTCAATGATGACAAATGGGGGGCGGATCCAACATCGCATATGTTCGCCCGCCGCGGCGAACGCAAACAAGCTATGTTTGCCGGGAACTATTCGCCGGCGAACTATTCGCAACATCACTAATTATAACAGAATACATTAATCAAGTGATTGTTTGTAAGAATGTTATTTCTTATATATTAAAGTTATTTTTATTTTGCCCCTTCTTTGGCTCTCTTTCATCAAGTAAGATTGCCCGTTTTTTGACACATATTTCAACTGCACAAATCTGTATATACCTTTTTGTTATAGAATTATTTATTATTGTTCAGGTTCTGCGCCTTGTTGTGGGCAATTTCTAACTCTAGATATGGTTATTAAGGCAACAAAAAGACATTTTTCCATTTTCCCTCCAGACAAACAACAATATCGCTCTTTATTTTTCACTACCTCGCATACTACAAATTGGCGAGATTAAAAACAGTGAATATTGCATGTGCCACTTATGAGAACTGTGAATATATATGGGCATTTTAAAATGCCAATAGAGATTAATACAAGAATTAGGCATTTCCAGACAGTTTATTCGCATATATTAAAGACTTTTGAATGGTCATGAGTCAATTTGTTTGCACATATGAAAAGTTGCGACTTAATTGGCGCATAACCTCTCATAAATATGGTGATATCATTTATTTATTTATTTTGGACGACAAACAAGAGAATTTTCTTATTCTCACTTTGATACATTTTGCCCATAATCTCACTTTCAGAATATGATACTGTACTTGGGGAACATATCTGGTAAATATCTTTGTGATATGTCTCATAGTTTTGTTGCTATAGCACTTTTCATTTTACATCCCATTAAAGTCTATGGGCACTCCTTTTTGTGATTCACCCATGTCATTCCATAGAAAGCAACAATAAACCACTATAATGTCACTTTCAGAATATGGTACTGTGTGTGGGGAACATATCTGGTAAATATGTACTTGATATGTCTCATTGTTTTGTTGCTATAGCACTTTTAAAGGGACAGTATACACCATTTTTCATATAACTGCATGTAATAGACATCCCATTAAAATCTATGGGCTTTCCATATTGTCATTTAACGCTCACAAGTCCTGGCACTCAAAACTCCATAGCCGATATAAAACTTCAACAAGCTTTATCAGGTACGAAAGTTAAAAACGGAAAGGGCACAGTGATCAAGTGCCCCAGGGGCATGAAACACGTCTAATGCTGAGGGTCAAGGTTCCCTCATTCTGCTTTTTCATTGTGTGCTTTAATGGTGCATAGTTTGTGCCCTTTCTGTTTTTAACTTTGTACTTAATAAAGCTTGTTGAAGTTTTATATCGGCTATGGAGTTTGAGTGCCGGTATTCTATCAGATTCTGCTCCTTTGTCAGAATCTGCTCCCTCTGATTGCGCATGCTCTGTATGACGTAATCGCACTCCACATATGTTAAATAAGAATGTGTGGAATGCGACTATGTCAATCAGCAACATGCGCAGTCAGAGGGAGCAGACTTGGAAGCTGTAGTGTCGGATTTTGCTGCCCAAACAAATGCGCCCATGCGCTGTTAGATCGTTTGTCACAGTGAGGAGGAGGATAAAGGCTACACTGCATGGGGTTAAATAGAAGCAATGTGTGGATGAAGCCTGGGATGAGGGAAGGGGGAAAGAGAATATGTGTAACCTCAGCCAGTATATAATTCCACCTTAAAGAACAACTCTAGGAGGAGACTCAAGGAGGAGCCAGAAATTCAATGTGAAACGATAGTGAGAATATATATATATATATATATAACCAATAAGTGCTGACTCAAATAACTTCACAGGAATGAACACAATGTTATCTATATGGCACACATTAACTAGCACTTTCTAGCTGTGACAAACTGTCGAAACGCACAGAGATTAAAGGCGGCCTTCAAGGGTTTGAAAATTAGCATATGAGCCTACCTAGGTTCAGCTTTCAATAAAGGATACCAAGAGAACAAAGCAAATCTGATGATAAATGTAATTTGTAAAGATGATTAAAATTGCATACCCTATCTGAATCATGAAAGTTTAATTTTGACTAGACTGTCCCTTTAAAAAGATTTATGTATTTTCTGGAGTGCATAAATTACTAGGATATGGAGATGTTCAGAATAGAGGAATTTAAATTCTCTTTCATCTATTACTCCTATCTGTTTAGCTTTTCCTAGATAATGTTTCAAGAATATTTGGTAAACCTAGGTGGGGTTACTTTCAATCTTTTTATGTGTACAATAAAATAAAGCTGAGTTCCAGCCACCAAATATCTTTAAAAAGGGACCTTTATTGTAACGTGGCAGGGTCAAAAGTTTTGGGCCTACAATCAGCCCTTAGTCATCGCTCAGACATGAACTGGAACTCAACTTTATTTTATTGTGCATAATCTAGAAGTGGCTGATCTAGGGTTGCGTGCCCCACAGAGTACTGTTTTTCAAACTCTGATTTCTCAAATCTTTTAATATGTAGCCGTGTCATTTACCGCTGATATACCCTGTAACCAAAAAATCTGCCGGATATTGGCACAGTTCTTGCCGATGTCCAGAGGTGAGGCATGCAGTATTAGCACAGCTTTGCTGCTGTCGGCGAAGCTGCAATAGTTAAACCCTTAACGACCACGGACATACAGGGTATGTCGGTCCTAAAGGGGTAAAAAAATAGCAATAATTTCTTATATTTTTATCCGCTGGTTTTATCACCAATTAATTATTTTCTTTTAACTCTAATTAAATCCCTTTGTTTTTTTGGTAACATTATACTTGGTTTTCCTACTATTGTTTTCCTTGATATTCATTATATCTATCAAAGCCAAGTTTTCAATTGTTTCAATCACTGGACCTTTTTCATGATTGGGATAGAAAGTAAATTTTTCACTTAGACCTGAATGTATTAATTTTCATATTTTCAGTTTTTAGTTGTTACTTCTGACTGAATGTTATTATCCCTCTATAATGGTGATTTAATAAAGGTACCTCTTTAATGTTAAATTCCTGATTTAATTTACTGTTTCATGTACTGTATGTATTTATTCAGTTTATTTGTGGGAGCAAATATGTGTATAGGGATACTTTTAGAAATTGCTGCCCTATAATTTCCTTGATAACTGATTTCTTCCTAGTAATAGCTCCTGAATTGATAGTAAGGCCTGGAAAGCTGAGGGGGCGGGGCTACCACAGTAGAGAAGCCAGTTTGACTCAGAAAAAGCTTGGAAGCCATTTTGCGTGTAATAAAATTATATAATGTGCACCAAGCATAATAAATATTTTCCCCTCATAACAACATGATCCCTGCATAACCAGAGTTTCCTCTATTGATAAGCCAACTGCACTGAACAGTTAACGATGATCTTAAAGGGCCATGCACTTATTTTCTAAAAAGTGCCATAAATATTTCCCAAGAGCTACAAAAAAAAGTCTGTGCTCTCCCCTTTCTTTTGCTTTATCTCCCCTCTCTTTTGTTCTCTCTCTCCTCTCTTTTTCTCTCTTCCCCTAGCTAGATATAATATAACTAATAGTTACATTGTAGCTAGCTTAGGATTTATATTTATTTTACAGGCAACTTTGCATTTATTTTAACTAGGTACAATAGTTATTAAATAGTTATTAACTATTTAATAACTACCTAGCTAAAATAAATACAAATTTACCTGTAAAATAAACCCTAACCTAAGTTACAATTACACTTACATGTGACAGGTGGGAGGCTGATCTCTACACTAAAGCTAAAATTAACCCTACAAACTCCCTACAAGCTACCTAATTAGCCCCTTCACTACTGGGCATAATACAAGTGTGGTGCACAGCGGCATTTAGTGGCCTTCTAATTAGCAAAAAGCAACACCAAAGCCATATATCTCTGCTATTTCTGAACAAAGGGAATCCCAGAGAAGCATTTACAACAATTTGTACCATAATTGCAAAAGCTGTTTGTAAAAAATTTCAGTGAGAAACCTGAAGTTTGTGAAAATGTGAACGATTTTGTTTTATTTGATCGTATTTGGCGGTGAAATGGTGGCATGAAATATACAAAAATGGGCCTAGATCAATACTTTGGGTTGTCTACTTAAAAAAAATATATATACATGTGAAGGGTTATTCAGGGATTCCTGACAGATATCAGTGTTACAATGTAACTATCGCTAATTTGGAGGGAAAAAAAATGGTTTGGAAATAGCAAATATTTGCCCTATAACTTGCAAAAAAAGAACATGTAAACATTGGGTATATCTAAACTCAGGACAAAATTTAGAAACTATTTAGCATGGGAGTTTTTTAGTGGTTGTAGATGCGTAAGAGATTTTGGGGGTCAAAGTTAGAAAAAGTGTGTTTTTTTTCCCCAATTTTTCCATCATATTTAATATTGTTTTTTATAGTAAATTTGATGATATGATGAAAATAATGGTATCTTTAGAAAGTCCATTTAATGGTGAGAAAAACGGTATATAATATGTGTGGGTACAGTAAGTGAGTAAGAGGAAAATTACAGCTAAACACAAACATAGCAGATATGTAAATAATAGACCTGGTCCCAAATGGTAAGAAAATTTAAAAGTGCTAAGGCGTTAATTTAATGTTAGTTTGTTTTTTTTAAGTAATGTAAGGTTTTATTTTTTTTAAATAATGTTTTTTATTTAGAGTTTAACACATAACATTGATAAAATGCAAACATATGGACCATTACAACAGTGCAATACATTCATGAGATACAAGTCAAATTTTCAAGATTTTCCTCCGTAAGAGTGCAGCATAACTGAATAGGTTTACAAAACATAAAAAAAAAAATATAAAAAAAAATGGCATAGTTGTAGAAATAGCATAAGCTATATTAATGTGGGAGTACTAGGCTCCCTACTATGAACATACGGGGTTGAGGAAGGGGACTAGACATTAATTGCTACCTACCATATAGTAATACATCTCCAGCCCAATATACCACTTTCAAATTATTCTAAACCTGTGGGAGTGAGAAATTAGGGAGGTCTCCCAACACAGGGACAGAGCTAAAGCTTAGCAGGCCTCCGTTAACTATGGGAAATTCTAAATTAGAACAGAGCGAGGACTGCAGTCACTAGAATGTGAGCCCCATGAAAGGGCCCAAACAAAAAAGCACCTGTTCTAGGGGACAGAGAGAACACTTAGGCTTCTCACCCCCCAACCACAGGTCGCCCAGGCAGGCAGAGCCAGAGGGGGGGGGGAAAGGAAGGGGGGGTGGGTCTTATTAGTGGAAAAGAAGAGAATAGGAAAAAGAGAAACTTTCCACATCTAAGGGGGATTCACCAAGAAATCAGGCATGACTCAATGGGAAGCCAGATGGTCAGAGTATAAGTTATAGAGCCTTATTGGACTGATTTCTGTGGATCCAAAGATCCCAGATTTTCCAGTATGAGTCCAGTTTGTTAAGGTGTTGATAGAAACCTTTTTCCATCTGAGCATACGAATCAAGGATTTGGGTGATGTCAGATAAAGCCGGTGGATCCAGTTGCCTCCATTTCCTAGCAATGGAGACTTTAGCGGCAGCAAATACAAAGATGGCCAGCTGGCGAAGTGATTTGGGCGTTTGCCTTGGGAAGATGTTTAGGATAGCTACTTTCGGCTCTTTCGGAAGTGCCAACCCTACTGACTCACATAATCTGAAAACATCTGTCCACAGATTGTCCAACAAAGGACAAGACCACCACATATGTAAGTCAGAGCCCACTTGGCCACATTTTCTCCAACATAAGGACGAATGGGAAGAAGCAATCTGTGCTAAACGAATGGGAATGTAGTGCCATCTTAGGCAAATTTTCATGTAAAGTTCCAAGGAGTTAGCACAGTGGAGTGTCTTTTTAGTAAGGAGAAGCGTCTGTGTCCAGACCTTCCCAGAAACCTGGATTCTCAGATCTTTTTCCCACGCCTTCAGTTGCCATATTATGCCTGAGTTCTCATCTTTCATTATTAACATGTAATGAATAGAAAGAGATCTCACCAGGGGCGAACCCGATTTCCATTTCTGTTCCCATATGGTCGGAGCCCTGAGGTCAGCCGATGGGAAGCCCCAGCTCAACAAGAATTTATGGAGTCGAAGTCTCTCAAACAGGAACCACGGAGGGGTGGAGGATGAGTCCCCCTGCGAGGCAGGCGTGGCTAGCTGAAGAGTTTTTTGCCGATATAGGTCCGATACTCTCAGAAAGTCCCATTGGCACCAATTGTGATATGTGCGAGTCAGGTAGACCTCTAAGTAAGCCAGCTATCGAGTGGACCGGGGAAGGATGAGGCGCTATATCCGGATAATGTCTAATTCTCTTCCAACAATCTAAAGCCTGTTTGACTATGGAATTCCGAATACCCATCTTGTTTATCAAATAATCTGGGATCCATGGCAGGTCCCCGAGATTAACCCCTGGTGGGAGAGAGAACTGTTCCACTCTCTTCCACCCTGGCGACAGCTCCAGTGTTCCCCAGCCTGATATATGGGTCAGTCTAGCAGCCTCATAGTAGGTGTTAATGTTAGGGAGTGAGACTCCACCTAATTGACATGGCCTCTGCAGGGTTTTCCTAGCAATTCTCGTTTTTTTCCCCTGCCAAATATATCTGGAGATTAGGGCATCGAATTTGTCTAGGAGAGCTCGGGGGAGATTAATCGAGAGACAACGGAAATAATAAAGAATCTTTGGGAGAACCGTCATTTTGACAGAGGCTATGCGTCCTAGCCAGGATACTTCCTTGAAGGACCATGAGTTGAGCAACGCTCTAGTCTCAGATAGAAGTTTGTCATAGTTCTTTGAACGGACTAAGTCTACATCGGGACCCAGTTGGACACCCAGGTGTGTGATAGTGTCAGTGGCCCATTGGAAATCATAAGAGTCACGTAAAATTTCTAGCTCAAAGCTAGAAATAAGAATCGGGTGGGCTTCTGTTTTGGACAGGTTAAGCCTGTAGAAGCTAAGGGAACCGAACTGAGTGATAATTTCAAATAGCGCCGGAAGAGATCCTATGGGGTTGGTGAGGAAGAGGGTGACATCATCTGCGAACAGAGCTATCTTTTCCCCTCCTCCCCCTGTCTCACCCTCGCGCAGACTGAGAGGTACCCCCCTAATCCTAGGGGAGCTCCTGATTGCCTGCGCCAATGGTTCGATAGCCAGCGCAAAAACAATAGGCGAGAGAGGGCAACCCTGTCTCGTTCCGTTGGTCACTGGAAAACTTTGAGAACAAAAGCCCAGCCCAGACACCCACACCCTGGCGCTCGGAGAACTGTAGAGAGCTTGGATTGCTACAACCATCTCTTCCGGGAATCCAAACGCCAGAAGAGTCTCCCATAGATACGCCCATCTGACCCTGTCAAACGCTTTTTCAGCATCTAATGAGAGGGCCAGCATGGGCATCCTCCTACGGTTTGCCTCAGAGAAGATGTTTAAAATGCGTCTGGTGTTGTCGGGGCCCTCTCTTCCCCAGGTGAACCCAACCTGGTCCGAATGTAATATATTGGGGACAATACGACGTAATCGATTAGCCCAAAGTTTGGAGTAGAGCTTGACGTCGATATTAATGAGGGAGATAGGGCGGTAACTCCCGCATTGGGACGGATCTTTGTTGGGTTTCGGAATAGCTAGTATTCTAGCTTCAAGAAGCTCATTCCTAAAAGACACTTTTTCTCTGGCCTCAGCAAAAGTCTGAAGGAGAAGCGTCTAAAGTTCTGAGCGAAAGGTCTTAAAAAATAAGGCCAGGAACCCATCTGGGCCCAGAGTTTTCCCATTCTGAAGTTGGGAGATCACTCCCTTCAACTCCGCAGCTGTAAACGGGGACAACCTCTAGCTGGGAGATCGAGGGTAGATGCAGACTCCTCAGGAAAGCCCGAGTCTCGGCGCTAGAGGGGGGGGTTCAGCTCCTCTGCCTCCTGAAGGTTAAAGAGATTCGAGTAGAATGCTGCAAAAGCTTCCCTTATATCATTAGGGGAAGTGACTCTACTATTTCCCTGTTTAAGAGATAGAATGTGGGATGAAGCGACTCTCCCCCTCAATTTCCTGGCCAGTAAGGTAGACGCTTTGTTTCCTTGGTAGTACAGCAGCTGTCTGAATCTGCGAACTGCATCCTGCACTCTAGATATTTCAATGCCCTTAATTTGGGACCGAAGGGACGAAACCTCGTCCGCCAGCCCTGAACTGGGGTCCTCCTTGCAAAGTCTTTCCTTGGAACAGAGACTGGCTACCAGGAGACCCAGGGGGGCACCCTTGTGCTTTTTGGTAGAGATATGTTTGTGGATACAGACTCCTCTCAAATAAGCCTTGAGAGCAGCCCAGACCGTTTGGTGAGAGGGAATAGAGTTACTATTATGGGTCAGAAACTCCTGTATGGAGTCCCTGATTAAGGGATGGAAACCCGGATCCGCCCATAGGGCTGGCTGGAGCCTCCAGTTAGGTCTCACAGAGGAGCCAGTACCCGAATCCAGAGACATCAGGAGAGCATCATGGTCCGACCATGTACAGAGCTTAATCGAAGCCTCTTTGGTTAAGTTAAGCATCCAAGAATCTTTAAAAAAATAATCCAACCTGGAATATGAATTATGGGGCCTAGAAAAGTATGTGTAATCTCTGGTAGTTGGGTGTGTAGCCCTCCACACATCATATAGATCGTATTCTGACATTAGGGCCCTAAATTTCTTTGCTGTGGAGAGTGAGTAAGAGTCAATTTTCTTACCCTGGCTGACCTTTTTATCAAAAGAGGGATCCCAGATCATATTAAAATCACCTCCCATGATCAGTCTCCCTGATTTTAACCTACAGATATTTTGTAGTACCGTTTTGAGGAACCTAGGCTGATTAAGATTAGGGACGTACAAGTTGGCCAAAGTATAGACTTGACCCTCAATCGTGCATATGAGTATGATGTATCTGCCCTCTGGATCTATTTCCAGGTAAATTTGCTCATAGCTAATCTGTCTGTGGAAAAGGATTGCTACACCTCTGGACTTATCCGAATAGGAAGCCATAACTGCATTTGTGAAATCTTGGAATTTAAAGGTGGAGGTTATATTTTGCAACCAATGCGTCTCCTGGAGAAACGCCACCTGTACTTTATTAGTTTTCATATAATTGACCATAAGGCTTCTTTTGGTAGCGGAATTGAGCCCTTTACAATTCAGGGAGGCAAATGTTAGAGGAGGGCCACAATCCCTCATTGTATACGGCTGGGTTTGAGTAAGCAGGGAAAGGTAAAATAGAAGAGGCAGAAGAGATAGGAGGGGATAGAAGAGAAAAGGGCTAAAGTCGGCTCCACCTACCTGCGCGTCCGTTCCCATAGGTCGAGGCCGGAGAGTATCTATTCTCATGCTATGAGTACTTCTCAGGTAGTAGCTCTCTATGTAATGAAAAGACAAACAATAAAGTTATGTAGTAGATGAACACAACTAATACTATATCAACAAGGTTAGTATCTGTCTTAGTCAAAGATATTCGCAGATATAAGAAAATATGCACTATGAACTCTAGTATAAGCTATTACTCTAGGTTATGCCCTAGTTATATGTTTATGACTCTGTTTTGCTGGGCTAGGAACTATCCCCCCTCAACCCTGGACTAATGGGGGGTCCCAACCTGAGCATAATTAATCACAGAAAAGTATAATAATGTTAGCAATAACGAATAACATTAGCTAAACATCTGCCTCGACAGTACCAGAAGGGAACTAACAAGGTTAACAATAAAGTGCTTGAACAATATAACTCTTATTATTATTATTATTATTACCTCCCAGTATGGAGACCCAATGGATAGAGGATCTAGATGTTGGTTGGCCAGTGATGGATTGGGACTTAATCCTAATTAGGAGAGATTCCCCGAGTAGAGGTTTGCTAAATAAAACTAAGGTAACTGGCAAAAAAAAAAAACTCTGGAAGGTAAACATAGCATAAAACATTCAAACACATAATCAGGGATGAGATATGACTCACCTTACTCTGACTAAAGTCAAAGGACTCTGTAAGGATGGAAACACATACTCAAGAGACTGGGACTGTCGAAGTAAACAATCAACTGATTAAGGATATATAAGTTAACAGTAGCTATACACCTGCATCGACAGTACCAGAAGTGAACTAACAAGGTTAACAAACAAGGTGTTTGAACAATATAACTCTTATCACCTCCCAGCATAGCATCCCAATGACTAGAGAATCCAGATGTTAGTTGTGTGGTGATGAGTTGGGACTTGACCCTAAATAGGAGAGATTCCCCCAAGGGGGGTTTGTTGTAAAAGACTAGGTAACTAGAAGAAACTATGGGAGGCAAACATAGCATTAAACAGTTAAACACAAAATCAGGAATGAGATATGTCCCAAATTACTCTAACTAAAGTCAAGGGACTCTGTAAAGATATAAACACATACTCAAAATACTGGGACTGTCGATGCAAGCACTCAACCAATTAAAGATACATCATTATAAGTTTGTCAAGTGGTATCTTCAGGAGGTTGGGGCTGAGAGGTAGACGCTGTGTCTCCCGACCTAGTTCCCACTTGGGGATGCTGAGGTAGAGGAGTCCATTCAGGCGTTGTGGCCTGAAGAGAGGAAGATGATACATTAGCCCTACTCTGGTTAGTTGGAAGTCTCTGAAGATCCCATTTTTTGAGAAGGTCCATCCCATCATTCACAGAGGATACCATGTGGATAATACCATTTCTAGAGACAATAAGTTTGGTTGGGTATCCCCAGCGATACTTCACATTATGCTGCCTTAAGATTTGTGTGAAAGGAGTAAATGATCTTCTTCTCTGGAGAGTAAATTGTGACAAATCCGGGAACACTAATATGGATTGGAATTTCTCAGGTAATGTAGGTTTGGAAGCCAGTTCTCTTAGTATTTTTTCTTTATGGGTGAAGTAGTGGATTCTGGCCAATGCATCTCTAGGTTTGTCTGCAGAGACGTTGCGAGGTCTTGGGGTACGGTGAGCCCTGTCTATGAGGAAGTTTGAGGTATCAAGGTCTGCCAGAAAGAGGATACAGAATTCTTTGATGAAGGTTTCTAGGTCTGCAGATGTGACGTCCTCTGTGACACCCCGAAATCTCAGATTATTTCTTCTGGACCTGTCCTCAAGGTCTGAAAGCTTGAGTTCAAGATCAGATATTTGAATGGCTAGATTTTGAGAATATGTCAGTAGGTTTTCATGATCCTCCGCTAGGTCTTCCTGTTTCGTTCTAGCGCCTCAGTTCTTTCACCTATTATCGCCATATCTCTGCGGAGTTCGGCTGCTGAACCTTTGATAGCCTTCGTAAGGGTATTTTATAGATTATTCATGCGTTTTGAGAGCGTATCGACTATGGAGGCCGCCACATTGTCTAAAGGCGGGGTCAAGGTATGATGGGGTTTAGAAATGGACTCAATATCTTGATCATCTAGAGAGTTGGTATCCTCGGGAGAAGAACTTCTGTCCTCCCTGGCAGAAGCCTTGAAATGATCCACTACCGTTCTCCTTGGCTGCCCCAACTGTTTAGGCTTCTTCTTGTGGGATTGAGACATGATGATCTTTACGCTACTGTTTATGGCTGTGGGTTAAATATTGCTCACTATTTAGACATAAAGGAGGCGAACATATGTACTCTTCTAGACCTCACCTTCTCCCTGCCCCCTCCTATTCCCCTAGGTCATCTTGCAGCTTTGCATTGTTACTGAGAAAACAACGTAGATCCACTGAGGTAGACCCCTCTCCTGGGGAAGTTTGTCAACTAATGACGATGCCGGAACAGGGGAGGGGGATATGACCCACTGAGAGATCCTCAGTGGGAAATGGTAGGAGAGAGGCTGTAGTTTACTAAGGCTAAATTAACCCTAGCACACAGAAGATCTGTCCTTCTTTATAAGGAGTCTAAGTAGCAGTAAGGCAGGCTTGCGTATAGCAGGCGCACAGTTATATGGGTAAGGACCCAGTAGAGAACCTCTGGCAGGCTCACTTTATGTCTATACTGAGCACTAGACCTCTTCAGAGAATGCCACCAGTATGTGCAGTAAAACAAAGTGTGCTGATTCACAGGGTTTATGAATGAAAGTGCTTCTTGTATACACTGCTCTATATGGAGTCATGCGTTACAGTGAGTGTCCAGAAGTGAGCAAAATGACTTTGATATAATACAAGTCCTATGTTGTTGGAAGTCTCTGGGCTAAAAAGCCTATATCACTGTTTGATTTTAATCCCCCTTAACTGCTACAGCTCTAGAGCCTGGAGGAGAAAACACAAACTTGCGAGGGTTACTAAATCTGAGGCCCATCCACTGTACAGCAGTTTAGATTATCCCCTTGAAATAAAAAGTCTGTGGTTAACTTGAAGTAAAGGAGCAAGAGATATGGTCTGACTTTAAAATGACATCTGAGCTGCTGAACTCCCAATATAGCCCCTCAGTGTACAAAGCTAGGGGGGGTTAGATGATGTAAGGTATTATTGCAGCTGATCGGGACTAATGCAGCAGCAGCCTAAGGAGGGCTCGGGGGAGGTAAGATGGGGTCTTTTCGCGCCACAGGACCCCAGCAACAACAATGGACTGCTGTACTTACCCACTCGGCCCCTCACCACTTCTCGACCGGAACACTTTTCCAGGGCGCTGCAGCAGACTAAGAGCCCTCCGGTCACTTCAGGGAACTTTTGTGGGGGTCCGAGCGGGATTGCGTACAGGGGCGGGTTGCCCAGCTACACACTCTCAGGTCCGATCTCAGTGAGTCACTGTGGATAGTGCCTCTTCAGCTCCGGAGCGGAGCCCCAAACCTCCGGTGCTGACGACCGTTGCAGTTGGGCGCAATGTTAGGCTGCGCTAGAATGGCGTGCGGATCCCACCGCAAGTAGGCCTCACAGGGTCTGTGCAACAGCTCCGGCTGAATGCACAATTTCTATAATGGTCAGTCTTTTGAGCGGTCCCACAAGTCAGGGTGACTTAGGAGAGGTATTAATTAGCAATTATCCAGTTTATATCCACAGAAAACAAGGTTTTATTCGTTTTCCTACCCAGAGCTGCACTCTGCTGCGACTACTCAGTCAGGCAGTCAACTCCGCCCCCTGTAAGGTTTTATTTTAATTGTAACTTTTTTTTTATTTTAGGTAATTGGTGTTAATTTAGGGGGTGTTAGGTTAGGGGGCTTAGTAATTAAATTACACCTAGATTACGAGTTATGCGCGCTATAGGGAAATTAACGAACGCAACAAAAGTTATTTAACCCTCTATAGCGCAGCCATTACAAGTTTTCAAACAGCCGGCTTGTGCGTGCGATATGGTGGTTTTAAGCTCCATACCGCACACAATTCAAGCGCTGTTTTGACGTGCTCGTGCATGCTTTCCCCATAGACATCAATGGGGAGAGCGGGTCAGAAAAAAGTCTAACACCTGCGATCGCGGAAGAAAAGCTCCGTAACGCAGCCCCATTTAAGTCTATGGGAAAAAAAAACTAACGTTTAAACCTAACACCCTAACAAAAACCCAGAGTCTAAACACCCCTAATCTGGCCCCCCCACCGACATCGCCGGCACCTACATAATGTTATTAACCCCTAATCTGCCATCCCCGATATCGCTGCCACCTATATAAAACTTTTAATCCCTAATCTGCCGCTCCCGATATCGCCGCCACTATACTTAAGTTATCAACCCCTCTACCCCTGCACCCCAACATTGCCCACACTGTAATAAATCTATTAACCCCTATTCCGCCGCTCCTCGACATCGCCGCCACTAAATAAAGTTATTAACCCCTAAACCTCTGGCCTCCCATATCACTACCACTAAATAAACCTATTAACCCCTAAATCGCCAGCACCCCACATCGCAACTACCTACGTAACCCTAAGACTAACCCTAACACCCCCTAACTTTAACATAATTAAAATATAGCTAAATTAAATTAACAATTATTAACTAAATAATTCCTATTTAAAACTAAATACTTACCTGTGAAATAAAATCTAAGATAGCTACAATATAACTAATAGTTATATTGTAGCTAGCTTAGGTTTTATTTTTATTTTACAGGTAAGTTTGTATTTATTTTAACTAGGTAGACTAGTTAGTAAATAGTTAATAACTATTTAATAACTACCTAGTTAAAATAAATACAAACTTACCTGTGAAATAAAACCTAAGCTACCTTACACTAAAACCTAACATTACAAAAAAAACAATAAAAATTATTCCTATTCTTATACCCTTTAAAAAAAACATAATTTATGTAAGAACTTACCTGATAAATTCATTTCTTTCATATTAGCAAGAGTCCATGAGCTAGTGACGTATGGGATATACATTCCTACCAGGAGGGGCAAAGTTTCCCAAACCTTAAAAAGCCTATAAATACACCCCTCACCACACCCACAATTCAGTTTAACGAATAGCCAAGAAGTGGGGTGATAAGAAAGGAGCGAAAGCATCAAAAAAATAAGGAATTGGAATAATTGTGCTTTATACAAAAAAATCATAACCACCACAAAAAAGGGTGGGCCTCATGGACTCTTACTAATATGAAAGAAATGAATTTATCAGGTAAGTTCTTACATAAATTATGTTTTCTTTCATGTAATTAGCAAGAGTTCATGAGCTAGTGACGTATGGGATAATAAATACCCAAGATGTGGAACTTCCACGCAAGAGTCACTAGAGAGGGAGGGATAAAATAAAGACAGCCAATTCCGCTGAAAAATTAATCCACTACCCAATCAAAAAGTTTCAATTTTTAAAATTATAAGCAGAAGAATCAAACTGAGACAGCTGCCTGAAGTACAATTCTACCAAGACTGCTTCTAAAGAAGAGAAAACATCAAAATGGTAGAACATAGAAAAAGTATGCAAAGAAGACCAAGTCATTGCTTTGCAAATCTGATCAACAGAAGCTTCATTCTTAAAAAGCCCAGGAAGTAGAAACTTACCTAGTAGAATGAGCCGTAATCCTCCGAGGCGGGAATCCACCCGACTCCAAATAAGCATGATGAATCAAAAGTTTAAGCAAGATGCCAAATAAATGGCAGAAGCTTTTTGACCTTCCTAAAACCAGAAAAGATAAAAAATAGACTAGATGTCTATCTGAAATCTGAATAGCTTCAACAGAATTACAACAACTCTTACCATATCCAAAGAAAGTAAGAATCTCACCAAAGAAGTCTTAGGAAAACAATAATTCCTCCCTAATGTTTGTTAGAATTTACAACTTTAGGTAAGAATTGAAATGAGGACAGCAAAAACCACCTTATCCTGATGAAAAAAATCAGAAAAAAGAGATTCACAAGAAAGAACAGATCATTCAAAAACTGTTCTAGCTGAAGAGATGTCCAAAAAGAACAATACTTTCCATGAAAAGAATTAATGTCCAGAGCAAGCATATGCTCAAATAGAAGAACCTGAAAAACCTTCAGAACCCAAATAAGACTCCAAGGAGGAGAAATTGGCTTAATGACAGGTTTGATACGAATCAAAACCTGAACAAAATGATGAATATCAGGAAGTAACACTGCCTTATCCTGATGAAAAATCAGAAAAAGATATTCACAAAAAAGAGCAGATAACTCAAAAATTCTTCTAGCAGAAGAAATAACCAAAAGGAACAATACTTTTCCAAGAAAGTAATTTAATGTTCAGAAAATGCATAGTTTCAAACGGAGGAGCCTGTAAAGCCCTCAGCACCAAATTGAGACTCCAAAGAGGAGAGATTGAATTAATGACAGGCTTGATACGGACCAAAGCCTGTACAAAACAATGAATATCAGGATGTTTAGCAATCTTTCTGTGAAAAAAGAACAGAAAGAGTAGAGATTTGTCCTAACAAAGAACTGAAGACAAAACCTTATCCAAACCAACCTGAAAAAATAATAAAATTCTATGAATTTTAAAAGAATGCCAAGAAAAGTAGGTCTTCCAGACTCAATAATAAATCTTTCTAGAGACAGATTTACGAGCCTGAAACATAGTATTAATCAATGAGTCAGAGAAACCTCTATGACTAAAAAACATAATTTATGCTTACCTGATAAATTCCTTTCTTCTGTTGTGTGATCAGTCCACGGGTCATCATTACTTCTGGGATATAACTCCTCCCCAACAGGAAATGCAAGAGGATTCACCCAGCAGAGCTGCATATAGCTCCTCCCCTCTACGTCAGTCCCAGTCATTCGACCAAGAAACAACGAGAAAGGAGTAACCAAGGGTGAAGTGGTGACTGGAGTATAATTTAAAAGATATTTACCTGCCTTAAAACAGGGCGGGCCGTGGACTGATCACACAACAGAAGAAAGGAATTTATCAGGTAAGCATAAATTATGTTTTCTTCTGTTATGTGTGATCAGTCCACGGGTCATCATTACTTCTGGGATACCAATACCAAAGCAAAAGTACACGGATGACGGGAGGGATAGGCAGGCTCATTATATAGAAGGAACCACTGCCTGAAGAACCTTTCTCCCAAAAATAGCCTCCGAAGAAGCAAAAGTGTCAAATTTGTAAAATTTGGAAAAAGTATGAAGCGAAGACCAAGTTGCAGCCTTGCAAATCTGTTCAACAGAGGCCTCATTCTTAAAGGCCCAAGTGGAAGCCACAGCTCTAGTGGAGTGAGCTGTAATTCTTTCAGGAGGCTGCTGTCCAGCAGTCTCATAGGCTAAACGTATTATGCTACGAAGCCAAAAAGAGAGAGAGGTAGCAGAAGCTTTTTGACCTCTCCTCTGTCCAGAGTAAACGACAAACAAGGAAGAAGTTTGGCGAAAATCTTTAGTTGCCTGCAAGTAGAACTTGAGGGCACGAACTACATCCAGATTGTGTAAAAGACGTTCCTTCTTTGAAGAAGGATTTGGACACAAGGATGGGACAACAATCTCTTGATTGATGTTCCTGTTAGTGACTACCTTAGGTAAGAACCCAGGTTTAGTACGCAGAACTACCTTGTCTGAGTGAAAAATCAGATAAGGGGAATCACAATGTAAGGCTGATAACTCAGAGACTCTTCGAGCCGAGGAAATAGCCATTAAAAACAGAACTTTCCAAGATAACATTTTTATATCAATGGAATGAAGGGGTTCAAACGGAACACCCTGTAAAACGTTAAGAACTAAGTTTAAACTCCATGGTGGAGCAACAGCTTTAAACACAGGCTTGATCCTAGCTAAAGCCTGACAAAAGGACTGGACGTCTGGATTTTCTGACAGACGTCTGTGTAACAAGATGGACAGAGCTGAAATCTGTCCCTTTAATGAACTAGCTGATAAACCCTTTTCTAAACCTTCTTGTAGAAAAGACAATATCCTAGCGATCCTAACCTTACTCCAGGAGTAACCTTTGGATTCGCACCAGTATAGGTATTTCCGCCATATTTTATGGTAAATCCTTCTGGTAACAGGCTTCCTAGCCTGAATCAGGGTATCAATAACCGACTCAGAAAAACCACGTTTTGATAAAATCAAGCGTTCAATTTCCAAGCAGTCAGCTTCAGAGAAGTTAGATTTTGATGTTTGAATGGACCCTGTATCAGAAGGTCCTGTCTTAGAGGTAGAGACCAAGGCGGACAGGATGACATGTCCACTAGGTCTGCATACCAAGTCCTGCGTGGCCAAGCAGGTGCTATTAGAATTACTGATGCTCTCTCCTGTTTGATTTTGGCAATCAATCGAGGAAGCAGCGGGAAGGGTGGAAACACATAAGCCATCCTGAAGTTCCAAGGTGCTGTCAAAGCATCTATCAGAACTGCTCCCGGATCCCTGGATCTGGACCCGTAGCGAGGAAGTTTGGCGTTCTGGCGAGACGCCATGAGATCTATCTCTGGTTTGCCCCAACGTCGAAGTATTTGGGCAAAGACCTCCGGATGAAGTTCCCACTCCCCCGGATGAAGAGTCTGGCGACTCAAGAAATCCGCCTCCCAGTTCTCCACTCCCGGGATGTGGATTGCTGACAGGTGGCAAGAGTGAGACTCTGCCCAGCGAATTATCTTTGATACTTCCATCATTGCTAGGGAGCTTCTTGTCCCTCCCTGATGGTTGATGTAAGCTACAGTCGTGATGTTGTCCGACTGAAACCTGATGAACCCCCGAGTTATTAACTGGGGCCAAGCCAGAAGGGCATTGAGAACTGCTCTCAATTCCAGAATGTTTATTGGAAGGAGACTCTCCTCCTGATTCCATAGTCCCTGAGCCTTCAGAGAATTCCAGACAGCGCCCCAACCTAGTAGGCTGGCGTCTGTTGTTACAATTGTCCAGTCTGGCCTGCTGAATGGCATTCCCCTGGACAGGTGTGGCCGATGAAGCCACCATAGAAGAGAATTTCTGGTCTCTTGATTCAGATTCAGAGTAGGGGACAAATCTGAGTAATCCCCATTCCACTGACTTAGCATGCATAATTGCAGCGGTCTGAGGTGTAGGCGTGCAAAAGGTACTATGTCCATTGCCGCTACCATTAAGCCGATCACCTCCATGCATTGAGCTACTGACGGGTGTTGAATGGAATGAAGGACGCGGCATGCATTTTGAAGTTTTGTTAACCTGTCTTCTGTCAGGTAAATCTTCATTTCTACAGAATCTATAAGAGTCCCCAAGAATGGAACTCTTGTGAGAGGAAAGAGAGAACTCTTCTTTTCGTTCACTTTCCATCCATGCGACCTTAGAAATGCCAGAACTAACTCTGTATGAGACTTGGCAGTTTGAAAGCTTGAAGCTTGTATTAGAATGTCGTCTAGGTACGGAGCTACCGAAATCCCTCGCGGTCTTAGTATCGCTAGAAGGGCACCCAGAACCTTTGTGAAGATTCTTGGAGCCGTAGCCAATCCGAATGGAAGAGCTACAAACTGGTAGTGCCTGTCTAAGAAGGCAAACCTTAGATACCGGTGATGATCTTTGTGGATCGGTATGTGAAGGTAAGCATCCTTTAAATCCACTGTGGTCATGTACTGACCCTCTTGGATCATGGGTAAGATTGTCCGAATAGTTTCCATTTTGAACGATGGAACTCTTAGGAATTTGTTTAGAGTCTTTAAATCTAAGATTGGCCTGAAAGTTCCCTCTTTTTTGGGAACCACAAACAGGTTTGAGTAGAACCCTTGTCCTTGTTCCGACCACGGAACCGGATGGATCACTCCCATTGTTAACAGATCTTGTACGCAGCGTAGAAACGCTTCTTTCTTTATCTGGTTTGTTGACAACCTTGACAGATGAAATCTCCCTCTTGGGGGAGATAATTTGAAGTCTAGAAGGTATCCCTGAGATATGATCTCTAGTGCCCAGGGATCCTGAACATCTCTTGCCCAGGCCTGGGCGAAGAGAGAGAGTCTGCCCCCTACTAGATCCGGTCCCGGATCGGGGGCTCTCGGTTCATGCTGTCTTTGGGGCAGCAGCAGGTTTCCTGGCCTGCTTGCTTTTGTTCCAGGACTGGTTAGGCTTCCAGCCTTGCCTGTAACGAGCAACAGCTCCTTCCTGTTTTGGTGCAGTGGAGGTTGATGCTGCTCCTGTTTTGAAATTCCGAAAGGGACGAAAATTAGACTGTCTAGCCTTAGCTTTGGCCTTGTCTTGAGGTAGGGCGTGGCCCTTACCTCCCGTAATGTCAGCGATAATTTCTTTCAAACCGGGCCCGAATAAGGACTGCCCCTTGAAAGGTATATTAAGTAATTTGGACTTAGAAGTAACATCAGCTGACCAGGATTTTAGCCACAGTGCCCTGCGTGCCTGTATGGCGAATCCTGAGTTCTTAGCCGTAAGTTTGGTTAAATGTACTACGGCCTCCGAAATGAAAGAATTAGCTAGTTTAAGGACTCTAAGCCTGTCCGTAATGTCGTCTAGCGTAGAGGAACTAAGGTTCTCTTCAAGCGACTCAATCCAAAATGCTGCCGCAGCCGTAATCGGCGCGATACATGCAAGGGGTTGTAATATAAAACCTTGTTGAACAAACATTTTCTTAAGGTAACCCTCTAATTTTTTATCCATTGGATCTGAGAAAGCACAGCTATCCTCCACCGGGATAGTGGTACGCTTAGCTAAAGTAGAAACTGCTCCCTCCACCTTGGGGACCGTTTGCCATAAGTCCCGAGTGGTGGCGTCTATTGGAAACATCTTTCTAAATATTGGAGGGGGTGAGAACGGCACACCGGGTCTATCCCACTCCTTAGTAACAATTTCAGTTAGTCTCTTAGGTATAGGAAAAACGTCAGTACTCGCCGGTACCGCAAAGTATTTATCCAACCTACACAGTTTCTCTGGTATTGCAACAGTGTTACAATCGTTGAGAGCTGCTAAGACCTCCCCTAGTAGTACACGGAGGTTCTCCAATTTAAATTTAAAATTTGAAATATCTGAGTCCAATCTGTTTGGATCAGAACCGTCACCCACAGAATGAAGCTCTCCGTCCTCATGCTCTGCGAGCTGTGACGCAGTATCAGACATGGCCCTAGCATTGTCAGCGCACTCTGTTCTCACCCCAGAGTGATCACGCTTGCCTCTTAGTTCAGGTAATTTAGACAAAACTTCAGTCATAACAGTAGCCATATCTTGTAATGTTATCTGTAATGGCCGCCCAGATGTACTAGGCGCCAAAATATCACGCACCTCCCGGGCGGGAGATGCAGGTACTGTCGCGTGAGGCGAGTTAGTCGGCATAACTCTCCCCTCGCTGTTTGGTGAAATTTGTTCACATTGTACAGATTGACTTTTATTTAAAGTAGCATCAATACAGTTAGTACATAAATTTCTATTGGGCTCCACCTTGGCATTGGAACAAATGACACAGATATCTTCCTCTGAGTCAGACATGTTTAACACACTAGCAAAAAACTTACAACTTGGTTATAATCTTTTTTAGCAAAAAACGTACTGTGCCTCAAAGAGGTACTAACGATTAAATGACAGTTGAAATAATGAACTGAAAAAACAGTTATTGCATCAAATTTTAAAACAACACAACTTTTAGCAAAGGTTTGTTCCCATTAGTAAAAAACAACACTAATTAAATTTGTACATAAGAAAACAAAACAACGTTTTTTATACACAGTCACTATAAGAATTCTCACAGCTCTGCTGAGAGAATTTACCTCCCTTCAAAGAAGTTTGAAGACCCCTGAGATCTGTCAGAGATGAACCGGATCATGCAGGAAATATAAAAGTAGCTGACTGGAATTTTTTGATGCGTAGCAAAGAGCGCCAAAAACGGCCCCTCCCTCTCCCACACAGCAGTGAAGAGAAACGAAACTGTCACAATTAAAGCAAAAAACTGCCAAGTGGAAAAAAATGCCCAAACATTTATTCACACAGTACCTCAGCAATGTAAACGATTCTACATTCCAGCAAAAACGTTTAACATGAGAATAGTTATTAAAAGGATTAGTGACCTTTAACACAGTAGTTCCGGTGAAATACCATCCCCAGAATACTGAAGTGTATACATACATGTCATTTTAACGGTATGGCAGGCTTTTCTCATCAATTCCATTCAGAAAATAAAAACTGCCACATACCTCAATGCAGATTCATCTGCCCGCTGTCCCCTGATCTGAAGCCTTTACCTCCCTCAGATGGTCGAGAACAGCAATATGATCTTAACGACTCCGGTTAAAATCATAGTAAAAAATCTCTGTCAGATTCTTCCTCAAACTCTGCCAGAGAAGTAATAACACGCTCCGGTGCTATTTTAAAATAACAAACTTTTGATTGAAGTCATAAAAACTAAGTATAATCACCATAGTCCTCTCACACATCCTATCTAGTCGTTGGGTGCAAGAGAATGACTGGGACTGACGTAGAGGGGAGGAGCTATATGCAGCTCTGCTGGGTGAATCCTCTTGCATTTCCTGTTGGGGAGGAGTTATATCCCAGAAGTAATGATGACCCGTGGACTGATCACACATAACAGAAGAAACCAAGCGTTCAATCTCCATCCCTTCAAATTTAATGATTTGAGATCCTGATGGAAAAAATGGGCCTTGAGAAAGAAGGTCTGGTTTAAACGGAAGTGTCCAAGGTTGGCAACTGGCCATCCGAATGAGATCCGTATACCAAAACCTGAGAGGCCATGCTGGAGCCACCAGCATAACAAACATATACTCCATAAGAATTTTGGAAATCACTTTGGAAGAAGAACTAGAGGCGGAAAGAAATAGGCAAAAAGATAATTCCAAAGAAATGTCAATGCATACACTACTTCCGCCTGAAGATCCCCGGGCCTGAATAGGCCCCTGGGAAGTTCTTTATTCAGATGAGATGCCAACAGATCTATTTCTAGAAATGCTCACATCTGAAAAATTGAAAAACATATCTGGGTTAAGAGAGACCATTCTCCTGGAAGTAAAGCTTGATTAACAGAGATAATCCGCTTCCCAAATATCTATACCTGGGAAAAAACCCACAGAATTTAGATAGGAGCTGGATTTAGCCCAAGCTAATATCCAAGACACTTCTGTCACAGCCTAAGGACTGATAGTCCTACCCTGATGATTGACATACACCATAGTTGTGATATTGTCTGAAAAACAATAAATGTCTCTTCTTCAAAAAGAAACTAACTGAAAAACTCTGAGAAAGCATGGAGTTCTAAAATATCAAATGGTAATCTCGCCTCCTGAGATTTCCAAACCCCTTGTGCTGACAGAGATCCTCAGACAGCCTCCCAACTAAAAAGACTCACATCTGTAGAGATCATGGTCCAGGTTGAAAGAAACGAAGAGACCTGTAGAACTAAATGATGGTGATCTTAACCACCAAATCAAGAGAGATAAATATTAGGATTCAAAGATTTAAAATGCGAAATCCTAGAATCCCTGCACCATAATTCAGCATAAAAGACCGGAAAGGTTCTTTATATTGAAAATGAGCAAAGGGAATTGAATCCAATGCTGTGGCCATAAGACCTAAAACTTCTATGCATATATAGCAACTGAAGGAAATAATAGAGACTAAAGGTACCGACAGACGGAACCCAATAAAATTGTCCTTTGTCTGATAGAGACAAAGACAGTGACACAAACTATCTGGAAACCTAAAAAAGGTGACCCTTGTGTGAGGAATCAAGAGCTTTTGAAAAAAAGATCCTCTAACTATGTCCTGGAAGAACAAAGTGAATCATATGAGATTCCGCATCCTCAGAACATAATCTGAATGAAAACAGAAAAATAAAAATATGCATTTATTGTATCTAATGAAAACAAATACAGGTATACCCAGCTCATACAGCGGGTTAGGGACCGGAGCCCCGCTGTAAAGTGAAAACCGCCTTAAAGTGAAACAAGGCAGTTTTAGCTTTCTTTTCACTTGCCAGTGTGTTTAAAAACTTAAAAACATGTTTTAACTAACTTATATTAGGTGTACAATAGCGCTAAGTTTAGATTTACACTCGCACAGCACAGTATTCAATAAATACTGTACCTGTAAAATAGTGACAATCACTGTAGTACAATTTGCCATAGTATAGACACAGATTGCACTGTAATGCTGTAAACAGAGTGAACAAAGCATAATAAAATGGTGCCAGTCACTTTTCTTGCAATCTCACAAAGATTACAGCACTGTTTTAAAATCTTTGGAGGTTGAACTTCAGCTCCACAAAGCGCTGTATTAGCGAAGCGCTGTAAAGTGAAGCGCTGTAAAGTGAGGTATACCTGTAATGCTATCAATGACCAAAAAAAGGCAGAATAGTTTGAATAAAACTCCAAAACCCAGTTCCTAAAAATGGAACTGGAAGAAATACCCCAGAATATTCCAGGTCTGAGCAGCGCTTGAACCCCACGGGTGATCAGCCATGCTTCAACAATACCCAAAATATATAGGACCGAAACACACTTAAAGAAAGTGTTAGCCTTACTGGAATAAAATCAAAGAAATTTGGACCGAATAGAACCAAATAAATTTCAAAAAAGTCTTAACCTGCCCCTTGCCAGCCAAGCTGGAATACGGCACGTACATCGCAAATTTAGGGAGCTGATTTCGAACTGAAAAATTTCCAATTAAAAATTCAGGAATTTGTTCCTTAATAAGAACAACCAAACTAGTATAAGCTTAAAGTTTTAGTCTTAGAACTCAATCTTGAAGCCCAGAGTAACAGTTAAGAATTGAATCCAATTATAAAACAAATAATTGATTATCTTAGAACAAAAGAAATATGGATTTTTAGAAATCACAAAATTCTTCTAGCTAAAACAGCTAAAGACATAGATTAAACCTCATTTGCGAAAATATTAAATAAAATTAAAAAATGAAATTATTAGCATGATAGTCCAGTTAAAGGACCAGTCAATACAGTGGACTTGCATAATCAATAAATGCAAAACAACAAGACAAATGCAACAGCACCTAGTCTAGTAAATTTTGTCCCTTTAACAATGCTAAAATAAATCATAATCTGATACTTGATCTTAAAGTAAACAGAAAAAATGAAGCAATTGCAACATCCAAATAAATCACAGGTCCAAGAAAAGTACCTGAAACTAAATAATTTTCCATAAATAAGATACAACCGTCTAAAGGAAAATAAATACTATTTTGCTATAGAAACAATAGCATAATTAGTAGGAGTAGAGATAGCCCCAATAAATTGTAGAACCCTCCAAATTGAATTTAACTGCCGGCAAAGAATATAGTTTAAAACCTTTGAAGAAGAAAATTCTCAGCCTATTCCATTCCCTAGTATGAGGAATTGGAAAAAAACCTCTGAAAACCCAGAAGAATAAATAAGCAGAAATAGTGTTAGCTAGTCTTGAAAAAGAACTAGTTACCTTACGGCTAGATTTGGAGTTTTGTCGGTAACGACCCGAAAAACTAACGCCGGCTTTTTTCTGGCTGCACCATAAAAATAACTCTGATATTGAGAGTCCACATAAAGGCTGCGTTAGGCTCCAAAAAAGGAGCGTAGAGCATTTTTAACGCAGCTTCAACTCTCGATACCAGAGTTGCTTACGCAAGCGGCCAGCCTCAAAAACGTGCTCGTGCACGATTCTCCCATAGGAAACAATGGGGCTGTTTGAGCTGAAAAAAAACCTAACACCTGCAAAAAAGCTGCGTTCAGCTCCTAACGCAGCCCCATTGTTTGCTATGTGGAAACACTTCCTACGTCTGCACCTAACACTCTAACATGTACCCCGAGTCTAAACACCCCTAACCTTACACTTATTAACCCCTAATCTGCCGCCCCCGCTATCGCTGACCCCTGCATATTATTATTAACCCCTAATCTGCCGCTCCGTAAACCGGCGCTACTTACATTATCCCTATGTACCCCTAATCTGCTGCCCTAACATCGCCGACCCCTATATTATATTTATTAACCCCTAATCTGCCCCCCACAACGTCGCCTCCACCTGCCTACACTTATTAACCCCTAATCTGCCGACCGGACCTGAGCGCTACTATAATAAAGTTATTAACCCCTAATCCGCCTCACTAACCCTATAATAAACAGCCAATAGAATGCAAGCTCAATCTGATTGGCTGATTGGATCAGCCAATCGGATTGAACTTGATTCTGATTGGCTGATTCCATCAGCCAATCAGAATATTCCTACCTTAATTCCGATTGGCTGATAGAATCCTATCAGCCAATCGGAATTCTTGGGACGCCATCTTGGATGACGTCCCTTAAAGGAACCGTCATTCGGCTAGTAGGCGTCGGGAGAAGAGGATGTTCCGCGTTGGAGGTCTGCAAGATGGATCCGGAAGAAAGAAGATTGAAGATGCCATTGATAGAAGACTTCATCCGGATCATGGACCTCTTCAGCTCCCGCTTGGATGAAGACTTCATCCGGATCATGGACCTCTTCAGCTCCCGCTTGGATGAAGACTTCAGCCGGATCATGGACCTCTTCAGCCCCCCGCTTGGGCTTGGATCAGGACATCAGAGGAGCTCTTCAGGACGGATCGGTGAACCTGGCAGGGTGAAGATAAGGTAGGAAGATCTTCAGGGGCTTAGTGTTAGGTTTATTTAAGGGGGTTTGGGTTAGATTAGGGGTATGTGGGTGGTGGGTTGTAATGTTAGGGGGGGATTGTATGTTTTTTTTTACAGGCAAAAGAGCTGAATTCTTTGGGGCATGCCCCGCAAAGGGCCCTGTTCAGGGCTGGTAAGGTAAAAGAGCTTTGAACTTTTGTAATTTAGAATAGGGTAGGGCATTTTTTTATTTTGGGGGTCTTTGTTATTTTATTAGGGGGCTTAGAGTAGGTGTAATTAGTTTAAAATTGTTGTAATATTTTTCTTATGTTTGTAAATATTTTTTTATTTTTTGTAACTTAGTTCTTTTTTATTTTTTGTACTTTAGCTAGTTTATTTAATTGTATTTATTTGTAGGAATTGTATTTAATTAATTTATTGATAGTGTAGTGTTAGGTTAATTGTAGGTAATTGTAGGTAGTTTATTTAATTAATTTATTGATAGTGTAGTGTTAGGTTTAATTGTAACTTAGGTTAGGATTTATTTTACAGGTAAATTTGTAATTATTTTAACTATTTTAGCTATTAAATAGTTCTTAACTATTTAATAGCTATTGTACCTGGTTAAAATAAATACAAAGTTACCTGTAAAATAAATATAAATCCTAAAATAGCTATAATATAATTAGAATTTATATTGTAGCTATATTAGGATTTATTTTACAGGTAAGTATTTATCTTTAAATAGGAATAATTTATTTAATAAGAGTTAATTAATTTCGTTAGATGTAAATTATATTTAACTTAGGGGGGTGTTAGTGTTAGGGTTAGACTTAGCTTTAGGGGTTAATACATTTATTAGAATAGCGGTGAGCTCCGGTCGGCAGATTAGGGGTTAATAAGTGTAGGCAGGTGGAGGCGACGTTGTGGGGGGCAGATTAGGGGTTAATAAATATAATATAGGGGTCGGCGGTGTTAGGGGCAGCAGATTAGGGGTACATAAGGATAACGTAGGTGGCGGCGCTTTGCGGTCGGCAGATTAGGGGTTAATAAGTGTAGGTAGGTGGAGGCGACGTTGTGGGGGGCAGGTTAGGGGTTAATAAATATAATACAGGGGTCGGCGGTGTTAGGGGCAGCAGATTAGGGGTACATAAGGATAACGTAGGTGGCGGTCGGCAGATTAGGGGTTAAAAAATTTATTCGAGTGTCGGCGATGTGGGGGGACCTCGGTTTAGGGGTACATAGGTAGTTTATGGGTGTTAGTGTACTTTAGAGTACAGTAGTTAAGAGCTTTATAAACCGGCGTTAGCCCAGAAAGCTCTTAACTACTGACTTTTTTCCTGCGGCTGGAGTTTTGTCGTTAGATGTCTAACGCTCACTTCAGAAATGACTCTAAATACCGGAGTTAGAAAGATCCCATTGAAAAGATAGGATACGCAATTGACGTAAGGGGATCTGCGGTATGGAAAAGTCGCGGCTGAAAAGTGAGCGTTAGACCCTTTTTTGAGTGACTCCAAATACCGGCGGTAGCCTAAAACCAGCGTTAGGAGCCTCTAACGCTGGTTTTCACGGCTAACGCCAAACTCCAAATCTAGGCCTTAATATCCAAAATAATCAACACCTTTTCAACAAAGAACAAATGTACTTTAATAAAAAAATAAAATAAAAAAGTAGATTTGTTAGTGTCAATATCTGATGAAGAAAATTCTGAATGAGAAAAAACATCATCAGAGAAGGATAAATCAGTATGTTGTTAGTCATTTGAAACTTCAATAATTAAAAAAGAAGTTTGAAAAAGACCTAAAAATTTTATTAGAAGGCACGATGTCAGACAAAGCCTTTAAAATAGAATCAGAAAATTATTTCTTATAAATCTTCTAAATATTTCTTGTACATAAGATGTAAAAAGAATGGCAATATATAAAGCATAAATACTAATGGATTCTGCATGTAAAAGTTTATCATGATAATTTATTACAAACCATAGCTAAAGATAAACATTCATAACATTTAAAATAAATGAACTTAGCTTTGGTAGGACTGAACTCAGTCAACAGGAATCCCTCAGCATGTTTTGAAACAGGAACAGTGTACGAAAAATCTTGCAATATGTAATAGAAAAAAACAACATATAAAGCAAAATTATCAAATTCCTTAAATGACAGTTTCAGGAATGGGAAAAAATGCAAAATAACAAGCTTCTAGTAACCAGAAGCAATAAAAAAGTGAGGTTTAAATAATGTAAGGAAAAAAAGTGAAACAAAAAATACGCCCACATTTTTTGGCGCCAAATATGACGCCCACATTATTGGCGCTAAATACAACACCCATATATTTGGCGCCAAGTATGACGCCACATCCTCTGACGCCAGAACCGACGCCCACATTTTTTGGCACAAAAAAATGTCTGAATACACATGCGTCAAAAATGACGTATTAACAGAATACAACTTCCGGCGTCAACTATCGCGCCGGAAATGACGAAATTTTTGCGCCAAAAAAATGCATTATCCCAAATAATGAAACTGACAGCCTGAATATTAAAGGAATACTGATTATCCTGAATCATGGCAAATATAAGTTTAAAGACATATATTTAGAACTTTACATAGAAAGTGCCCAACCATAGCTTAGAGTGTCATAATAAAATAAGACTTACTTACCCTAAGACACTCATCTACATATAGTAGATAGCCAAACCAGTACTGAAACGAGAATCAGTAGAGGTAATGGTATATAAGAGTATATCGTCGATCTGAAAAGGGAGGTAAGAGATTAATCTCTACGACCGATAACAGAGAACCTATGAAATAGATCCCGTAGAAGGAGACCATTGAATTCAAATAGGCAATACTCTCTTCACATCCCTCTGACATTCACTGCACTCTGAGAGGAAAACCGGGCTCCAGCCTGCTGCGAAGCGCATATCAACGTAGACTCTAGCACAAACTTACTTCACCACCTCCATGGGAGGCAAAGTTTGTAAAACTGAATTGTGGGTGTGGTGAGGGGTGTGTATTTATAGGCTTTTTAAGGTTTGGGAAACTTTGCCTCTCCTGGTAGGAATGTATATCCCATACGTCACTAGCTCATGGACTCTTGCTAATTACATGAAAGAAAGCCTAATCTAGAATAAACTACCAAGGGCCCTTAAAATGGCCTTTTGTGGGCCCTTAAAAGGACCTTTTGTAGGGCATTGCCCTAAAGTTAACAGCTCTTTTGCTACAAAACAAACACCCCCTAACAGTATACAAACCCCTACCCCCCAAACCCACAAAATAAAAATAAAGTAAAACCTAATCTATCCATTGCCCTGAAAAGGGCATTTGTATGTGCATTGCCCTTAAAAGGGCATTTAGCTCTTTTTTCCTGCTCTTTTATGAAATACCCAAGCACTAATCTAAAAATAAAAACCCACCCCAAAACGAAAAAAAAATACATTACACAAAATAACAAACAAATTATCAAAAATAATAAAAATTATTCCTATTCTAATACCCATTTAAAAAAAAAAACACCCCAAAATAAAAAATCTAATCTAGAATAAACTACCAATAGCCCTTAAAAGGGCCTTTTATACAAAGACCCACTAACATTACAAACCCCCACCCCTCAAACCCACAAAATAAAAATAAAAACTATCGAAAAAACCTTATCAACCCATTGTTATGAAAAGGGCATTTGTATGAGCATTGTCCATAAAAGGGCATTTAGCTCTTTTGCTTTGCCCTGAAAAGGGCATGCAGCTCTTTTACGAAAGCCCAAACCCTAAACTAAAAAAAACACAAAACCAAAAAAACCTTAAAAAAACCTATCACTAACCCCTGAAGATCGACTCACAGTTTTTTAAGTCCCGCTTGAAGATCTTCATCCAGGCAGTGAAGTCCTCATCCAGGCGGCGAAAAATCTTCATCCAGGCGGCAAAGTTTTCATCCAGGTAACGAGAAGTCTTATCCAGACGGCATCTTCTATCTTCATCCCGGCGGCGAGAGCGGGTCCATCCTGAAGACATCCGGTGCGGAGCATCCTCTTCATAAGGTCACCGCCGTATACTAATTTTCAATGCAAGGCACACGATTCAAGATGGCGTCCCTTGCATTTCTATTGGCTGATTTGATTTTGGAAATTCAAATCAGCCAATAGGATGAGAGCTTCTGAAATTCTATTGGCTGTTCAAATGAGATAGATATTTTGGGTGGGCTTTTTTATTTTGATAGGGCTATTAGATTAGGTGTAATTCTTTTTTATTTTTGATAATTTCGGTTGTTATTTTTCGTAATTTAGTGTTTTTTATTTTTTGTAATTTAGTCTTTTTTTATTTTTTGTAATTAGATCATTTTTATAGTATTGTTAGGATTTTTTTTTTTAATTTTTAATGTGTATTTTAGTTTAATTTAATTGGTAGTTGGTTTAATATTAGTTAAATAGTTATATTAGTTTAATTGTTAGTTTAAACTTAGTTTTTTTAATTTGACAGGTAAGTTATAGGGGTTAACAGTTTAATTTAGTATATTTTGTTGTGGGGGGGCTTGCGGTCTAGGGGTTAATAGGTTTATTATAGTGGCGGCTGTGTAGGGCTTAATAACTTTAGTATAGTGGGGGCGATGTGGCCGGATGGCAGAATAGGGGTTAATAATTTTTAAATAGTGTTTGAGATGCGGGAGGGCGGCGGTTTAGGGGTTAATAACTTTATTATAGTGGTGACGATGTCCGGGAGCGGTGGAATAGGGGTTAATAATCTATCCGCTATCCCCCCTCACTATCCTAACAATAAAAAATGTATTAACCCCCCTAAACCGCTGCTCCCAGACCCCGCCTCCACCTAATAAAGTTATTAACCCCTAAACCGCCGCTCCCGGACCCCGCCGCCAGCTATAGTAAATCTATAACCCCCTAATGTGAGCCCCTACCCCGCCGCCATTTACCTTACCTACCCCCTAAAGTGAGCCCCTTACACCGCCGCCATCTACCTTACCTACCCCCTAAAGTGAGCCCCTACCCGCCGCCATCTACCTTACCTACCTTCTAAAGTGAGCCCCTTACACCGCCGCCATCTACCTTACCTACCTTCTAAAGTGAGCCCCTTACACCGCCGCCATCTACCTTACCTACCCCCTAAAGTGAGCTCCTATCCCGCTGCCATATTTTAAAAATATTAACCCCTAATTTAATCCCCCTACACCTCCGCAACCTATATTAAACACATTAACCCCTAATCTAATCCCCCTACACCGCCGCCAGCTATATTAACTATATTAACCCTAATTATATTAGGGTTAATATAGTTAATATAGTTATTATATTATATATATTAACTATATTAACCCTAATTATATTAGGGTTAATATAGTTAATATAGTTATTATATTATATATATTAACTATATTAACCCTAATTATATTAGGGTTAATATAGTTAATATCGTTATTATATTATATATATATTAAGTATAATAACCCTATCTAACTCTAACATCCCTAACTAAATTCTTATCAAAATAAATCTAATTAATATTAATATTATTAATTAAAATATTCCTATTTAAATCTAAATACTTACCTATAAAATAAACCCTAAGATAGTTACAATGTAATTAATAATTACATTGTGGCTATTTTAGGGTTTATATTTATTTTACAGGTAACTTGGTATTTATTTTAACTACGTACAATAGCTATTAAATAGTTAATAACTATTTAATAGCTACCTAGTTAAAATAATTACCAATTTACCTGTAAAATAAATTCTAACCTAAATTACAAATACACCTACACTATCAATAAATTAAATAAACTACAATTATCTAAACTAAAATACAATTAAATAAACTAAACTAAATTACAAAAAAAACAAACACTAAATTACAAAAAATAAAAAAAGATTACAAGATTTTTAAGCTAATTACACCTATTCTAAGCCCCATAATAAAATAATAAAGCCCCCCAAAATAAAAAAAATTCCCTACCCTATTCTAAATTAAAAAAGTTAACAGCTCTTTTACCTTAACAGCCCTTAAAAGGGCCTTTTGTGGGGCATGCCCCAAAGAAAACAGCTCTTTTGCCTGTAAAAAAAAACACAAAACCACCCCCCAACATTACAACCCACCACCCACATACCCCTACTCTAACCCAAACCTCCCTTAAAAAAACCTAACACTACCCCCCTGAAGATCTCCCTACCTTGTCTTCACCCAACCGGGCAGAACTCTTCATCCGATCCGGGCGATGTCTTCCATCAAGCGGCAGAGAAGTCTTCTTCCATCCCCTCAGGTTCAAAAACAAAGCAAAAAAACGGTAAAAACCATTATAACAGTCACAAGCAAACTGCCACAGCTCTACTGTGGCTCCTACCTTCCCATAAAACGACTTTTGTAGGAAAGTAATATGAAAATTACCCTTAACTGCAAGCATGATGCCAGTCGTTATTAAATCACTTCAATCAGGCTTACCTTAACTATATCAGGCACTAGGGTTGCACCAATACAAGTACCGATACTTGTTTTCAAATACTCGCCGATACCAATTACCGATACTTTTTTTTTTTAATGTCATGTGACAGTCAACCAAGCACAATACAGACAAATTGTTTAAGATTCCTTCTTTATAATTATGAAGGACTGTAACTTAAAAGACATTATGAAATAATAAAACAGTTTTATTTGTCATAAACTTCACAGAACATGTTTATAAATAAAAATATTACAATAAAATATATTAATAATAACAACAAATAACAAATATAAAATCACAACCAACCAAAAGTGCAATACAGTAAAAAATAGAAAAATAGTAAAAATAGAACAGTGCACTGTTTAATCATGGGGAACAACACTATGGGCTAAATTACATTTGACTGGAAAGTTTTACCAATGCTATGCTAAAGTCTATGGAGTTGGAAATGTGAACAAAGCATTGATAAAGCTTACCAATCAAATGTAATTTAAATCTAGTCCTATAATTGCAGGATGAGTGCTCATTGGAATTAACTTAATTTTTGCCATGAGTACTCTTCTTGCAATTATATAAGCTAACCTATGGATGTTCCTCAGAGTACAGTATGTTTTGAACATCATTGTGCAAGATGAGAACTAGCAGTAAAAAAGGCAATTTAGAAATTAGAATAATTTTTCAAAAGTTAGTGGCAAGTTCTTTTTAAGGAACAGAACAGAAGCCTCTCTGCATGTTCAGCTATAAGTCTGTTTTTGCTATCAGTAAGGAGGTTTAACTCTAAGTTGAACAGTCTTTCACTTTCCACACTACTGCATGGGGCAGAAAGATATTTTTGGACCATTTTAGCCAGAGCTGGAAATCTCAGTTTATTAACTGCCCAGTACTTCAGGGGTTTGTCTGAATGAGGTACAGTGATCTCTCCTACAATAATACAAATAACAGTAATTTGTATTGGCAGAACAGTAGTAAACAATTTTTAGTTTAGTCTCCACTCCAGTTTAAAATGAAATGGGAACATGCAGTTTGAAAAAACGCCACAAGATAGTATATGGGTAGGAAGTGGAGGTATCGGTATAAGTATCGGTGCATTTGCACGAGTACAAGTACTCATGCAAATACTTGGTATCGGTACCGATACCGATACTAGTATCGGTATAGGTGCAACCCTATCAGGCACTGTCAGCATTTTCTAGTTCTTATCATCCTCTAGAAAATAATATACTGAACATACCTCAGGGCAGTTAATTCTGCAGGCCGTTCTCCCAGCTGAAGTTTCCTTTCCATACTCTTCAGTTATGTGTGAGAACAGCAGTGGACCTTAGTTACAACCTGCTAAGATCATCAAAAACCTCAGGCAAATTCTTCTTCTAATTTTTGCCTGAGGTAAAAAAAACAGTACAACGCCGGCACCGATTAAAAATAATAAACTTTTGATTGAAGATAAACTACACTAATTCACCACATCTCTCTAGCTACTTCCCTTGTCGAGAGCTGCAAGAGAATGACTGGAGGTGGCAGTTAGGGGAGGAGCTATATAGACAGCTCTGCTGTGGGTGATCCTTTTGCAGCTTCCTGTTGGGAAGGAGAATATCCCACAAGTAATGGATGAATCCGTGGACTGGATACACCTTACAAGAGAAATATAATTGTGCTTTATACAAAAAATCATAACCACCAAAAAAAGGTTGGTCTCATGGACTCTTGCCAATATGAAAGAAATTATTTTATCAGGTAAGTTCTTACATAAATTATGTTTTCTTTCATGTAATTGGCAAGAGTCCATGAGCTAGTGACGTATGGGATATTAATACCCAAGATGTGGTACTCCACATAGGAGTCACTAGAGAGGGAGGGATAAAATAAAAACAGCCACATCCAAAAAATAAGTTTTTCTCATAATTGAAAAGAAAAAAATTAAAACATAAGCAGAGGAATCAAACTGAAACAGCTGCCTGAGAATCTTTTCTACCAAAAACTGCTTCCGAAGAGGCAAACACATCAAAATGGTAGAATTTAGTAAATGTATGCAAAGAAGACCAAGTTGCTGCTTTGCAAATCTGATCAACTGAAGCTTCATTCTTAAAAGATCACAAATTGGAGACTGATCCAGTAGAATGAGCTGTGATTCTCTGAGGCGGGGCCTGACCCGACTCCAAATAAGCCTGATGAATCAAAAGCTTTAACCAAGATGCCAAGGAAATGGCAGAAGCTTTCTGACCTTTCCTAGAACCAGAAAAGACAACAAATAGACTTGAATTCTTCCTGAAATCTTTAGTAGATTCAACATAATATTTCAAAGCTCTATCAACATCCAAAGAATGTAAGGATCTCTCCAAAGAATTCTTAGGAACAACAATTTCCCTATTAATGTTATTAGAATTCACAACCTTAGGAAGAAATTCAAATGAAGTCCGCAAAACTGCCTGATGGAAAATCAGAAAGGAAACTCGCAAGAAAGAGCAGATAATTCGGAAACTCTTTTAGCAGAAGAGATAGCCAAAAGGAACAACACTTTCAAAGAAAGTAGTTTAATATCCAAAGAATGCATAGGCTCAAAAGGAGGAGCCTGTAAAGACTTCAAAACCAAAATAAGACTCCAAGGAGGAGAGATTGATTTAATAACAGGCTTGATACGGACCAAAGCCTGTATAAAACAGTGAATATCAGGAAGCTTAGCAATCTTTCTGTGAAATAAAACAGAAAGAGCAGAGATTTGTCCCTACAAGGAACTTGCAGACAAATCTTTATCCAAACCATCCTGAAGAAACTGTAAAATGAAATGTCTTCCAAACTCGATAATAAATCTTCCTAGAAACAGATTTTCGAGCCTGTAACATAGTATTAATAACTGAATCAAAGAAACCTCTATGACTAAGCACTAAGCATTCAATTTCCATACCTTCAAATTTAAAGATTTGAGATGCTGAAGGAAAAAACGGATTTTGAGACAAAAGGACTGGTCTTAAAGGAAGTGGCCAAGGTTGGCAACTGGACATCCGAACAAGATCTACATACCAAAACCTGTGAGGCCATGCTGGTACTACCAGAAACACAAAATTATTGTTCCATGATGATCTTGGAGATCACTCTTGGAAGAAGAACTAGAGGCGGGAAGATATAAGCAGGTTGGTAAAACCAAAGAACTGCTAACACATCCACCGACTCCGCCTGAGGATCGCTGGAACTGAACAAGTACCTGGGAAGTTTCTTGTTTAGATGGGAAGCCATCAGATATATTACTGGAAGACCCCACATCTGAACAATCTGAAAAAAAAAACACATCTGGATGGAGAGACCACTCCTCCGGATTTAAAGTCTGACAGCTCAGATAATCCGCTTGCCAATTGACTATACCTGGTATATGTACAGCAGAAATTAGACAAGAGCTGGATTCCGCCCAAGAAAGTATCCAAGATACTTCTTTCATAGCTAGGTGTCAGGAACCTCCTCCAGTCTTGGCCCTTCCCCTTCTGCCTATTTAACATGAACACACCTTTTCCTAGGTGCTTAGTATTGTTGATTGTTTAGCTACCTGACACTGATTCTATGCTGAGCCCAGAAACTATTTCCATCTTAATGGAGTCGTCTTGCAACTACCGTTTGTGGAAACCTTTCACCTCTTTTCACAATTTGTGAATCTGCAATCAAATCATCAATTCCAAGTTGGTAACTTTTTGTATTGAACTTCTAAACCGTTTGTGTACACTTCCTCCTGTCTAATCAGTTACCTGCAGCACTGCTGTTCTCTCTCACTGTGTACAAACCTGCTAATAATCATTGCTTCAGTCCTGTGTTTTTTGAATAGGGCTGCAGCTTCTTTTCCTCTGAGGATTCACTAGTACAAATTCGATTATGAACTTAATCCTAGAGGGAAGCATTCCATGCAACTTGAGAGTAAAGATTTATTTTCTACTAAATTGTTTGCAATAGTTATCCGCTTGTTCACAGAGCAATGCTCTTCTCCCTGCTGTGATTCTGAATGTGTTGTTTACTGCGTAACGGAGCTTGTCACACCCTCTTGTTCAACTATATTCAAATACTCCTCTCACAACTCCTGTAAAATTCTACAAATGTGTGCTGAAACTACATGATGAATTTATGTGGAATACATTGTATATATATACCATATCTTTACCTGCTGTGCTGAGTCTGCCTCTAATACTCTCAAGGATAGAGAGCATATATAAGAACCTATCAATCCTTATACAGCATTGTCTGCAAATAGTACAGTTATTATTCTGAGTGATTATTCCACCTATCCTATTACAACCTATGTTGTCCCTGCATTATACCTTCTTCCCTATTTAGAAGGTTAGCGGTTACTACATTATTTCACTCTGAGACCTTACATATTCCTACGTGTCTGTCGTAGGGATAATTGTCACAGTGATACATTCAGAATATTTAAAGTTATAGAAATTGCTATATCTAAAACATACTTCAAGGAATTCTGCAGTTGAGATCTACCAAAATAAGATATATAGAGCTGAATCCTGACACTAGGGGGCTGTGAGTACCACCCTGATGATTGACATATGCCACAATTGTGATATTGTCTGTCTGAAAACAAATAAATGATTCTCTCTTCAACAGAGGCCAAACCTGAAGAGCCCTGAAAATAGCACGGAGTTCTAAAATATTAATTGGTAACCTCGCCTCTTGAGGTTTCCAAACTCCTTGTGCTGTCAGAGATCCCCAGACAGCTCCCTAACCTGAAAGACTTGCATCTGTTGTGATTACAGTCCAGGCTGAACGAACAAAAGAGGCCCCTTGAACTAAACGATGGTGGTCTAACCACCAAGTCAGAGAGAGTCGAACGTTGGGATTTAAGGATATTGACTGTGATATCCTTGTATAATCCCTGCACCATTGATCCAGCATACAAAGCGTAATAGGTATTATATGAAAACGAGCAAAGGGAATGATTGAGACTGAAGGTTTTGACAAGCTGAAACCAATTTCATTTGTCTCTTGTCTGTTAGAGACAGAGTCATGGACACTGAATCTATCTGGAAACCTAAAAAGGTGACCCTTGTCTGAGGAATCAAGGAACTTTTCAGTAAATTGATCCTCTAGCCATGTCTTTGAAGAAACAATACTGGTTGATTCGTGTGAGATTCGGCAGAATGTAAAGACTGAGCTAGTACCAAGATATTGTCTAAATAAGGAACACCGCAATACCCTGGTTCTCTGAATACATAGAGTAGGATACCAAGAACCTTTGAGAAAAAACTTGGAGCTGTCGCTAGGCCAAATGGAAAAGTGACAAATTGGTAATGCTTGTCTAGAAAAGAGAATCTCAGAAACCGATAGAGGTCTGGATGAATCGGAATGTGAAGATATGCATCCTGAAAGCCTATCGTGGACATATGATGACCTTGCTGAACAAAAGGCAGAATAGTCCTAATAGTTACCATTTGAAAGATGGCACTCTTATAAAATGATTCAAAATTTCAGATTCAGAACTGGCCTGAATACATTTTCTTTCTTTGGGACAATGAATAGATTTGAATAAAACCCCAGACCCTGTTCCTGGAACGGAACTGGTATGATTACCCCTGAAAGCTCAAGATCTGAAACACACTTCAGAAAAGCCTGAGCCTTCACTGGATTTACTGGGACGTGTAAGAGAAAAAATCTTCTCACAGGAGGTCTTACTCTGAATCCTATTTGATACCCTTGAGAGACAATACTCTGAATCCACTGATTTTGGACAGAATCTGTCCAAATGTTTTGGAAAAATTTCAATCTGCCCCCCCACCAGCTAAGCTGAAATGAGGGCCGCACCTTCATGCAGACTTGGGTGCTAGCTTTGGTTTCTTAAAGAGCTTGGATTTATTCCAATTTGAAGAAGGTTTCCAATTGGAACCAGATTCTTTGGGGGAAGGATTGGCTTTCTGTTCCTTACTCTGTTGAAAAGAACGAAAACGATTAGAAGGTGTTAGATTTACCCTTAGGTCTTTATCCTGAGGCAAACAAACTCCCTTCCCCCCAGTGATAGTTGAAATAATTGAATCCAACTGAGAACGAAATAAATTATTACCTTGGGAAGAAAGAGATAGTAATCTAGACTTAGATACCATGTCAGCATTCCAATATTTAAGCCACAAAGCTCTTCTAGCTAAAATAGCTAAAGACATAGATTTAACATCTATTTTGATTATATCAAAAATAGCATCACAGATAAAATGATTAGCATGTTGAAGCAAGCGAACAATGCTAAACAAATCAAAATCTGTTTTTCTGTTGCGCTAAGCTTTCCAACCAAAAAGTTGATGCAGTTGCAACATCAGCCATGGATATAGCAGGCCTAAGAATATAGCCAGAAAATAAATAAGCTTTCCTTAGATAAGATTCAAGTTTCCTATCTAAAGGATCCTTAAAAGAAGTACTATCTCCTAGGAATAGTAGTACGTTTGGCAAGATTAGGAATAGCCCCATCAACTTGAAGTACCAGGCCTATTCCATTCCTTAGCAATCATATCAGAAATAGCTTGAGTAACTGGAAAAACTTCTGGAGTAACCACAGGAGGTTTGTAAACAGAATTTAAACGTTTACTAATTTTAGTATCAAGAGGACTATATTTCTCAATATCCAAAGTAACCCACACTTCTTTACGAATATACTCCATCTTAAAGAGATAAGTAGATTTGTCAGTGTCAATATCTGAGGAAGGATCTTCTGAATCAGATAGATCCTCATCAGAGGAGGATAATTCAGTATGTTGTCGGTCATTTGAAATTTCATCAACTTTATGAGAAGTTTTAAAAGACCTTTTTACGTTTATTAGAAGGCAGAATAGCAGACAAAGCCTTCTGAATCGCATCAGCAATAAAATCTTTGATATTCACAGGGATATCATGTACATCAGATGTTGAAGGAACAACAGGCATTGTACTAGTACTGAAGGATACATTCTCTGCATGCAATAGCTTATCATGACAACTGTTACATACTGCAGCTGGAGATATAATCTCCACAAACTTGCAACAGATACACTTAGCTTTGGTAGAACTGTTATCAGGCAGCAGGATTCCAACAGTGGTTTCTGAGACAGGATCAGATTGAGACATCTTGCAAATGTAAGAGAAAAAAACAACATATTAAGCAAAATTATCAATTTCCTTATATGGCAGTTTCAGGAATGGGAAAAAATGCAAACAGCATAGCCCTCTGAGCATAAAAAAGAGCAAGAGGCATATAGGAAGTGGGGTTTAAATAAATAAATTATTTGACGCACAACGCAAAATGACATTTTTTGGCTCTAACAACATCCGGAAATGACGCAACTCGTGTCATGGCAGACGCAAACTTGTGCAAGGAAACCTGGCGTCAACTAAGATGCTGTAAATGACACATTTGCGTCACCGAACGTACCTTTGCGCCAAAAAAATAATTGCGCCAAGAATGACGCAATAAATCTCAGCATTTTGTGACCTCGCGAGCCTAATTTTGCCCGCAAAAATTAATGAAAAAGCAGTCAATTTGAAGAAAAGACTATACCTCAGTTAAAGGGACACTGTACCCAAATTTTTTCTTTTGTAATTCAGAAAGAGCATGCAATTTTAAGCAACTTTCTAATTTACTCCTATTATCAATTTTTATTTGTTCTCTTGCTATCATTATTTGAAAAAGAAGGCATCTAAGCTTTTTTTTTGGTTTCAGTACTCTGGACAGCACTTTTTTATTGGTGGATAAATTTATCCACCAATCAGCAAGGACAACCCAGGTTGTTCACCAAAAATGGGCCGGCATCTAAACTTACATTCTTGCATTTCAAATAAAGATACCAAGAGAATGAAGAAAATTTGATAATAGGAGTAAATTAGAAAGTTGCTTAAAATTTCATGCTCAATCTGAATCACGAAAGAAAAATTTTGGGTACAGTGTCCCTTTAAGAAAAAATAACTTCCTAAATATGTTTCCCAATTTTGAAACTGATAGTCTGCAAAAGGAAATATACATAAACCTGAATCATGGCAAATATAAGTACAATACATATATTTAAAACTTTATATTAATACATAAAGTGCCAAACCATAGCTGAGAGTGTCTTAAGTAATGAAAACATACTTACCGAAAGACACCCATCCACATATAGCAGATAGCCAAACTAGTACTGAAACAGTATCCGTAGAGGTAATGGAATATGAGAGTATATTGTCGATCTGAAAAGGGAGGTAGGAGATGAATCTCTACGACCGATAACAGAGAACCTTTGAAAAGATTTCCCGTAAGGAAAAACATAGAATCAATAGGTGATACTCTCTTCACATCCCTCTGACAAACACTGTACTCTGAGAGGAATCGGCCTTCAAAATGCTGAGAAGCGCATATCACAGAAGAAAATCAAGCACAAACTTACTTCACCACCTCCATAGGGAGGCAAAGTTTGTAAAACTGAATTGTGGGTGTGGTGAGGGGTGTATTCATAGGCATTTTGAGGTTTGGGAAACTTTGCCCCTCCTGGTAGGATTGTATATCCCATATGTCACTAGCTCATGGACTCTTGCCAATTACATGAAAGAAATATATGTAAAGTATATTCCAATTGATATTTTACATTTTTTAGTACACCTGGGTGACTAGGAACAGGAAATTGTTCAACCATTTCTTCCTGTTGCACAGGGGTATAAATATGAAGTAACACATAGGCCAAATTCCCTTAGTCATTCATCACAATGGGTAAAATCAAGGAATATAGCTTTGATGTGCGGCAAAGGGTGGTTGTGCTTCACAAAATGGGAAGTAGCTATATTTAAATAGGAAATAACCCAGGTCCACCCTCTGCTTCCCTCAATTCACTACCTAAAATGATACCTCATACACCTTGCCCACGTAACCCTCTAAACCTCATTAACTGCACCTCTGTTAGTACACCCCAATTCTCTTGTGCCCTATGGAATTCCCGCTCTCTATGCAATAAGCTTACATCTATTGATGACCTATTAATTTCAAGTTCACTTAACCTGTTAGCCCTCACTGAAACTTGGCTTTCCTCCTTACAACTGCTGTACCTTCTCTGTCCTATGGTGGCTTGCACTTCAATCATACTCCTAGACCAGGAGACAAACAAGGAGGGGGAGTAGGAATTATTTTGTCCCCACACAGTACCTTTCACTGCATTCCTTCACCCCCTCTCTTTCCTTCTCATCTTTTGAAGTTCATGCTATCCACCTCTTCTCCCCTGTAGCTCTTCGTGTTGCAGTTATCTATCGGCCCCCTGACCCAGCATCACAATTTCTGGACCACTTTGAAGCCTGGCTTCCACATTTTCTCTCTTGTAATGTCCCTTCTCTCATCTTAGGGGACTTCAAAATACCCGTTGATAATCCTAACATGCCTGCTGCCTCTAAATTTCTATCCCTTACCACCTCTTTTGGCCTGACCCAGTGGACAACATCTCCAACCCACTGTGAAGGCAACTCCATAGACCTAGTCTTCACTAATCTCTGTGCCGTTTCCAACTTCCTTAACTTCCCTTTTCCTTTTTTTGACAACCATATACTAACTTTCTCTCTTACTCTAGCTACTACATTGTAAAAGCCCCCAAAAAACTGTTACCTTACAGGAATTTAAATTACTTGGATCACACAGACTTTTCCACTCAACTGAATCCCCTGCTCTCCAACATTTCATCTCTCTCTTGCCCAAACCTTGTGGCTTTACAGTATAATTTGGCACTAAAATCAACACTTGACAAAGCTGTACCCTCCACTCTTCGACGTACATCAATCACTCAATGGCAGCCGTGGCACACCAAACAGACCAGATATATTCAGCTATGTTCACGGGCTGCTGAACGGCAGTGGAGGAAATCACGCACCTGTGCTGATTTCCGGCATTATAAATTTATCCTTAAGTCCTACAACTCTGCGCTCAGCCTGGCCAAACAAGTCTATTTCTCCTCCCTTGTATCATCTCATGCATTCAACCCCAGAAAGCTGTTCTCAACCTTTAACTCCCTTCAACGTCTGCCTGCACCCCAGCCCACTACCAACCTCACTGCTCAGATTATTGCTGATCACTTCAAAAATAAAATTGACACCATTAGAAAAGATATCTGCACCTCACACCCCTCAAAACCAGCAATCCTACCCACCCCTTCTATTAACAAAACTCTATGCTACTTCCCTCCTGTAACAGAGGAAGAAGTCTCTGTACTCCTATCCTTGGATCATCTCACAACCTGCCCACTTGACCCTATTCCTTCACAACTTCTTCCCTTTCTCTCTGCTTCACTAACCCCTACCCTGACTCATCTCTATAACCAATCTCTCGCCGCTGGCACATTTCCCGATACCTTCATGCGTCAATCATACTAATAACTACTGTGTAGTGTTGCTTCGGCTCATGGCTATTTTGGAACATAACGGCCTATGTCTAGTGACGCGGCCTTTACAATCGGGCATGCTTTTGCATGGACTGCACGGTTTACCTTGTGACCCCATTTCCGCTTTCCTGACTGTGTGACGATGGAGAAATCCTGGTTCGTTGGTGTATGGTTCTCTGGAGGTGGTGAGTGCCCAAGACACTGGGGATGTATGGTGCCGTTAAGATTTTTCTTATTGGTCCAATTTTTATTCTGTGTCCCAGTTATGGAGGATTCTGATTTTTTTGAGACGGATGTCTCTGATTTAGACTCTACTTCTTGTTACGACACGGTTTCGCATGGCCATATAATTGGCGCTGGCGCATCTGCACCTCCCTGGAGTTTAGTTACGATATTGTCCGTGTTCCGTTAACCAGGGCTCGTCAGGCGTGGGATCGCCTGGTCCAGTTCAGCCCTCCGGGGGAGTGACTGCCCCTGAGGCCTCAGGGGGTCAACCTTCGGGGCCGGTGTTTTCTTTTGTCCCGGTGGAGGTATGTTGCGCATTTTGTTATAGACTACCGCGCCTTTTGTGTTCTACTAAGGTACGTTTTTGGCGTTGCTGGAGGATCCCACTCTTAATGGGTCTGGGGATTCTCAGTCTCAATCTTTGACTGGCTTGCATGCATAGACATAAGGGGATGAATTAATCTTCTTATAGTCTTTGTTATTTGTGTATCCTTTTCCAGTTCTGAGCTTGGAAGTCTCAGACCCCTGTTAGGCTGGTCCTGTGGTTCTGTCCATTCTTCCTGGGTGATAACCTACGGGTTGCCTTATCTTTTATTTTCATCCGGTGAGGATGATTTTTATTTGGTCTAAAGCTCATGTTGTGGTGTGATGTTTCCTTTGGGAACTTTCTTCTCTGGAATTTATACTCGCGATTTATGGTCGCAGTTTTTACAAAAGTCTGTCTGACTGTTTTTTATCCCTCCATCTCGGGGGAGACTTTATGTAGCCTTGACAGTGCTGGGGCCCTTGGTTTCAGGCTGGTCCTGACTGATTACAAATCCTTCTGTCTTTGAGGCCTAGTTCAGACAAGTGGCGCCTTTTTATGTCCGGTTGGTCAGGTCAGGGCACCTAGTGATCATAATATGATTTGTGTTTACTTGTTTTATTTTACAAGCTTCAACTTGCTTAGGGGGATGGGGGATTGGTTCAGTCCTCATTCGCCTTTCAAGCTATTGGGCCGGGACTCCGTTGAGATCCGCCGCGATATGCTCAGTCGTTTCCAGGAACTAGAGTGTTCCTTCCCGTTGTGGGTTGGAGGCTTGGCGGATTTAGGTCCTTCATACCGCCGTTCTTACGGTTTTGCCTTTCATGGTCTCTTTGGAAGTGTCCTTTTAGGATTTGTTCCTTTTAGAGGTTTTCTTCTTCTGGGTTGAAACTTTCTGGCGGTTTTGGCCACTTAATTAGGAAGTGAAGGCCGTGAGGCTCTGTCTTCCTTCGGGAGTTAGTCGTCTCCATATCAGGGGTAATAGGAGGTGTTTGTCTCTTTTTCCAAGCTTTTTGCTTAGGGGATGTTTTTCTACCTGAGTTCGGGATGCTTTGCATTCTTCTCCCTTGGGTGTGGTCCTCTGGAACGTTTAATCTGAAAGAATTATGGAGACTAGCCTTTCTTTCTACTCTCTTTCGGGTGACTCTATTCTCGTTCTTATTTCCCTTAGTGTTGCCCTTGGGGCCTTTGGGGCTCTAGAGAAATTGTGTGACTTTGTTGCGGTCTAGCACCTTGTTGGGGGGGGGGGTGTTGACCTCCGGCTAAGGGTGTTCTCTTCCCTTTCGGCTGGGAATTACGAGTGAGTCCCCTGTGACTCTGATTGCTTCAGATGGGGTATCTTGTGTACCCTGGGGGTGTCAATCGTTCTAGGACGATTCTGGGTCCCGGGTCCAGGGTTCTTGTCTTGGATCCTTCTTGGATGTCTGGAGACTTATGATCCTGTGGACTGGTTCAGGGCGAACCAGTTTTTTCAGGGACCCTATGTTGCAACATAGGGGCTAGCTTATTGGGCTTTCAAGCAGGAAGGCCAGAGTTCACATCCACCTTCGGGTACTGGTTATAAACTTTAGGGCCTGACTTGTCCTTTGGACGGAGTGTGCTCCTCTTCATGGGGAGTTTTTTCTCTGTTGGGTCAACAGTGGGTTCTGGATGATTTTTTTCATTTGGTCCATGTTTTGATCATACTATGGCTTCTCGTCTTGTGGACATGTACGCTGTTCTTATCTGTGCCCTTCCCTTTTGAGAGGATAGTTGTCTTCCTTATGAGCTGGGGTTTCCTCTCTCTGGAGGGTCTTTGGCCTGCCCTGTGTGTAGGAGGTTGGATCAGGTGTCTTATTTTTGTAAGGGGCAGCATTTGCTGCTCTGTGAGCTCTGTTCCACCTGTTGGAATTTGATCTCTCTACATAGAGTCTGTCTAAGAGAGCCGTGACAGGTCTTCCTACGGATCTATTGCACTTTTCTTTGTTCCAGGTCCCGGGGGTTCTCCTTGGGAGTGCCTTATTTTGGAGGAGCGGATTGGGTTGGCACCCAAGCTCTGTTGGGGTGGGTGAGTCCCCAATTTTTATTTGCATTCCCTGAGGGCTTCTGGTTGGGGTCTTTCTGTCCCTTCTGTCTAACAGACATGTCTATCGCTTGGGCTGGTCCAGTGTAGGAGCAGGATCTGAGATCTGTTGCTCTGCCAGATTCGTCCTCAGAGCATTTGAGGTATGGTAAGCCTCTTGAGGTTTCTCCTTTCTCCATGTTCAAGGTTTGTGGGAAGGACTGGCGGCTCTTAGATAGCCTGCAATGTTAGTGGATACTTAGCAGTCTGAAGGATCCTATCTTCAGCTGCTTTCTGCTTGCCCTGCAAGTATTTAAAGGGACATTATAGCCAAAAACTTTCTTTCATGCTTTAGAAAGAGCATGCTATTTTAAACAGTTTTCTAATTTACTTCTGTTATCTCATTTGCTTCATTCTCGTTATATACTTGGTTGAAAAGCATATCTAGATATGCTCAGTATCTGCTGATTGGTGGCTGCACATAGATGCCTCTTGTTATTGGCTCACCCATGTGCATTGCTATTTCTTCAACAAGGGATATTTAAAGAATGAAGCAAATTAGATAATAGAAGTAAATTGGAATGTTGTTTAAAATTGTATTCTCTATCTGAATCATGAAAGAAATATTTTGGGTTTCATGACCCTTTAAGTTTGAGAGTCATTTTTACATGACTGCAGCGTGCAGTGTTTTTGCTTCAGGTGGTGTTCGTCAGACCTATCTGAGCTTGCTGCACGAGGTTTCATTTCTGAATATTTCAGTATTCTGAGCTACCTTTTTGCGACTTGGGGACCTTCGTGTGTGGTTGCACTGTGTTAGGGGAAGATCCTCTCTGTTTCAGAGTCCCGGCCTTATACTGTGGTTTCTATTTCTGGGGTCTGGTCTTGCCTCCCTTTGTTTCTATGAGACTTGTGTGTTTCTGTTGGTCTGGAGTTCCTTATGCTAGCTGGACAGCTAGCTTAGTATACTAATGCACTGTAGCTACTCTGTGCTGTAGCAAACCGAGGGTTGCAAGTTCGAGCCCCGGCGAGGTCTACTCAGCCTTCCTCCTTTCGAGGTTGATAAGATGAGCAGCGCCTTGAGTCCCTTAACGGGGATTAGCTGTGCTTTACAAGAACATTCATGTTTTCTCTGTGTCTTTTCTTCTTTGTGAAAGAATACGGTAGCTTGTGCCCTTTCTTTAGTAAGAGGTGTGTTGTTGGAGACCGACTGCTGGGCGACGTTGTCTTCTGGAGGCTGTTGACTCAGTCGAGTCTAGTTCCTGCGATCTTTAGCAAGGCTTGTGGACTATCTGCGGTCAGGGTCCTTGGGTCTCTTTCAAAGTTGTTCTCGGCTTCGTACGAAGCGGGATGTTGTTGGGTAGGGGTTCTCAGGCCTGGTGCCCTCAGAATGGGCTGCCTCTTGTACCCTCCCGTTTTTGCATTGTGTCCTCTATAGCTTGGGTATTGTTTTCCCAAAAGTAATGAATGCAGTTGTGGACTCTTTCCATCTGAAGAAAATTATCACGTATGCAAAATTAATTTTTTTCTTCATAAATGGAAAGAGTCCACAGCTCCCCGCCTGTATTTTTTTGTGGGGCGTGTTATTTTTATTCTTCTGGCACCTTTTCACCCTGATTTTTCTTCTACTGTTTTTTGTTCCTTCGGCAGAATGACTGGGGGATGAGGGAACTGGGGGAGGTATTTAAGCCTTTGGCTGGGGTGTCTTTGTCTTTTCCTGATGGCCAGGTTCTGAATTCCCAAAAGTAATTTCCATCTGAAGAAAAGAAAATGATCAGGTAAGCATAATTTAAGTTTGCTGCTTCTTATTCCCCCCTCCTCGAGACATCCAACACCTGACATTTCTCTGATGGTTGGAGACTCTATTCTCAATACCTCACCCCAGGTACGCTGTCTTCGGGTTACACTTGACTCAGAACTCACATTCAACCCACATATACAAGTGCTTACCAAATCCTGCCATTCACACCTATGCAACCTTTCCAGAATTCGTCCCTTCCTTACTCAAAAAACTACAAAAATACTTATTCATTCCCTCATTTTTTCACGCATTAATTATTGCAATCTACTTGTAAATCTACATCAGCTGCTCCGCTCTGCCAGTCTCTACAATGGCTCCCCATACACTCCAGAATACAATTTAAAGTATTAACCCTAACTTACAAAGCACTCAACAGTCTAACTCCCAACTATATTCCCCATCCCGTCCTCTACGATCAATCTCTGACCTATGTCTCTCCACTCTAGTTATCTCTACGTCCCACTCCCGTCTCCAAGATTTCGCACCTGCTACTCCTGTCCCCTGGAACTTTTTACCCCGCTCCATAAGACTGTCTCCAACTTTGTATAGCTTCAGAGCTCCTTGAAAACCCACCTATTCACAGAGGCTTACCATCTCTCCTTAATCTCTCATCCTAACCAAACTAATACATGAACTGTCTGACTCACTGCTGCAACTACAAACGAGGTAACAAGCTACCCCCAACCTTATGTCTATGCACCCTAAACCTGTAGACTGTTAGCTCTCCAGAGCAGGGCCCTCTTCCTCCTGTACCAGATTTGTTTAGTTTTGTTATGTTTTGTATTTTATCACAAATCCTTGTCACTGTACCCAGCGCTACGGAATTTGGCGGCACTATACAAATAAATGATGATAATAAAAATAATAAAAGCATTGAAAATGCCCATATCCACCATCAGGGCAATAATTAAGAAGTTCCAGTCAACAGGAAATGTTATGAATCAACCTGAAAGATGACGTGCGTCTATATTGTCTCAACGCACTGTGAAGAGGATGGTTCAAGTGGCCAAAATATCTCCAAGGACCACAGCTAGAGAATTGCAGAAGTTAGTTGTGTCTTGGGGTCAGAAAGTCGTCAAAACTACAATCCGACATCATCTACATCACCACAAGTTGTTTGGAAGGATTTCAATAAAAAACTCTCATCCATTTTGTTAGGATACATGATACATGGACTCTATAAAATTTCAACAGATATTAAATGAACATCTGACTGCCTCTGCCAGAAAGCTTAAAATGTGCTGTGGTTTAATCTTCCAGCAGGACAACGATCCAAAACATACATCAAAAGCAATACAAAAATGGTTTACTGACCACAAAATCAAGGTCCTGCCATGGCCATCCCCATAGAAAACCTGCATGGTGAACTGAAGAGAGTCCACCAGCGTTAACCTCTAAATTTGAATGATCTGGAGAGATTCTGTAAGGAGGAATGGTCTCAGATCTATTGCCATGTATTCTCCAACCTCATCTGACATTATAGGAGAATACTCAGAGCTTTTATCTTGGCAAAGGGAGATAGCACAAAGTATTGACTAAAAGGGTGCCAATAATTGTTCCACACATATTTAACAAAGATTTTTTTTTTTATAAACCTGTGTTGTGTTTCCAATTGTTTGATATCCATGAAAGCAGAGTATTTTTGTGTATTTTTTTTAACAAAAGATCAAAAGGTTAAACCTTAAAGACAAGTTTTCACAGCCTTCTTTGCTCATATTTACCAAGGGTGCCAATATTAATGGAGGGCACTGTATATAGAGATCTTGGGGTTTGGGAATCTTTGCCTCTTCCTAGTAGCAGGGAAGATAATTTCCAGGAGTAATGGATTGTGGACTCGTACCACTTATATGAAAGCAATATATATATATATATATATATATATATATATATATATATATTTTAAAATTAGACAACCCAAGGTATTGATCTAGGACCAATTTTGTATGTTTGATGCCACTATTTGGCTGCCAAATACGATCATAGAAAAAATTGTTAACTGAAATGATTTACACACAACTACTGTAGTCATAAAACAAATGGTTGTAAAAGCTTCCCTTGGATCCCCTTTGTTCAGAAATAGCAGACATTCATAGCTTCGCTATTAGTTTTTGGCAATTAGAAGGCCGCTAATTGCAGCTGTGCACCACACGTCTGAAATTCTAGGTAGTGAAGGGGTTAATCAGCTAGTTATTGTGATCACGTGATGTTTAGAGTGGTCATGTGATTTTGCTACTACTAGCAGCATCTATGATATTCACGCCATTGTACATGGTTATGTCGGATTTGCATGTCATAATAGCGTCTAGTCATCTGATTGGCAGTTTTAAAAAAATGTTAGCAAATGACTTCACTACCTACCGATCGTGGCGCGACTATGGCGCTATCAAACCTCTGAGAGTGGGATGTTATGGCTGTAATGCAAGGTACCTAAATGAATATTTAATATATTATTATGTGGTTTACTTCAAAGGCTTTTCACTAATTCTAAATGTTTTTGTTAACCACGTTACTTTTTTAAAAAATGATTAGCAAATGACGTCACTACCTACCGATCATGGCGTGACTATGGCGCTATCAAACCTCTGAGAGTGGGATGTTATGGCTGTAATGCAAGGTACCTAACTGAATATTCAATATATTATTATGTGGTTTACTTCAAAGGCTTTTCACTAATTCTAAATGTTTTTGTTAACCACGTTACTTTTTTAAAAAATGATTAATTACAGATTGTTAATTATTTGAAAATGTGTATATATATATATATATAAATATATATGTACGGTCATGATTGTCACATTAGATTTTGCTGCTTGAGGAAGCAAGTAAACTTTGTGAAACACATCCAGCTTTATTTTAATTGTGTAATACACTTTTTAATAAATAACTACAAGTATTGGCTTAGGAAGTTTTTTAAATCATTGTTTGTCCTGTTATCCTGGATGTTGATTGCTGGGGGATATCAGGAAGTTCTGGTGGTGACCAGATTCGAGCTGACTGGGGAGCTCTTAATGACCCAGAACACCTTATTGTGCACTTTGTTTTAAGTGCTAACAGTTTGAGTATCAAGTCCAAAAAATTTTCATTATTAAAATAGGGCATGTAATTTTGAACAACTATCACCAATTTTGCTTTGTTCTCTTGGTATTCTTAGTTGAAAGCTAAACCTAGGAGGTTCATATGCTAATTTCTTAGTCCTTGAAGGCCGCCTCTAATCTAAATGCATTTTGACCGTTTTTTACCACTAAAGGGCGTTAGTTAATGTGTTTCATATAGATAACATTGAGCTCATGCATGTGAATTTCCCGAGGAGTGAGCACTGATTGGCTAAAATGCAAGTCTGTTAAAATAAATGAAATAAGGGGGCAGTCTGCAGCGGCTTAGATACAAGGTGTTGTTATGCAAAACTGTGGAATGGGTAATTAAGGGATTATCTATCTTTTAAAACAACAAAACTTCTGGTGTTGACTGTCCCTTTAATATTTGCACTAGTGTAGGGATTACCCGTCACCACCATCTTAGTACTGGCAGAAAGTCTGTCTGTATGCAGTTTAGGCTTTTTTATTTTATTTATTTATATATATATATATATATATTTTTTTTTTAAATTTCTGTATTGCAGTCATCCCTCCTCACCCTCCAACCTCCCTGATCCCTCACCCGAACAGCTCTCTAACCCTCCCCCTCTATGCTGCCATGTCTGTTACTGGCAGCCAGTAACACATTTTTACTTTCATATTTGAATTTTTATTATTTATTGAACATATTTTTTTTTTCTGTAGTGTAGGGATCCCCCTCCAAACGATCAATAGTTTCCTGCAGTCTAGAAACTCACTTCACCCAATTTTTTGTAGCGTAGGAACCTATGCCTCCCTCTCCCTTCCAAATAATTTTTGCCTCCTACTGGCACCAATGGAAGATCGATACACAGTTAAAAAACATAATTTATGCTTACCTGATAAATTTATTTCTCTTGTGGTGTATCCAGTCCACGGATCATCCATTACTTGTGGGATATTCTCCTTCCCAACAGGAAGTTGCAAGAGGATCACCCACAGCAGAGCTGCTATATAGCTCCTCCCCTAACTGCCATATCCAGTCATTCGACCGAAAACAAGCAGAGAAAGGAGAAACCATAGGGTGCAGTGGTGACTGTAGTTTAAAATTAAAAAATACCTGCCTTAAAATGACAGGGCGGACCGTGGACTGGATACACCACAAGAGAAATAAATTTATAAGGTAAGCATAAATTATGTTTTCTCTTGTAAGGTGTATCCAGTCCACGGATCATCCATTACTTGTGGGATACCAATACCAAAGCTAAAGTACACGGATGAAGGGATTGACAAGGCAGATACTTAAACGGAAGGTACCAATGCCTGTAAAACCTTTCTCCCAAAAATAGCCTCCGAAGAAGCAAGTCTCAGCAGTCTCATAGGCTAAGCGGATTATGCTTCTTAGCCAAAAAGAAAGAGAGGTTGCCGAAGCCTTTTGACCTCTCCTCTGTCCAGAGTAGACAACAAACAAAGCAGATGTTTGACGAAAATCTTTAGTAGCTTGTAAGTAAAACTTTAAAGCACCAACCACGTCCAGATTGTGTAATAGACGTTCCTTCTTTGAAGAAGGATTAGGACACAAAGAAGGAACAACAATCTCTTGATTGATATTCTTATTAGATACCACCTTAGGTAAAAACCCAGGTTTCGTACGCAGAACTACCTTATCTGCATGGAAGATCAGATAAGGAGAATCACATTGTAAGGCAGATAACTTGGAAACTCTACGAGCCGAGGAAATAGCTACCAAAAAAAGAACTTTCCAAGATAAAAGTTTGATATCTATGGAATGAAGAGGTTCAAACGGAACCCCCTGAAGAACTTTAAGAACCAAATTTAAACTCCAAGGTGGAGTAACAGGTTTAAACACAGGCTTGATTCTAACTAAAGCCTGACAAAATGCCTGAACGTCTGTGACATCCGCCAGACGCTTGTGCAAAAGAATAGATAGTGCAGAAATCTGTCCCCTTAAGGAACTAGCTGACAATCCTTTCTCCAATCCTTCTTGGAGAAAAGATAATATCCTGGGAATCCTGACCTTACTCCATGAGTAGCCCTTGGATTCACACCAATAAAGATATTTACGCAATATCTTATGATAGATTTTCCTGGTGAAAGGCTTTCGTGCCTGAATTAAGGTATCAATGACTGACTCGGAGAAACCACGCTTTGATAAAATCAAGCGTTCAATCTCCAGGCAGTCAGTCTCAGAGAAATTAGATTTGGATGGTTGAAAGGACCTTGAAGTAGAAGGTCCTGTCTTAACGGCAGAGTCCATGGTGGAAAGGATGACATGTCCACCAGATCTGCATACCAAGTCCTGCGTGGCCACGCAGGCGCTATCAAGATCACCGATGCTCTCTCCTGCTTGATTTTGGCAATCAGACGAGGGAGCAGAGGAAACGGTGGAAACACATAAGCCAGGTTGAAGGACCAAGGTGCTGCTAGAGCATCTATCAGCGTTGCCTTGGGGTCCCTGGACCTGTAACAAGGAAGCTTGGCGTTCTGGCAAGACCCATGAGATCCAGTTCTGGTTTGCCCCAACGATGAATCAGTTGTGCAAATACCTCCGGATGGAGTTCCCACTCCTCCGGATGAAAAGTCCGCCTCCCAGTTCTCTACACCTGGGATATGGATAGCTGATAGGTGGCAAGAGTGAAGCTCTGCCCAGCGAATTATCTTTGAGACTTCTAACATCGCTAGGGAACTCTTTGTTCCCCCTTGATGGTTGATGTAAGCCACAGTCGTGATGTTGTCCGACTGAAATCTGATGAACCTCATTGTCGCTAGCTGAGGCCAAGCCTGAAGAGCATTGAATATCGCTCTTAGTTCCAGAATGTTTATTGGAAGGAGTGACTCCTCCTGAGTCCACGATCCCTGAGCCTTCAGGGAGTTCCAGACTGCACCCCAACCTAGAAGGCTGGCATCTGTCGTTACAATTGTCCAATCTGGCCTGTGAAAGGTCATACCTTTGGACAGATGGACCCGAGATAGCCACCAGAGAAGAGAATCCCTGGTCTCTTGATACAGATTTAGTAGAGGGGACAAATCTGTGTAATCCCCAATCCACTGACTGAGCATGCAGAGTTGCAGCGGTCTGAGATAAAGGCGTGCAAACGGCACTATGTCCATTGCCGCTACCATTAAACCGATTACTTCCATGCACTGAGCCACCGAAGGGCGAGGAATGGAATAAAGAACACTTCAGGAATTTAGAAGTTTTGATAACCTGGACTCCGTCAGGTAAATTTTAATTTCTACAGTCCCTAGGAAGGAAACTCTTGTGAGGGGGGATAGAGAACTCTTTTCCTCGTTCACCTTCCACCCATGCGACCTCAGAAATGCCAACACTATGTTCGTATGAAACTTGGCAATTTGGAAGTTTGACGTCTGAATCAGGATGTCGTCTAAATAAGGGGCCACTGCTATGCCCCGCGGCCTTAGGACCGCCAGAAGCGACCCCAGAACCTTCGTAAAAATTCTTGGGGCTGTAGCTAACCCAAAGGGAAGAGCTACAAACTGGTAATGCCTGTCTAGGAAGGCAAACCTGAGAAACCGATGATGATCTTTGTGTATCGGAATGTGAAGATAAGCATCCTTTAAATCCACTGTAGTCATGTATTGACCCCTCCTGGATCATAGGTAGGATGGTACGAATAGTCGCCATCTTGAATGATGGAACTCTGAGGAGTTAGATCCAAAATTGGTCTGAAGGTTCCCTCTTTTTTTGGGAACCACAAACAGATTTGAGTAAAATCCCTGTCCCTCCTTTGGAACTGGATGGATCACTCCCATAACTAGGAGGTCTTGTACACAGTGTAAGAATGCCTCTCTCTTTATCTGGTTTGCAGATAATTGAGAAAGGTGAAATCTCCCTTTTGGGGGGAAGCCTTGAAGTCCAGAAGATATCCCTGGGATATAATTTCCAATGCCCAGGGATCCTGGACATCTCTTGCCCACGCCTGGGCGAAGAGCGAAAGTCTGCCCCCTACTAGATCCGTCACCGGATAGGGGGCCGTTCCTTCATGCTGTCTTAGAGGCAGCAGCAGGCTTTTTGGCCTGCTTACCCTTGTTCCAGGTCTGGTTAGGTCTCCAGACCGTCTTGGACTGAGCAAAAGTTCCCTCTTGTTTTGCATTAGAGGAAGTTGATGCCGCACTTGCCTTGAAGTTTCGAAAGGCACAAAAATTAGACTGTTTGGCCCTTGATTTGGACCTATCCTGAGGAAGGGCATGACCTTTTCCTCCAGTGATATCAGCAATAATCTCCTTCAAACCAGGCCCGAATAGGGTCTGCCCCTTGAAGGGAATGTTAAGCAGCTTAGACTTTGAAGTAACGTCAGCTGACCATGATTTAAGCCATAGCGCTCTGCGCGCCTGGATAGCAAAACCAGAATTCTTAGCCGTTAGTTTAGTCAAATGAACAATGGCATCAGAAACAAAAGAATTGGCTAGCTTAGGTGCTCTAAGCTTGTCAAGTATGTCATCCAATGGAGTTTCTACCTGTAAGGCCTCTTCCAGAGACTCAAACCAGAAGGCCGCAGCAGCAGTGACCGGGGCAATGCATGCAAGAGGCTGGAGAATAAAACCTTGTTGAATAAACATTTTCTTAAGGTAACCCTCTAACTTTTTATTCATTGGATCTAAGAAAGCACAACTGTCCTCGACAGGGATAGTAGTACGCTTTGCTAGAGTAGAAACTGCTCCCTCCACCTTAGGAACTGTCTGCCATAAGTCCCGTGTGGTGGCGTCTATTGGAAGCATTTTTCTAAAAATAGGAGGGGGAGAGAACGGCACACCTGGTCTATCCCATTCCTTAGTAATAATTTCTGTAAACCTTTTAGGTATTGGAAAAACATCAGTGCACACTGGCACTGCATAGTATTTATCCAGTCTACACAATTTCTCTGGCAATGCAATTGTATCACAGTCATTCAGAGCAGCTAAAACCTCCCTGAGTAACACGCAGAGGTGTTCAAGCTTAAATTTAAATGTAGAGATATCAGAATCAGGTTGCATCATCTTCCCTGAGTCAGAAACATCACCCACAGAAAGCTCTCCTTCTTCAGCTTCTGCATATTGTGAGGCAGTATCAGACATAGCTCTTAAAGCGTCAGTATGCTCTGTATTTCGTCTAACTCCAGAGCTATCTCGCTTTCCTCTAAATTCAGGTAGTCTGGCTAATACCGCTGACAGTGTATTATCCATGACTGCCGCCATGTCTTGTAAAGTAAACGCTATGGGCGGCCTAGATGTACCTGGCGCCATTTGAGCGTGAGTCCCTTGAGCGGGAGTCAAAGGATCTGACACGTGGGGAGAGTTAGTCGGCATAACTTCCCCCTCGTCAGATTCCTCTGGTGATAAATTTTTTAAAGACAGAATATGATCTTTATTGCTTAAAGTGTAATCAGTACATTTGGTACACATTCTAAGAGGGGGTTCCACAATGGCTTTTAAACATAATGAACAAGGAGTTTCCTCTATGTCAGACAAGTTTGTACAGACTAGCAATGAGACTAGCAAGCTTGGAAAACACTTTAAATCAAGTTAACAAGCAAATATAAGAAACAGTACTGTGCCTTTAAGAGAAACAAATTTTGTCAGAATTTGAAAAACAGTGAAAAAAGGCAGTAAATCAAACGACATTTTTACAGTGTGTATAATAAGTTAACAGAGCATTGCACCCACTTGCAAATGGATGATTAACCCCTTAGTTAAAAAAACGGATCAAAAAAACGATATAGACGTTTTTTTAACAGTCACATCAAACTGCCACAGCCTTGCTGTGGGCCTACCTTCCCCAACAAACAATTTTGGAAAGCCTAAGAGCCCTTTAGAGATGTCCTATAGCATTCAGGGGACTCCTGGAGGAAGCTGGATGTCTCAGTCTGTAAAAGTTACTGCGCAAAAAAGCGCTAAATTAGGCCCCTCCCACTCATAGTAACACAGTGGAAAGCCTCAGGAAACTGTTTCTAGGCAAATTTAAGCCAGCCATGTTGAAAAAAACTAGGCCCCAATAAAGTTTTATCACCAAAGTATATATAAAAACGTTTAAACATGCCAGCAAACGTTTTATATTGTAAATATAAAAGAGTATTACCTCAGAAAGTAAGCATGATACCAGTCGCTATTAAATCACTGTATTCAGGCTTACCTTACATAAATTTGGTATCAGCAGCATTTTCTAGCATTCACATCTTCTAGAAAAAATCTTAACTGCACATACCTCATAACAGGATAACCTGCACGCTATTCCCCCTCTGAAGTAACCTCTCTCTTCAGTCATGTGTGAGAACAGCAATGGAGCTTAGTTACAACCTGCTAAGATCATAGAAATCACAGGCAGATTCTTCTATTTTTCTGCCTGGGACAAAATAGTACAACTCCGGTACCATTTAAAAATAACAAACTTTTGATTGAAGCAAGATAACAGCTACATTTCACCACTTTCCTCTTACTACCTCCATGCTTGTTGAGAGTTGCAAGAGAATGACTGGGTATGGCAGTTAGGGGAGGAGCTATATAGCAGCTCTGCTGTGGGTGATCCTCTTGCAACTTCCTGAAGGAGAATATCCCACAAGTAATGGATGATCCGTGGACTGGATACACCTTACAAGAGAAAAACAGAGACACTGTATGTGTCACTATCAGGTCATTCATCTGGCTTCATATGGTAAGGGAGCATGATCAGCGCTGCCTTAACATATGAAGACTGATATCTTTTGCTCCGTGGGTTCGGCTTCCACTGTAATAAGCCGACATTGGGAACCGCTAAATGAGCCTCTGTGCTAGACGTAAGTACTACATCAACACGGTAAACTGGGCAAAGTACTGTACGACGTAGTACTTACATCAATTTGGCGCTAGGGGTTAAGTGGAAAGAGAAGTAGCCTTCTGACCCTTATGCTTTCCTGAGAGACAAACAAACAGTGCAGAAGACTGGGAAAAATCATTAGTCGTCTGTAGGTAAAATGTTAGAGCACGCACAACATCCAAGTTGTGCAACAGAAGTGCTTTATGAGAAGAAGGATTGGGACAGAGAGAAGGAACAACAATTTCCAGATTATTATTTCTATCCGAAACCACTTTAGGAAGAAACCCCAATTTAGTACGAAGAACCGCCTTATCTGCATGAAAGATAAGGTAAGGCGAATCACACTGCAAAGCCGAGAGTCCTGAAACTCTCCGAGCAGAAGAGATAGCAATAAGAAACAAAACCTTCCAAGATAACAACTTAATATCTATGGAATGCATTGGCTCAAACAGAGCCTGCTGCAAAACTTTAAGAAAAAGATTAAGGCTCCAAGGAGGAGCAACAGGTTTAAACACAGATCTGATTCTGACCATGGCCTGACAAAAAGATTGAACCTCTGGCACATCCATCAGATGCTTGTTTAACAAAATAGATAATGCAGAAATCTGACCTTTCAGAGAACTGACAACCCTTTCTCCAGGCCTTCCTGGAGAAAAGACAAAATTCTAGGAATTCTGACCGTACTCCAAGAGTAGCCCTTAGATTCACACCAATATTTACGCCATACCTTATGGTATATTTTTCGAGTAACAGGCTTGAGAGCCTGGATCATGGTCTCAATGACCGACTCAGAAAATCCACGCTTAGACAGAACTAATCCCAAGGAACCACCAGAGTATCTATCAGAGCGGCCTAAGGATCTCTTGACCTTGAACCGTACCTTGGAAGCTTGGTGTTCTGCCGAGACGCCATCAGATCTAACTCCGGCACCCCCCATTTAAAGGTTAACCTGAAGAACAACTCCGGATGGAGAGCCCCCTCCCCGGGATGAAATGTATGTCTGCTCAGGAAATCTGCTTCCCAGTTGTCCACTCCAGGAATGTGGATGGCAGATAGACAACAATTGTGAGCTTCGGCCCACTGAATAATCCATGCCACCTCCTTCATGGCTAAGGAACTCTGAGTTCCTCCCTGGTGGTTGATGAAAGCCACTGAGGTGATGTTGTCCGACTGAAACCTGATAAACCAGGCTAAAGACAATTGAGGCCAAGCCATCAGAGCATTGAAAATCGCTCTCAACTCCAAGATGTTTAGTGGGAGACCAGTCCATAGTCCCTGCGCCTTTAACGAGTCCCAGACTGCTCCCCAGCCTAGCAGTCACAATCACCCAGGAAGGTCTCCGGAAGCATGTGCCCTGAGACAGATGCTCCTGAGCCACGGGAGAGTCTCTTGTCGACTTGTCTAGATCTATCCTAGACAGATCCGAATGGTCTCCGTTCCATTGTCTCAGCATGTATAACTGCAGAGCTCTCAAATGGAATCGAGCAAAGGGAATGATGTCCATAGAAGCGACCATTAGATCAATTACCTCCATACATTGAGCTACCAACGACCGAACAGTAGACTGAAGAGAGAGGCAAGAGGAAAGAAGCTTGGATTTTCTGACCTCTGTCAGAAAAAATTTCATAGATAGGGAATCTATTATGGTTTCTAAGAAAACCACCCTTGTAGCTGGAACAAGGCAACTCTTCTTCAGATTCACTTTCCATCCGTGGGAATGTAGAAAAGACAACAATATCTCTGTATGAGAGTTTGCTTGTTAAAAAGATGGCGCCTGAACCAATATGTCGTCCAGGTAGGGCGCCACTGCAATTCCCAGAGAACTGATCAATGCCAGGAGAGCCCCCAGAACCTTTAAGAAAATTCTGGAAGCTGTGGCAAGGCCAAACGGAAGAGCCACAAACTGTGTTTATCTAGAAAGGCGAATCTCAGAACCTGTGGATGGGAAAATGAAGATACGCATCCTTCAGGTCTATGGTCGTCATGAACTGACCCTCTTGGACCAAAGGAAGAATGGAACGAATGGTTTTCATTTTGAAGAACGGTACCCTGAGAAACCTGTTGAGACATTTTCGGTCTAAAATGGGTCGAAAGGTTCCCTCTTTTTTGGGAACCACGAACATATTTGAATAGAATCCTAGACCCTGTTCCCTTACTGGAACAATCACTCCCAGGGAGAAAAGGTCCTGAACGCAGTTCAAGAAAGCCTCTCTTTTCACCTGGTCTGCAGATAATCTTGAGAGGAGGAATCTGCCCCTTGGGAGGAAAACTTTTGAATTCTATTTTGTAACCCTGAGATACTATGTCCACAGCCCAAGGATCTGGGACATCTTGTATCCACACTTGATAAAACAGGGAAAGTCTGCCCCCCCACTTGATCCGATCCTGGATCGGGGGCCGACCCTTCATGCTTAGACTCAGCTGAGGGTTTCTTTGATTGCTTCCCCTTATTCCAAGATTGATTGGGCTTCCAAGAAGACTTGGACTGTTTCTTCTTGGAAGAGGAAGACTTTTGACCTTTGAAGTTATTAAAGGAACAAAAATTACTTTGACATCCTTTAGGTCTGTTCTTCTTGTCTTGTGGTAGAAAAGACCCTTTTCCACCTGTAAAATCAGAAATTATTTCTGCCAGACCAGGTCCAAACAAGTTCTTACCCCTTGTAAGAAATCGCCAAAAGCTTTGACTTAGAGGTAACATCAGCTAACCAAGATTTTTAGCCACAAAGCCCTGCGGGCTAAGACAGTGAAGCCAGACATCTTGGCTTCCAGTCTAATACCTTGCATGTTAGCACCAGAAATAAAAGAATTGGCTAGTTTGAGAGTCTTAATCCTATGTTGGATCTCCTCCAGCGGAGTCTCTATTAAAATTGATTCAGACAAGTCGTCGCTCCAATAAGATGCTGCATTTGCCACTGTGGCAATACAAACTGCAAGTTGCCATTGAAGACCTTGATGAACATACATCTTTTTCAAATAAGCCTCCAGCTTTTTGTCCATGGAATCCTTAAAGGAGCAGCTATCCTCTATAGGGATCGTAGTTCTTTTAGCCAGAGTAGAAAAAGCCCCTTCTACTTTAGGCACCGTGCGCCATGAATCTTTAATTAATGGAATCAGCAACAGGAAACATCTTTTTAAAGACGGGAAGACAGGTATCCCTGGCTTCTCCCATTCCTGTGAAATAATCTCCGTCACACGGTCTGGAACAGGAAACACTTCCACAGAGGAAGGAACATCATAGTATTTATTCATTTTACTAGACTTCTTAAGGTTGACAACGACAGAAGTATCAGAGTTGTCCAAAGTAGCCAATACCTCCTTTAACAGTACATGGTGTTCAAGCTTAAATCTGAAGTTTACTTCTTCAGTATCAGATGAAGTAATAATACTGTCTGAATCTGAGATTTCACCCTCAGAGGCTACCAATGTATCCTCCTCCATTGACAGGGGCAAAGAGAATGACTGGGGATTATGGGCAGGGGAGTGACACTTAACAGCTTTGCTGTGGTGCTCTTTGCCTCCTCCTGCTGGCCAGGAGTGATATTCCCACTAGTAATTGAATGACTGTGGACTCTCTATATCTAAGGAAAGAAATTAGCTTTGTGGTGGAGGGGGTTATTTTAGTATAATGATAAAAAAAAAAGATAGGAAAGTTTTATAGCATTTTCAAGTAAAAATCATGAATGAAGGTCCACTTTGTTTACTCATTATGCATGCTAGCATTTCAAACATGCTTAGGTTTACCTTCACTTTTAAAAGACAATCAAGTCAAAATTAAACTTTCATGATTCAGATAGAGCATGCAATTTTAAACAACTTTTCAATTTACTTCCATTCATGAAGTGTGAAGTGTCTATTTATATTTACACTTTTTAAGTCACCAGCTTCTACTGAACATGTGCAAGAATTCACAGAAAATACGTATATGCACTTGTGATTGGCTGATAAATATAATATAAAGAAGCATGTGTGTGTACAGAAAGTGATAAATATAATCTGGATTCCCTGCAAGGTCAATCCATTTTGATGGGTTGTGGTTTCAAAAACAAAATTTACTATTTCAAATAAAAAGTATAAACTTAAGGAGCAAGTTCTCATACATTTTATAATCTGAAGCTGGTATAACAAGTCGTTTGAAACACATTAAAGGGATATGAAACCAAACTTTTTACTATCACGATTCAGATACAGCATACAAATTTAAACAACTTTCTAATTTACTTCTATTATCAATTATTTTTGTTCTGTGCAAATCCACATCTTAGTGTGCTTTACTTTCACAAGAATAAATCCAGCTCTGAAAATTGCCAAATGTAGCTTCAGCTGCCATCTTCACCATTTGTTTTCTCCCTAAACAGACTAATGCACATCTCTAGTTGCAAATGCAAATCAGTGTAAAAAAAAAAAAAAAACTATTGTAAAATGAGGGCGATTGTTATTGTATTCTTTAGGTTGTGGTACATAGTTCATTTTTTTATTATTAATAAATGATGAAATCAAGAAGACAGAGACAGTCTCTAAAAGCATTTTATTAAGTTTTGGAAAGTGCAATAAGCCAACATCAATGGCACATGTTATAAAAATTGTAAGGCAAAATCATCAAAAAAAAAGTATAGGTGTGTGTGTGTGTGTATATATATATATTTATTTATTAGGGCTGGGCGATATGGGGGGAAAAAATTGCAATTTTTTTTATAAAAAAAACCTCAATTGCGATTTAATCACAATTTTCTTATAAATTACTATAACACCTTAATTTTGCACACGTGACTGGTCTCTCCCTCTGAGCAGTCATCGTTCCTGGGATGGTCCCGGGGAGGAGCATAGACTGGGAAGGAGGTGTCTCTAGCAGGTGATTGGTGGACTGGTGTTACTGTAGCATGAGAGTGGCCCATCGGAATGTAGCACTGACACGACACCAGCTTTTTCATTACAGGCGGTGCTGTGGGATCATGATACTTCCTGTTCTGTCACTACAGTTCCTGTGAGCCCCACGTCTTCACATCTGAGGGAAAATATTAACTTGTTCTAATGTTTAAAATGCACTCAGGTCCCTGGGAGACAGCTTAGAAAATACTATTTCAAATTTAAAAACAGTGCATGATAAAGCAGTAATTTATTAGCGTTTTAGCCTCTCAGCTGCTTCCCAGGGACCTGAGTGCATTTTAAACATTAGAACAAGTTAATATTTTCCCTCAGATGTGAAGACGTGGGGCTCACAGGTACTGTAGTGTAGTGACAGAACAGGAAGTATCATGATCCCACAGCACTGCCTCTAATGAAAAAGCTGGTGTCCTGTCGGTGCTAAATTCCGATGGGCCACTCTCATGCCACAGTAACACCAGTCCACCAATCACCTGCTAGAGACACCTCCTTCCCAGTCTATGTTCCGCCCCTCCTCTCCGGGACCACCCCAGGAATAATGACTGCTCAGAGGGAGAGACCCATCACGTGTGCGCTCAAGATCTTCTCTTCGCTAAGCCTGTTCACATGGGGCAAGTGATATCACTTCTGGGCGGGGCTAAAAATTGCGTACTCTCGCTTTTTTTTTTAAAACATGGCGATTAATCGCAGTTTAAAACCGCAACTGCGATTAATCGTGCAGCCCTAATATATATATACAGTGTGTATATATATATATATATATATATATATATATATGTATATAGACAAAGAGCGTAGTGGAAACGGCACTCCTCAGAACAGCAACAACCTGGTGCACTGCTAAATAAACAAACAATGTGAAGGATCCTTCACCACTTGCTATTATTTATATATATATATATATATATATATATATATATATATATATATATATATATATATATATATATATATATATATATAGTTCTGATCTCTCCATCCAAATATTTAACTTTATTCTGAAACCAGATATCTACAGACATACAAAGCCACCATCTATAAATAATAATCAGACAGATGACCCTAAAACTTACAACTGGTATAAACTCTCTAAAAGATACATTAGCCATAGCAGACACACCACATATTACAAAAGAAGATGGATCACACAAATGTGTGTCCTTGTGCGTATAGGGATGCAATATGTAGTGTTTAATGGTTCTCTGGATAGATTCCACTTTCTGCATAAAATAATTTCCAGTCATGTTAGAAACAAAAACTCACAGAAAACCGCTAATAAAAATAAATAAATAAATCTTTGCACTAGGCCAGCACAGTTTTTACCAAGTTGACAAAAGTATAGTCAGATTTCACTATAATGTATTTTAAAACATAATTCAATCTTTTCTTCGCTAACAAAGGATGCAACAATCTTAAATTAACTGGCAAATAATTTGATTGCTAACCAAGCAACATTAAACTGCTAGGTACAACTACATGGTTACTGCTCACTATCCTATTCCTTTTCCTCCTGTGCCTGCAGATGTCTTCAAAGTTATTGAATATTTAAACCCTTCAAAAGTGCTGGTTAGTGAAGTTGTGCATCTTAACGTGGGGTGCCACCATCTTGGAATTTAAGTATTATTGTACCCTGTGACCGGGTGGTGCACATTCACAGATTAGTGACATTGCAGTCTACTTGTTAAGCTGAACCACTTCAGTTTAGTGTGTACAAGACAAAGTGGGAGCTGTACATTTTTATATTGCTCTAGATTCCTGAGGGCTTATTTTTTTATATTCAGTGTTCTCCCCGGACTTATTTAATGAGTGCACCACTTGCCTGATTTTACAGAGCACTTGGCTAAAATTGAAGCCAATATTAAAGAGATATTACAGTGTTTTTTTATTAAATCAGTTAAAGACATTAAACTTATATCTTGTATTTAAAAATAATTTGTATTTGTTTCAATATATAATTTTAAAAATACCTTTTTTCCACTGCCTCCCCCCCCCCCTCATCCAATGTGTTGGATCGTACCGATATACGACCATGAATGTACTTTATGAACGAGCATTGGTAGCGCCCATCGACTGCAGTCCATTTGAGAAGTCACACTAACCCGCTCAACTACGTTTCCCTCAGTTCATTTGACAGCTCGCTGCATCATTTTATGAACAGCTAGCGGCTTCATGTCAAGACTCATTTGAAGTGCATAAACAAGGATTGTTTGAAATATTATATATTTATTTGGGGACATAAATCTTCATAAAAAGTATTACTATATTACTTTTTTATAATTCAGATTTTTCTCTCACTATATTTTTATTACTCAGATTTTGTATGGATATTGATAGCGTAAAAAAACAATACTTTCCACCTCACATTTTTTATTTTTCAATTTTTGCACTGAGCCAATAGATAACTCTCAGCGCATACAGTCCCTAACAGACATATACCACTTTTGTATACAGAGGCTGTCCCTTCACTCGCAGGGAGAGCTCCGTGGAAGTAAGCAAATAATATAGCAACAGCTCTTCTCTCACAAACCTAAACACAAAATCACACACGCAGCTCAATTTATCACAGATTTAACATTTATGTATGCATAAATCAAGCATCTGAGATCGGTGAAGAACTAAACTATGTAGCACTTCCTGGTATAGAGCGCAATTGAAATGAAGAAAAACTATAGCTAAAACACATTAACAAGCACGCACACTCGGGTTTATAGTATCTAATTTACATACAACAACAGCATACAAAAGACTAAAAATGAGGTTTTTCATGAAGGGCGTTTTAAAAAAATCTATTGAGGACTTGAAAAAGGCATTTAGTTGAAAACATTATTTTATGTTTCACTAATTTGATATATATATATATATATATATATATCTCATTGAAAATTAATTTGTAACTTCTATAAAAAAAAAAAAAAAAATTTAAGCTAGAATGTCCCTTTAAAGGGATATGAAACCCAAATGTTTTCATTCATAATTTAGACAGAGCTTGTGATTTTAAACAACTTTCCAATTTACTTCTATTATCTGTTTTCTCTTTGTTGAGGGATACCTAGGTAGGCTCTGGAGCTGCTCATTGGTGGCTGCACTTATATCCCTCATTTTATTGGCGCCCCCAATGCGTTCAGCTAGCTCCTAGTAGTGCATTGCTTCTTAAACAAAAGATACTAAGAGAATGAAGCAAATTAGATAATATAAGTAAATTAGAAAGTTGCTTAAAACTGTATGCTCTAAATAATGAAAGAAAAATTTGGGTTTCATGTCCCTTTAGACTAAAATATTAAATTATTTAAATGTGTGTTGCACAAATTATAATTAATTTATTATTTTTTGTTAAATTATGCAATTAATCTGTTATTTTTATAGCTTGAGTGACATTAAGAAATAACAGCAAATGTTATAATATTGCAAAGTATTACACTGCCCCCACCCAGCTACTTCATAATGCTAAACGGTTAGCAAAAGCTTCTGTGGAGAACACCGATATTTGTTGTGCAACTTTTAAGCATGTAAAATGAACTGCAAAAAATGTAAAGCTTCTGCTTCCTATTGTACGAGCTAACCCAAAGTGCAAGGTAATACTGTCAAAAAGCCAGCAATGTTGTCACTGATCCATAAAAGTGCACTGCTTATGCCACAGAATGCAATATTACTAGCCTACCAAGATGGCAGTGCCCACTATAAAGATGCAGAGCTTTATCAACTGGCTTCTATAAGGGGTTAAAATAAGAGAACATCTTTAAAGAGAGATGCAGGTACAGGAGGATAACATATAGCATGGTGAATAGTAGTCCAGCTGCTGTAGTTGTACTCAGAAGCTTAATGTCCCTTTAAGTGGTGATGGCAAGTAATTTGTCCTATACAAGACCAATATCTTAGTTTGTTTAAAAATTATTATACATAGGCTAGAAAAAAACTGTACAATCAATTGTGTGTATTATGTATGATATTTTGTGGTACCAAAGACAAATTTGTTTTCAACCTAGATGCAGCTGACTGCACTAGATTTATGCCTACCAGATAAATTCCTTTCCTTCCAGATAGGGAGAGTCCACAGCTTCATTCCTTACTGTTCAGAAATACAATACCCGGCCACCAGGAGGAGGCAGACACCCCAGCCAAAGGCCCAAATATCCCTCCCACTTCCTCATTACCACAATCATTCTGCCAAGGGAACGAGGAAAAGTAGGAGAAATATCAGGGTATAAATGTTGCCAGAAGAATAAGATAAATAATAGGAGGTCTCCTTAGACAAGAAAAAACGTGCAGGGGCCGTGGACTCTCTCTATCCGGAAGGAAAGGTATTTATCTGGTAAGCATAAATTATGTTTTCCTTCCTAAGATAGGGAGAGTCCACGGCTTCATTCCTTACTGTTGGGAAAACTATACCCAAGCTCCAGAGGACACTGAATGAATAACTGGAGGGAACAAAGAGGAAGAGGCGGACCCTATTCTGATGGCACCACAGCCTGCAAAACTTATCTCCCGAAAGCTGCTTCAGCCGAAGCAAAGACATCAAACTAGTAAAAATTTGAAAAAATTATGTAAGGAGGACCAGGTAGCCGCCTTACAAATCTGATCCATAGAGGCCTCGTTCTTAAAAGCCCAAGAGGAAGCCACTGTTCTAGTGGAATGAGCCGTTATCCTCACAGGAGGATAATGTCCCACTGTCTCGTAAGCTAAGTGCATGACACTCCTTAACCAAAAAGATAGGGAAGTCGAAGTAGCCTTCTGCTCCTCATGCTTCCCCGAATAGACAACAAACAAAGAGGAAGATTGGCTAAACTCCTTAGTAGCTTGAAGAAAGAACTTCAAGGCGCAAACCACATCCAAATGGTGAAGTAAACGTTCCTTTACTGAAGAAGAACTAGGACACAAGGAAGGTACCACAATCTCTAGGAAGAAAACCTAATTTAGTACGAAAAACTGCCTAATCTGCATGAAAAAGCAGATAAGGGAACTCACATCGCAAAGCAGAGATCTTAGAAACTCTGCACGCAGAGGCAATAATCATTAAAAAGAGAAGCTTCCAAGATAACAATTTAATGTCAACAGAATGCAGAGGCTCAAACGGAGCCTATTGCAAAACACGAAGAACAAGATTTAGGCTCCAATGAGGAGCCCAAGATCTAAACACAGGTCTGATCCTAATCAGAGCCTTAAAGGACTGCACGTTTGGAAGCTCAGCCAGTATCTTGTGCAAAAAAAAAAACAGACAGGGCCAAAATTTGGCCAAAAAGGCCCTTCTCTAGTCCATCCTGGAGAAAAGATAAGATTCTGGCAACCTTAACTCTGTGCCAGGAAAAACCACGCTCTTCACACCAGAATAAGTAGGTCCTCCACCCTTTGTGGTAGATACACCGAGTCACTGGTTTACGAGCATGAATAGGAGTATCAATGACACTCTCAGAGAAACCTCTCTTTGTTAAGACTCCACGCAGTCAGTCTCTAGAGAATCTAGATTTTGATGAACAAATGGACCTTGTAACAGCAGGTCTCTGCGACAAGGTATTTTCCACGGAGAAGATGAGGACATCCCCACTAGATCTGCGAACCACGTCATTCACGGCCACGATGGAGCAATCGGGATTACGGATACCCGCTCCTGCTTGATTCGGGCCACCACTCGAAGAAGAAAATGGAGGAAAAAGATATATCAGTTTGAACCTCCAGGGCACTGCTAGTGCATCTATTATATCCGCTTGGGGATCCCTCAACCTTGAACCGTACAAGGGTAGCTTGGTATTGAGATGGGATGCCATGAGATCTATCTCTGGTGTCCCCCACTTGCTGCATATCTCTGCAAACACCTTAAAATGGAGAGACCATTCCCCTGGGTGGAAGGATTGCCTGGGAGAAAATCCACCTCCCAGTTGTCCACACCCGGAAAGTGTGGATCGCTGACAGCGAACAGCTGCGGGCCTCCGCCCACTCCAGAATCTGAGATACTTCCTTCATTGCCAATGAACTTCTCGTTCCCCCCAGATGGTTGATGTAAGCCACCGAGGATATATAGTCCGATTGGAATCTGATAAACTGGGACAAACCTAGAAGTGGCCAAGCCTTCAAGGCATTGAAGATTACCCGTAGTTCCAAAATTTATCGTGTCCCCAAACCGCTCCCCATCCGGATAGGTTTGTGTCCATAGTCACAATCTCCCAGGATGGTCTTAAGAAGCACGTCCCTCGGGACAGATGATCGGGACAGAACCACCAAGAGAGAGCAATTCTCTCGACTGGCTGTCTAATACAATCTGTAGAGACAGATCAGAATGATCGCCGTTCCACTGTCTCAACATGCACAGTTGTAAAGGTCTGAGACAAAACCTGGCAAAAGGAATGATGTCCATGCAGGACACCATGAGACCAATCACCTCAATACACTGAGCCACAGAGGGACTCAAAGAAGCCCGGAGGGCAAGACATGACGAAGTTAGCTTGCAACGCTTCTGGTCTGTTAGAAATATCCTCATGGATATGGAGTATATTATAGTACCCAGGAATTCCACCCTGGTACTTGGGATAAGAGAACTCTTTTCCAAGTTTATCTTCCATCCATGTGATCGAAGAAGACTGAGATGGGACTCCGAGTATTCTTCCGTAAGACGACAAGATGGTGCTTGCACCAGAATATCGTCCAAGTATAGGGCAAATGTAATAACCTGAGTTCTGGCAACAGCTAGAAAAGCCTCCAGAACCTTTGTAAGGATTCTTGGAGCAGTAGCTAGGCCAAACAGAAGGGCAATGAACTGGAAGTGCTGGTCCAGGAATGGAAACCTCAGGAACTGAAAGTGTTCCCTGTGGATTGGAACATGAAGGTAAGCGTGCTTCAGATCTATAGTGGTCATAAACTGGCCTTCCTTCACTAAAAGGAAGGATGGACCTTAATTGTCTCCATCTTGAAGAAAGGGACACTGAGAAATTTGTTTAACCACTTTAGGTCCAGAATTGGGCGGAAAGTTCCCTCCTTCTTTGGGACCACGAAAAGGTTTGAATAAAACCCCAAACCTCTTTCTTCGGATAGGCACTGAGAAAATTCCTCCTAAGAAGGATAGGTCCCGAACGCACCCTAGAAAGGCATCTTTTTATTTCTGGTCTGTAGACAGGTTCGAGAGAAGGAATCTGCCCCTGGGCGGATGAGATTTGAAGCCTATCTTGTATCCCTGAGTACCACCTTCAGGACCCACGGATCCTGTACGTCCCTGAACCAAGCGTCTGAAAAAAGAGACAGTCTGCCTCCTACACGATCCGGATCGGGGGTTGCCCTTTCATGCCGATTTGTTTACGGCGGGTTTCTTATTCTACTTGGATTTATTCCAGAACTGAGTACTCTTGGGTTGCTCAGGCTTGGAAGAGGATTGATGTCGTTGGTATTTGTCAGACCGAAAATTATAAGATTGTCGACCCTTGTTCTTCTTATCTTGTGTTAGGAAGGCACCCTTGCCTCCGGTAACTGTAGAAATAATGGAGTCCAGGTCTGGACCAAATAAAATCTTTCCCTTGAAGGGAAGAGAAAGGAGTCAGGACTTAGAAGTCATATCCGCAGACCAAGACTTCAACCAGAGTGCCTGGCGGGCTAGGACCCCAAAGCCAGAGGCCTTTGCATTTAGGCAAATAGTTTGCATGTTCGCATCACAGATAAAAGAATTAGCAATTCTCAGAGCTTTAATTCTGTCTTAAATATCCTTGAGGGGAGACTCCACCTCAATGAGTTCCGACAAAGAGTCGCACCAGTATGTAGCTGCTCCGGCAACCATGGCAACTGCAGCCTCAGGTTGAAATAAAAATCCTGTATGTTGAAACATCTTTCTCAGAAAGGTTTCCATTTTCTTATCCATCGGCTCTCTGAACAAAGAACTATCCTCAAAAGGTATAGTAGTACGTTTAGCAAGCGTAGAGATAGCACCATCTACCTTAGGAGTGGGGCCCCACAAATCCAGTTGAGAGTTCGGGACCAGGAACAACTTTTAAAAAAAAAAATAAAAAAAAGGGGGAAAAGGAAGATACAACTCTTTCCCATTCATTGTTAAAAATGTTTGCCATTTTAACCAACACAGGAAGGAAGCTACAGAGGTTAACTCATTGGATAACTGGGACATAATAGCTAAATCCGACAAATATTTAGATGACTCTGGGTCAGGACAGCTATGTTTAACCTTTCTCTTGCGTTTGTTAGAGCGAGGTACTGTACTGAGGGCCGCAGACACTGCCATTTGTAACTGTGCGGCAAAATCAGCAGAAGGCCCCCTCCGGATGGAGGATTAGAAGTGCTACGGGGAACTGCATGTGGAGTGGATAATATAGCAAAGGTAGAAATCTCATGGGACGCCGAGTAGACGGCTCAGAGGGACTAAGAGCCTTAGCAGGCTTGTCTACCTTCTTAGACTTTATAACGTTAAGGCATATGGAACATAATTGAGTGGATGGGAAAACCACGGCCTATTCACAATATAAACAGGTATGATTTAGTTCAGAAGAAGTACCTTCTAACATGTCAGAGTCCTCAATAGCTCAGGTGATACCCACAGAAGGACACAAATAAAAACTTTTTTTTATATACTCCCAATGGCTGGGGCACTCACCACCTCCTAGACCCAGACAGTTAACAGAGGAAACCCTCTCCTCAGGTTGAAGTCTCACCCGGAATGGAGGAAATGAACATAGACCACATGCTACGTAAAGTACAGCAAGTTAATAGGAGCTGTGCAACACTTTCAAAAACGAAAGTGAAACCTGTTTGTTCCAGCCAAAACACACAGTCTATGAGCCCAGAAAATAAAATCACACAAAGCAGCACTTAAATAATTAATACACTGATTAATTAATACACTGATTAATTAACCCCAACTGTTCAATAAATCCCCCTCAGAGGATATTAACCCTGGATCCTATCAAAGTATAAAGGAGCCACACTTTGACCCTGCTATAGAATTTTTTGTGTAAAAAATTGAAACAATCTTACCTCCAGGATCCATGCTGTGGAACAGAACACAGCCTCTCAAATGTGACAGTCTTATTGCAGCGCTCCTGACATGGACTTGAGTGAGAGAAAGCAGGCAGTGAAACTCGTCAACACTGATTGCTTAGGAGCTGTTAGCAGTAGTCTGGATTGTTTTGCAGAAAAAGTTCCCTGCATCTCCAGACTCTAACTTTCATCAATACTCTCACTGAAAGGTTGACATGACTACTTAAAACTCCAGTCCTATCAATCTCGAAGGGCAGATACCCTTTTTTCAGCACTCTCTGAATCTTCTGCCACTTCTCTGCCATCTCCTATCGTGACGAAAGGCAAAGAATGACTAGGGTAATGAGGAAGTGGGAGGGATATTTGGGGCTTTGGCTGGGGTGTCTTTGCCTCCTCCTGGTGCCCGGTGTTGTATTTCCCAACAGTAAGGAATGAAGCCATGGATTCTCCCTATCTTAGGAAGGAAATGATATACAAAGTGTTCCATGCTGTATTTTAGCATAATAAATTGAGCTGAAAAAATGCTATACATCAGAAGAATGATTTGGTTTAGAAGCCATTACCCACTGTTATAAGCACTTTTTTTGTTTTTGTTTGTGAGAAAACAACTGCTTGAAAATGCACTAGAAAGTTAAAGGGACATGATACACAAATGCTGAAGCACTTGAAAGTGATGCAGCATAGCTGTAAAAAGCTGAAAATATCACCTGAACATCTCTAGGTAAGAAAGGAAGCTATTTACTTTACATGTCCTACGTATTCACACCCAACTGTAAAGAGACTTTAGTCCCAGGACTTCCAAGGGAGTGTGCACCTGGGATGTGCAGGCACTGTCATGTTATTTTCCTATTCAGTTTAAGGAAGTTTAAGTGAAATCTCATGAGATCAAAGCAATGAAAGACCTCATCATTGCTGATGTTGATTGGCTATGGTGTTTTTTTTTCTCTTCAACTTACAGGTTTACAGCAACTCTGACAGTTCACAGATCACTTACTCTGGTGAACTGAAGAAATTTTAAGGTAAAATAACTTCCCTTTTTACAAAGAAATGTTCAGGTGATATTTTCAGGTTAGCTTTTTACAGTTATGCTGCATCACTTTCAAGTGATTTAGCATAGGAGTATGATGCCCCTTTAAATAAAACACATATATTGGTCAATCAAGTTAAGGTAGGTTTTCTGTTAAAGAACTGGGCATCTGAAATTAAGAGACAATACAGATTAAATTACCGGTCTTAAAACCTCAATATTATCAACCACTTCTTGCATATAAATATGGCAAGATAGGGAAAAAATGATGCATTCTTAAAAAAAAAAAAACTCAAGATGTACATATGCCCTAACTTATACTTACACAGCTCAAAAATAATCAAATAATGTTTACAGTTTTTTTGGCAAGTTTGTTTTTAAAGATTTTTCTAAACGTTTGCTGTCCTTATCCACTGACCAGTCTATTGCATAGAATTTTACCTTTTGCATACATTTTTTTTTTATTTTTAAATAGAATACTTTCATGTGGATGTCCCTTTAATACAACAGACACTAAAGGGATATTAAGTAAATTATATAATTTAATCATTTCAGTTTTTTTGTTTTTTTTGGTTTAGGGAATTTCAACCTTCTGGCTAAAACCATTTTCATTTTAGAAGTGATCCAGATAAAAAAAAAATCCAAATCCCTTAACAGTACCCTGTGCGCCAATACATAGTGTTCTTTCTCAACTTATTTACCATTAAAGAGAGTAAGAGAGAATTGTTTGATAGAAGAGCTTACTCAGATAACCTAGCACTATTGCTAAAAAAAACCTGCTTAACACAAAGTATTGTAAACCAGAAGAAAACGTGTTTAGGTTATGAAGCCCTTCTACTAAAAGACAAGTTAACAGCTGTATTGTAACAGAAGCCATGGAATTGCAAGGAGGACATTTCCTCTAAATGCCACTAATGCAGTGTAGGGTCACTTCACTGATCAATGCTGGGTCCACTGTATGGTCTTCAAGTCAACACCGTCCTGTACCAACTCCCACAGTGGGCTGTGAAAGATAAAAAAGAAATTAAACTTTTAAGTGACATCCATACTAATTATCTTCCTATTTATCTCATTAATTACTTCATTATGGCGAGTGCCGCTCTATGTCGATATACTGCATAAGTGTTGGAAGTGCACCCCAGCTGTAACTTGAAAGTGAATACTGGATGTACTTGTTCTATGGCGATTTACAACCTGGGTGCAGTTTCTTTTTAGCCCAGGAATGCTTTTCCCAGAGTAGAACTTTCCTGTAGAACAAGCCAACACGTTATTGAGCTGTTTTTTCTTTCCTGAGAGTGCGTTTGGGGTATAGCCAGACTTGGACTCCTTGCTCAATGTGCTTAGAGGAATATAGCTACACCTCACTGACAAAGCCCAACGAAGACTGAAACGGTTGTCTTGGGATGCCGTGCTCCATGTTCAGAGAGGAATTGCCTGGTATTTCGGCACTGGACTGACCTTAATAAGCGGGATCAGTCTTATATAATACAGGAAAGTTGTACTCTGTGAAAAGCATTACTTACTGGGCTAAAAAGAAGCTGCACCCAGGTGGTAAATTGCCAAAGAACAGGCTAACAAGTTATTGAGCTGATTGTTCGTTCATGAGAGTGCGCCTCTGTGTGTGTGAGTGATTTTATATATATAAATAAATAAGATAGCAGGTTTTCCAGCACTCCAACCTTGGGTGATTCTCACACACCTGGGTGCAGTCTCTGATAGAACATACAGAACAATTTTTATAGAATGAAAGGCACTCAGGTTTTTTTAGTATTTGCAAAACAAAGTTATTTATTCTTAGTATCCAAAATTCTTCATAGTCGACGTTTCGGCTTTCACTGAAGCATTTCTAAAGACAGATAACATCTATAGAATAAAAGAAAGAACAGCCAATGTATACAAACAGAATTTTAAACTAGCGTGAAAATATATACACCCAACACAAATTATATTATGCTATTAAAAAATGATATAAAAGGATAAACTTGATTACAAGTTCAAGGTCACCAAGCCAGACACACGCATACAACTCTATAAAATGAAAAACAGGACCAAATATATTCAAAAATATTAATGCCCAGAAAGGCAATAACACATGTAAAGTTATGTCAAATTAGACCGTTGGACACATGTTAAGGAGCTTTAATGAGGGGTATATCATACATAAGACAAACTCACTGGCTTCAAAATACAATAATCTCCATTGAGCATATGTGCATAGGACAGGGCTATCAACACAATGAAAGATACTACTTAACATTAAGCAGGGCTGTACATCAATTGGAAGCACACACCTATAAAACAATAAATCAAAGTATATGGATATAAAGGGCACTGCCCCCAAACCATGATTACCATAGAGGGATAAGCGTGGTATCACCTAGGACATACCTCAGCACATATAAAGAAAGCAACACGCTAACCAGAGACTAAACAAAAAACAAAATTTATGCTTACCTGATAAATTTCTTTCTCTTGTGGTGTATCCAGTCCACGGGTTCATCCATTACTTGTGGGATATTCTCCTTCCCAACAGGAAGTTGCAAGAGGACACCCACAGCAGAGCTGTCTATATAGCTCCTCCTCTAAATGCCACTCCCAGTCATTCGACCGAAGACAAGCAAGAAAAAAGGAGAAACTATAGGGTGCAGTGGTGACTGTAGTTTAAAAATAAAAAACACCTGCCTTAAAATGACAGGGTGGGCCGTGGACTGGATACACCACAAGAGAAAGAAATTTATCAGGTAAGCATAAATTTTGTTTTCTCTTGTAAGGTGTATCCAGTCCACGGGTTCATCCATTACTTGTGGGATACCAATACCAAAGCTTTAGGACACGGATGAAGGGAGGGACAAGGCAGGAACTTAAACGGAAGGCACCACTGCCTGCAAGACCTTTCTTGATTGAAGGTAAAAACTACATTAAGTCACCACATATCTCTTGATACTTCCTATCTTGTCGAGAGTTGCAAGAGAATGACTGGGAGTGGCAGTTAGGGGAGGAGCTATATAGACAGCTCTGCTGTGGGTGTCCTCTTGCAACTTCTTGTTGGGAAGGAGAATATCCCACAAGTAATGGATGAACCCGTGGACTGGATACACCTTACAAGAGAAACAGAATAACCAAAAAAGCCTGCAATAGTGCCAAAGACTATAGCTGGAGCAAAAACATAAAGTAATTGTAGTATCAAAGGTATTTGATACTATAGAAACTGCCTGTGAGATACAAAATAGCAGCTGATATACCAATTAAACAAAAAAAAATTAAAGCAATAAAATACCGAAACCGGCAATATAACTACTGATACAAAAGCCACATGTTAATACTACTTAAACTAAACGTAACTGTATCAGGTAAATAGAGAACAGCATTATATAGGAATACTTCAAACAGCAAACCCTCATAGCCGCCATTGATATACAACAATGCATACACTATTACCCAAATACCCTGTCAGTAAAAACAAGTGACTGACATTAAAGCAGCTGCAATTACACAAAGCACGTAACCTCCGACATGCGGCCTAGCTAACTAGAAAAATCAGCCCCAGCCATAACACAGCAAGAGGCGCAACAATAGAGTCATCATGTGGAAAACCAAACTTATCTTATGTCGGCATATAGCCGTGCTCACCAACCAGTAGACAGCGTGTAGTAAATTGGAAGACCCTAGAGACTTAAAAGAGAACGAAAAACCCAGGCTATTGGTTAAAAGTCGAGGGAGTGTATCAGTACGTCACACCCACAGCTGAGCTAGAGTAATAGCTATCAGAGAACCAGTGCCTGAACCGTCACACCGCATGCGCACACGGTCTGCATGCTAAGCAACCACCACAAATACATATTGCGAGTAAATGACTAAAATAGGGAATAGTACCTAAAACAAGGTGTGTAAGAAAAATAAAATGAACAGAAGAACATTAACACACGATTGCCGAAGGCAAAGAACTACCACATAATATGCTACAATGTGCTGAATTCACTAATACTGAATGAAATGAACCTGACAGGTAATACAACCTCAAGAGATAGAGGGAATCCGCATCAATGTTCGCTGAGATAAATAATCAGTGCAATATCAACTTAGTATGCAGGTCAATTACACATATTGCAAACCGTATTTAGCCTCACCACCAATGGCAGAGACAAAACAATAACACCAAAAAACAGAAAAAAACTCCAAACATAACAGAACCGTTGTCAGGTGTATATATCAGTGCTACAACAACTCAAAGTAACTAAATGCAACACTAACAGCAAAAGTACAAGAAAATAACAAATAAAATAATAATAATAATAAAAATAAATATAAAAATACAAAAATGCTGATTTTAGCCATAAATAAAAATGAAAAAAACACAAGAAAAACATAATAAGATGGATTACTAACATGATAGCAATGCAAAAGAATATATGAAACATGTAGCAGACCAGTTTAGTAGTATGTCCACACTGAATTAGTAAAACACAGAATAGTCAAGATGAACATTAAGTCCTTGAGGGCCGAGGGTGTTAAGCCTATGGCCAACCAGGTTTTAGTGCTGCGCCAGGGATCAGTCTTCATCAGATCCAAGACTCATGCTACTCCTATGTACTACTCAAGGAGGCAGCGTTTCATTGAATGGCAACGTAAGATCCCCCTTGATGAGATGCCAATTTCTGCGGACTATGTCCCCTATTTGCTTTGTAGCTGGACTGAACCCAGTGACAAAAGTTTAATTGCGGTTGACTCAATGCTTCTCCAGTTTGATTCCTTTGGATAAGTGTCGTTTGGTCCAAGTGTGTAACTTCATTCATTATATCAGATACTGTCTTCAGGCTATGGCCTCTTTCCAGAAATTTTGACTTCATTTCGCTCAATTGCATGGCTCTCTTACTTGGGTCAGAATTATTCCGTATAACCCTGAGGAACTGGGATTTGATGATTCCCGCCTTTAGCTGTGTTGGATGAAACCTATCACTCTGTAATAAAGTATTACGATCAGTAGGTTTTGAGTACAAGGTGGTGTTAAGCCTGCAGCCGTCCTCTGTGTTTGATTTGAATATACACAGATCTAAAAAATGTATTTCATTATCATCACATTCACTTTTAAGAGTGATCGATGGTTCAACACTATTCAAATAATGTATCCATTCTGTCAGTTGATCATTGGTACCGCCCCAAACCACAAATAAATCGTCAATGTACCTGCGGTACAATAAGACATTGGGGTTTTGGTCATGGAAGATAAAATGCTTCTCGAACCAAGCCATGAAAAGGTTCGCACAGGAGGGGGCCATGCTAGATCCCATGGCCGTACCGACCAGCTGTAAGTAGTATGTGTCTTCGATTCTGAAATAATTGTGCATTAGACAAGTCAAAAGCCAGTCCAATAGAACTTCAATAGGGGGGCCAGCGTAGTCAGTACTGGATACCAGGAATTGTCTCACCGCCTCTACACCGATATTATGGGGAATAACCGTGTAGAGGCTACATACGGTTTGCAATGTGTGTAATTGACCTGCATACTAACTTGATATTGCACTGATTATTTATCTCAGCGAACATTGATGTGGATTTCCTCTATCTCTTGAGGTTGTATTACCTGTCAGGTTCATTTCATTCAGTATTAGTGAATTCAGCACATTGTAGCATATTACGTGGTAGTTCTTTGCCTTCGGGAATCGTGTGTTAATGTTCTCCTGTTCATTTTATTTTCTTACACACCTTGTTTTAGGTACTATTCCCTATTTTAGTCATTTACTCGCAATATGTATTTGTGGCGGTTGCTTCGCAACTATAAGGATTGGTTGAATAGTGGCTAAGTTTTTATCCTTTTTTTTCTTTTCCACAATTTCAGGTTATATTAGAGGGCCGTAGGGAATATGTGTTTTCTACTTAATGGACTTGGGTACTCATATTGTTTTATTAGGACTGAGTCCCTCATGATCTCGCTACTTATATCGCCACGGCATTAGATTTAATGCCTTGAGAACTGACAGTGTGTGCATGCGGTGTGACGGTTCAGGCACTGGTTCTCTGATAGCTATTACTCTAGCTCAGCTGTGGGTGTGACGTACTGATACACTCCCTCAACTTTTAACCAATAGCCTGGGTTTTTCTTTCTCTTTTAAGTCTCTAGGGTCTTCCAATTTACTACACGCTGTCTACTGGTTGGTGAGCACGGCTATATGCCGACATAAGGTAATTGTTTGGTTTTCCACATGATGACTCTATTGTTGCGCCTCTTGGTGTGTTATGGCTGGGGCTGATTTTTCTAGTTAGCTAGGTTGCATGTCGGAGGTTGCAGGTATTTCAAAAACTTTCCTGCGCTGCCTAGGTGTTGACTAGCCCTTAACTCTTGAGATATCAACCCCTGATTGATATTGGATTAGTAAGTGCAAAAAAGAATTTCAGAGTTTCGGGCGCAAATAAATGCTGCAACTATAGAAATGGGTTGAAATTAGTTACTATATGTTTAAAATTGATCAAATATAATGATAGACATAAAATTTGTAAATATTATCCTTTATTTAAATACAAGTTTATCTGTAACAAGTTGCTCTATAAAAAGTACAAATGTTCTTCTAAAAACAGTTCGTTGGAATTTTGTAAGAATTCTTGTTAGAATTTAATTTTTTTTTAAAAAATTCTAAAAAAATCTAAACAAATCTTTTAAAAATTAATAAAGATACATAAAGATAATCTATTGGTGTAATGAGAATTTCAAGTGATTGTGTGCGGAATATGAGAAGGGCTTCTAGTGTCTATGTATGTATCGGTCTTACTCTGAGAGGTGCATCAGTTCTTGGAAGAATATTTTCCTATAGATGTAGTTAATAATGATCTGTTTGTTTATAAACGCAAAAACACCTAGTTCATAAAAACCTAGTGTAATGTGGACAAACTTTCAGTTCACAGTAGTTACACGTCAATAGGAATAGTTGATTACTATTAGTTTACTAAATATGTACTAATTTGGCTCCTCTAGGTATATATACATGTAATTTGTGTATGTTTATAATTTTATGTAAAGGATATGTGTGGAGAAATGGTTAGTAAAACATGTCTAAAGATCGGTCAATATAAAAACAGTTTCAGAACAAGGTTCTTTTTGTTGTGATAGTTAAATTCTTAATATTTATGCTGACATGATATTTGTGCAGCAGAATGCAGTCGGCCGACTGGAATGAATAGTTCGTTCAAAATGAAAGGACCTTTTGTAGTCTTTTTTAGTAAGAAGAGTTTGCTATTTTTACGTTGCCCGGGTGTTTAGTTGTTATGTTGCCAGAGCTCTACGGATTAGGAGCACATAGTGCAAAGTAAGGAACGGTAGTTTTACTTACTTGAATGCTCCTAACCGATTATGGAGCCTGGATGACGATGACAAATGAATAATGTCACTTTGTATATCCTTCCGCTCAGTAGGTAATGTAGGTAATGCTGAGGGTGGCTTCTTTTGATGTCCTCGGATGTGTATAAACCCGTCTTTGCTCACAGCTTGGGTTTGACGGCTCTGTTGTAGTCCTCCAATCCGCTCACGGAAAGCGGCTACTTTGTGGAGTAAAAGACCGCAATCTCAAAAACCAGCATTTAAAGTTTTGCAACAAAGCCCCTTCAATGAAAAACATGAATTTTCTTCAAAATGTGGCAAAAGATTTTAATGCAGTTTGTGACGTTTCAGGACAGCAACAGTCCCTTCCTCTGACAACTCAGAGTCAGAGGAAGGGACTGTTGCTGTCCTGAAACGTCACAAACTGCATTAAAATCTTTTGCCACATTTTGAAGAAAATTCATGTTTTTCATTAAAAAAGACTACAAAAGGTCCTTTCATTTTGAACTAACTATTCATTCCAGTCGGCCGACTGCATTCTGCTGCACAAATATCATGTCAGCATAAATATTAAGAATTTAACTATCACAACAAAAAGAACCTTGTTCTGAAACTGTTTTTATATTGACCGATCTTTAGACATGTTTTACTAACCATTTCTCCACACATATCCTTTACATAAAATTATAAACATACACAAATTACATGTATATATACCTAGAGGAGCCAAATTAGTACATATTTAGTAAACTAATAGTAATCAACTATTCCTATTGACGTGTAACTACTGTGAACTGAAAGTTTGTCCACATTACACTAGGTTTTGATGAACTAGGTGTTTTTGCGTTTATAAACAAACAGATCATTATTAACTACATCTATAGGAAAATATTCTTCCAAGAACTGATGCACCTCTCATAGTAAGACCGATACATACATAGACACTAGAAGCCCTTCTCATATTCCGCACACAATCACTTGAAATTCTCATTACACCAATAGATGATCTTTATGTATCTTTATTAATTTTTAAAAGATTTGTTTAGAATTTTTTAAAAATTTTTTAAATTCTAACAAGAATTCTTACAAAATTCCAACGAACTGTATTTAGAAGAACATTTGTACTTTTTATAGAGCAACTTGTTACAGATAAACTTGTATTTAAATAAAGGATAATATTTACAAATTTTATGTCTATCATTATATTTGATCAATTTTAAACATATAGTAACTAATTTCAACCCATTTCTATAGTTGCGGCATTTATTTGCGCCCGAAACTCTGAAATTCTTTTTTGCATGTCGGAGGTTACATGCTTTGTGTAATTGCAGTTGCTTTAATGTCAGTCACTTGTTTTTACTGACAGGGTATTTGGGTAATAGTGTATGCATTGTTGTATATCAATGGCGGCTATGAGTTTGCTGTTTGAAGTATTCCTATATAATGCTGTTCTCTACTATTTACCTGATACGGTTACGTTTAGTTTAAGTAGTATTAACATGTGGCTTTTGTATCAGTAGTTATATTGCCGGTTTCGGTCTTTTATTGCTTAAAATGTTTTTGTTTAATTGGTATATCAGCTGCTATTTTGCATCTCACAGGCAGTTTCCATAGTATCAAATACCTTTGATACTACAATTATTTTATGTTTTTGCTCCAGCTATAGTCTTTGGCACTACTGCGGGCTTTTGGTTATTCTGTTTAGTCTCTGGTTAGCGTGTTGCTTTCTTTATATGTGCTGAGGTATGTCCTAGGTGATACCACGCTTATCCCTCTATGGTAATCATGGTTTGGGGGCAGTGCCCTTATATTTATATACTTTGATTTAATGTTTTATAGGTTTGTGCTACCAATAGATGTACAGCCCTGCTTAATGTTAAGTAGTATCTTTCATTTTGTTGATAGCCCTGTCCTATGCCCATATGCTCAATGGAGATTATTGTATTTTGAAGCCAGTGAGTTTGTCTTATGTATGATATACCCCTCATTAAAGCTCCTTCACATGTGTCCAACAGTCTAATTTGACATAACTTTACATGTGTTATTGCCTTTCTGGGCATTAATATTTTCTAATATATTTGGTCCTGTTTTTCATTTTATAGAGTTGTATGCGTGTCTGGCTTGGTGACCTTGAACTTGTAATCAAGTTTATCCTTTTATATAATTTTTAAATAGCATAATATAATTGGTGTTGGGTGTCTATATTTTCACGCTAGTTTAAAATTATGTGTTTGTATACATTGGCTGTTTTTTCTTTTATTCTATAGATGTTACCTGTCTTGACCTAGAACTTCCATACAAAGAGCAACCAAGGGAAAGAGAGACTAAAAGGTTTAGTCAATCTGACACCAACTTTAACCTTTCTCTGCTCTGTTAGAGAAAGCCTCATGGAGACTGCATATATTTTAAACTCCCAAAAAGTTACTTTTGTTTGAGGAATCAAAGAACTTTTTGAGAATTGATTCTCTAACCATGATGTTGAAGAAACAAAGTCGGTTGGTGTGAGATTCTGCTAAAAGATGAACCAGGATGTCGTCCAGGTTTGGAAACACTGCAATACCCTGAGTTCTGATCAGAGACAAAAGGGCACCCAGAACCTTTGTGAAAATTCTTCGAGCTGTAGCCAGACCAAATGGCAGAGCAACAAATTGAAAATGCCTGTCTAGAAAGGCAAACCTCAAAAACGGGAAACGTTCTTTGTGAATTGCAACATGAAGGTAAGCATCATTTAAATCTATTGTGAACATAAACTAAACACGGTACAAGGTTAGAGGATGCACAAGCAGATTAAACCAACCACAGCATTCTTCTGTGTCGGAACACTAGCAGTGGGAATGTTTGTCAGGTGCTCTGGGATCAGCCCCTGCATAGGCTGGAACAAATAGTGATGCCACACAAAGTCCTGGCACTCCGAAGGACAGCTGGGTATGTTTAAAAAGTGCTTAATTGGAAAAAATGAACCCCTAATATATTCATATGTAATCTTAAAAAGGTGCATATCCTGAATACTAGGGATAAGAGAAAACAGAATTTATGTTTACCTGATAAATTTCTTTCTCCTACGGTGTATCCGGTCCACGGCTTCATCCTTACTTGTGGAATATTCTCAATCCCTACAGGAAGTGGCAAAGAGAGCACACAGCAGAGCTGTCCATATAGCTCCCCTCAGGTTCCGCCCCCAGTCATTCGACCGACGGTTAGGAGAAAAAGGAGAACCATAGGGTGCAGTGGTGACTGTAGCTTACAAAAAAATAAATTTAAACCTGACCAAAATGCCAGGGCGGGCCGTGGACCGGATACACCGTAGGAGAAATAAATTTATCAGGTAAACAAATTCTGTTTTCTCCTACATTGGTGTATCCGGTCCACGGCTTCATCCTTACTTGTGGGAACCAATACCAAAGCTTTAGGACACGGATGAAGGGAGGGAACAAGTCAGGTAACCTAAACAGAAGGCACCACTGCTTGCAAAACCTCTCTCCCAAAAATAGCCTCCGAAGAAGCAAAAGTATCGAATTTGTAAAATGTGGCAAACGTATGCAGTGAAGACCAAGTCGCTGCCTTACAAATCTGTTCAACAGAAGCCTCATTCTTGAAAGCCCATGTGGAAGCCACAGCTCTAGTAGAGTGAGCTGTAATTCGTTCAGGAGGCTGCCTTCCAGAAGTCTCATAAGCCAACCGGATGATGATTTTCAGCCAGAAAGACAGAGAGGTCGCAGTCGCCTTTTGACCTCTCCTCTTGCCAGAATAGACGACAAACAAGGACGAGGTTTTTCTGAAGTCTTTAGTTGCTTTTAGATAAAACTTTAAAGCACGAACCACATCAAGATTGTGTAACAGACGTTCCTTGTTAGAAACTGGATTAGGACACAGAGAAGGAACAACTATTTCCTGGTTGATATTCTTATTGGAAACCACTTTTGGAAGAAAACCAGGTTTGGTACGTAAAACGAACTTATCTGTATGAAACACCAGATAGGGTGAATTACACTGCAAAGCAGACAATTCAGAAACTCTTCTAGCAGAAGAAATAGCTACTAAAAACAAAACTTTCCAAGATAGTAACTTAATATCTATGGAATGTAGAGGTTCAAACGGAACCCCTTGAAGAACTGAAAGAACTAAATTTAGACTCCATGGAGGAGCCACAGGTCTGTAGACAGGCTTGATTCTGACTAAAGCCTGTACAAACGCCTGAATATCTGGCATGGCTGCCAGACGCTTGCCACATACTCTTTACCACCCCCGTGGAGATGCTACTAGTTAGAGCGGCAAAGAGAATGACTGGGGGGGCGGAGCCTGAGGGGAGCTATATGGACAGCTCTGCTGTGTGCTCTCTTTGCCACTTCCTGTAGGGATTGAGAATATCCCACAAGTAAGGATGAAGCCGTGGACAGGATACAACAATGTAGGAGAAATACCAATTTTAAATAAAGTTATGCATAACAAAAATAAGTGAAAACATTAAAGCTATCATAAGAATTAATTTCAAATACATATGCTAATGTTTTATAAAGAGATTGACATCCATTTGTGTGTTGAGACAATATGGGATCCTTGTTTTAAGATGAAAGATCCAATATACTTAGTTTTCATCTAACTTTTTTTTCCCTACTGCCACCTTGCATACTCATCGGGATACAATCAATCCCCTGCACTTTAAGTAATGAACTATCTGAATTATGCAGAGTATGGAAATACTTGGCAATAGGGGTTTTTGAATCAGGAGCTTCAATGGCCCGGACATGCTCCAAGAACCTAGCTCTGAGGGCCCTTTTGGTTCTACCTGTATATTGTTTGTTACACCACATAAAGTAAGCAAGTATACAACATAAGTAGTGTTACAGTTAATGAAATATCTAATTTAATTTTTTGTTGTTGATTAATGCCTTTGATTCAAAAGAGTTAGCCTAACTGATAGGGTCACAGGTTTTGCACCTGGATTCCATAACATTTGTAACAACCCTTTCTTGGAGTTAACCAAGATGTACTTGTTAGTTTGGGTAGCATAGAGGGAGAAAGTGTATTCTTAGGGTTTTGGCTTTTTTTTTTTCACACCCCTTTTGTACCACATTATATATAGTGTAGGATCACTATGCACAATAGGCAGGTTTTGTTTAATAAGCCCATTAATCAGTTTAAATTTACTATATCACCTAGATCAGGGTTCTTCAAACTTTTTTTTCCCAAGACCCAGTGTCATGATACCAAATACCTTTGCGACCCTATTTTTATGCTTGGTTTGAAAATATTAGTAAGGAATATACAAACTTGATAGCTGAAATTTTTGGCAAAGTGACTAAAATATGTGTGTACTTTATTCCTGATTGTAGTCAAACTTTAAAAAGGTGTAAAACGTAATAACACACCTTCCCTCTCATACACCACACACACTTTCATACAACACACACACACTCTCATACAACAAAAACACCACACACTCTCAAACAACACACACACTCATGCAACACACACCACACACACTCTCATACAACACACACCACACACAACAGGCTGATATTTTTCATTTGTCTTGGTCGCGTCCCAAAATTCAACAATTCTGGCAGAAGATCAGGTATTGGTACCGCAAATATTATAAAGATCTGAACCAGTTTACAGCAGAAGAGATATTTTTCTTAACTTATTCGGATTCCAGACCTAGGAGGGCGATTAAAGCTCTCAATACTATTATTCTGACTGCAAGACATTTAATGGTTAAAATCTGGAAAGATCATGTAGCCCCGAGTTTCCCTATTTTCCTTAAAGAAATTCAATATCAGATTCTATTTGAATCTTATCATACAAAATTCTTAGTGGAGAGTAGGGTGAAAACCTTCCTTCTGGTTTGGCTACCGTTAATTAAGTCTTACCCACTCCCAATTCAAAGATGTATCCTTATGCCTTTTTTAAATTCCATTGCAAAACTTGTTATTGTGAATCTATTTCCCCCAACGTGGTTAGCAAGGTCTAGAGAGATAGCCCCTTGAGATCATGAATCTATCAGTAATCAGAACACTCTAGTAATGTGTTGTGAATAAAAGAGTGTTTCCGGCAGAAGGGGAGGACGTTCCCCCTCCCTTCCCTTATCCCCCTTCTAATTTTTGTTTGTTTTTTAGGTTTTATTACAAAAAGGAGGATTTTCCATCCCCGAAACCCCCCAACAGTATGTTTAATATTTCCTGAAAATAGATTTTAGAAGTGACGTTAATTTTGTAATATACTTGAATTACTAATAGAGGTTTTTGTTTGTATGTCTTTTTTGTTTTTCTCATAAGGTTGATGCTTAGCTGTATATTGAACTCAGATATGATATAACCTCTATGTCAATGTATATTTTTCTTGTTATTATTTTCACTTCTTTTCCATATTTTCTTTTTTTTTTTTTTCTCTGAGGCATCCTGCGTGTTGCAATGGAAAATATGGATTTATGATTTATACTGTTGGAAATAAATAAAATACATATATATATAAAAAAAAAACACACAACACACAAACTCTCATACAAAACACCCCCCCCACACACTCTTATACAAAACACACACACACACACTCTCATACAACACACACACACCACACAGGCTCTCATACAACACACACACCACATAGGCTCTCATACAACACACACACAAGAATGGTGTTACGACCCAGTAATGGGTCCCGACCCGTAGTTTGAAGAACCCTGGCCTAGATTACGAGTTTTGAGCACTATAGGGAAAGTAAAGAACGCCACAAAAAGTGGCGTCATTTAATTCCCTATAGTGCTGCTATTACAAGTTTAAAAAAACACTGCTTGTGCGGGCGATATGGAGATTTTAAGCTCCATACCGCTTCCAAAACAAGCGCCGTGTTTGACGTGCTCATGCACTCTTTCCTCATAGACATCAATGGGGAGAGCCAGCATAAAGAAAAGTCTAACACCTACGATCGCGGAAACAAAAGCTCCGTAACGCAGACCCATTTATCTATAGGGAAGATAAAATACAGTTTACACCTAACACCCTAACATAAATCCTGAGTCTAAACACCCCTAATCTGCTGCCACAGACATCGCCGACGCCTGCCTACAGTTATTAACCCCTAATCTGCCGCTCCCGATATCGCCGCCACCTAAATAAAGCTATTAATCCCTAAACCTCTGGCCTCCCACATCACTACCACTTGATAAAACTATTAACCCCTAAACCGCCAGCCCCCCACATCGCAACAACCTAAATTAAACTATATTAACCCCTAAACCTAACCCCCATTAACTTTAACATAATGAAATTAGATCTAAATTAAAGTTACTATTATTAACTAAATAATACCTATTTAAAACACCCCAAAATAAAAAAGCCTAATCTAGAATAAACTACCAAGGTTCCTTAAAAGGGCCTTTTAGGGGTCCTTAAAAGGGCCTTTTGTAGGGCATTACCCTGAGATAAACAGATCTTTTACTCCAAAAAAAAAAAAGACACCCTAACACTATACAAACCTCCACCCCCCAAACTACCAAGTGCCCTTAAAAACGGATAAACGGCTCTTTTGCTATAAAAAAAAAACACCCCCTAAAAATATACATTACACAAAATAAACAAATTATCAAAAATAAAAAAATTATTCCTATTCTAATACCCATAAAAAAACACCCCAAAATAAAAAACTAATCTAGAAGAAAATACTAATAGCCCTTAAAAGGGCCTTTTGCAGGGCCTTGCCCTAAAGATATCAGCTCTTTAATTGAAAAAAAGACCCACTACCATTACTATATATATATATATATATATATATATATATATATATATATATATATATATATATATATATATATATATATATATATATATATATAAACCTAAGCTACCCATTGCCCTGAAAAGGTCATTTGTATGGGCATTAAACCTCAAACATAGTGCAGAATTATATAACATTAGCCAAACTTTGTAAAACATAATATACCCTTTTAATTTTTTAAAAAAACGGCTGTTTTACAGACCCGCTCTCTGTGCTCTTCTGAGCGGGTCTGTTTGTTTCACACAGCGCATCGGGCCAGCTGTATAGTCACAGCCCGGCCGCGCCATTATACACAGTGCAGCTCGCTCCTGCTGTCAGACAGAGCAGGAGCGAGCTGCACTTAGTGTTATGGCGCGGCCGGGCCGGGCTGTGACTATAACACTAAGTGCAGCTCGCTCCTCTCTGCGATAGGTACTGGGACAATGACTCCAAAGGAGGACAGATCCCTTACGCACCCCAGAAAAGCTTCCCTTGAAAACAGGATGAGAGGATAAATCTGCCCCTGGGTGGATGAGATTTGAACCTATCTTGTAACCCTGAGCTATGACCTCCAGGACCCAAGGATCCTGCACGTCCCTGAACCAAGCCTCTGAAAGAGTGACAGTCTGCCCCCTACATGATCCAAAACAGGATCGGGGACTGCCCCTTCATGCGGACTTGGTCTCTGCCGGCTTCTTGCTCTGCTTGGATCTATTACAGGACTGAGCCGGCTTCCAAGAACTCTTGGTTTGCTCTGGCTTAGCGGAGGCCTCTGACGCTGGGCTTTTATCAGAACTAATGGAACGAAAATACGAACTTTGTCCCTTAGATGTGTTCTCCTTATCTTATGGTATGAAGGCATCCTTGGCCCCTGAAACCGTGGAGATAGTCAAACAAACTCTTTCCCTTAAAGGAGAGGGATAGAGACTAGACTTAGAAGTTATATCTGTCGGTCTGAACAGAAAACCTGAAGTCTTAGCCTTAGGCTAATTAATCTGTGTAATAACAGCACAGGTAAAATAATTAGTAACCCAGAAGGCTGTAATTCTTTCCTGAAAAATGTTGAGGGAACCCTCCATTTCAATCAATTTCGAGGAGACGCACCAAAAGGTAGCCGCTCCAGCAACTGCCGCCGCCAGTAAAAGAAAAATATCCCCTAGGTTTAAACACCCTCTTTAACAGAGTTCCCATCCTAAAATCCGGTGGCGAACTATCCTCACACGGGCTAGTATTACGTGTGGCAAGCGTAAAAATAGCGCCAACAAAGTAGGAATGGGAAAAAGAAAACCTACCCTCATAGAGAGCCCGGAACAGGGATATTTAAAAGGCAGACGATGGGGAAGAGGAATCTAATCCTGTCCCACTCGTCCTTAATGATTGCCATCAAATTTAGAGAGGTTCGTCTGGCAGCTCGGCCTTTGAAACCTCTAATGTAGTCAAAACCTCCTTTAGTAGAAAGCGTAAACGTTCTGTCCTAAATCTAAAAACTGGATCTTCCACAGGCGGAGGATTATAGAAAGCAGACTCCAACCCTGAAAGTTCATACTCTGAAGTTTCAGAGAGAACCTCATCCTCTGATAACCGGTCAGATATATCCGACAAATTACATGATGCCCCCTGGGCAGGAGTGCAAGATTTAACCTTTTGCTTGCGCTTAGCCGTGCGAGGGAAAGCACTAATGGCCGCAGACACCGCCGCGCGAGGGAAAGCACTAATGGCCGCAGACACCGCCGCATGAAACTGCACAGTAATGTCTGGTGAAAAAAGGCCCCCTCCAGATGGAGGATTAGCAGTGCAAAGGGAAGCTGCATGTGTATAAAAAGATGCATGTAGGGTGTGCACCTCACTGGACGAGGACTCCTCAGAGGTGGGCGGCTTAGTGGTATCAAACATGTCAACCTTATTTGATATTATCCCCTTATCAAAAGGCATATGGAACATAATTGATAGGGCGGATATTCCAGAGCTCCCTCACAATATAAACAGGCATTACTCTTTGAAATAGAGGGAGAACCCTCTAATGAATCAGAATCCTCCATAGCTAAAGTACGATATGCGGAGGACTACAGAAAAAAATAACTATTTTTAATAAAAAAATTGCACCTTTATACCCCCAAAGGCTGGGGCACTCACCACCTCCTATGACCCAGACAGAACAAAGATAAAACTCCTCTCCGGTAGTAACTCTGTCAATGGAAGTCTCGACCATTCCGGTCACATGGTGCACAATGCAGGACCTTCCCTGCTATAAGAAAAAGCGTGCCAAGCTTTTAAGCTGCACAACCTTCAAAGTGAAAGTGAAACCTGTATGTTCCATCTCAGCCTATGAGCCCATAAACATCTTACACATAAAGCAGCATAAAATCAAATAAAGCATATATAATTTAAACCCAACTGTTCATAATCCCCCTCAGGAGATATTAACCCTTGATTCCATATAGATAAAAGGAGCCACACTGTGATCCTGTCTTCTAGCGTTTGCAATATGTGTAAAAATTGAAACGATCTTACCGGAATCTATGCCATGGAACAGAAACACAGTCCTTCAAGTTTGACAGATTGTAGCAGCGCTTCTGACATGGACTTGAGTGAAGAAAAGCAGGCAGCGAAACTCGTCAACGCTGATTGCGTAGGAGCTGTTGATATGAGTCTGGATGGTTTCGCAGAAAGACTCTCCCTGCATCTCCAGACTAACTTTCATCAATGATTTCACCGAGAGGCTGACAAGACTACTTAAAACTCCAGTCCCATCTCAAAGGGTACTACCCACCATAAGGAACTACTCCTAAATTTTCTGACACTTCTCTGCCAATGACTGGGGGATGAGGGAAGTGGGAGAGGTATTTAAGCCTTTGGCTGGGGTGTCTTTGCCGCCTCCTGGTGGCCAGGTTCAGTATTTCCCACAAGTAAGGAATGTAGCTGTGGACTCTACCTGTATTAAGAAGGTAATTTATTTTACACAGTACCAGTATTTCAGTTCTGTGTTACACAAGTTATTTTACTGCAGTTTTCAATTAGGTATTTCTATCCTTTATCACTAAACTTTAACATGTCATGTATTTTGTGTTAGTAGATATTCTATTTTTCTGGGAGTGGACGTAAACACAGATTTTGAGCAATCCCACAAATTGTTTTCCCTGCTAGATGTCTCCTTATGGGATCTATAGTATAAGTAGTGCGCCATGCTAGTTCCTGAGTACTTAATCATTCAAATGCCTTTAATGTATAATATTATTGTATGTATGTGTTTGTATGCTATATTCTAGGTACTATACTTTGAACTCTGAAGACTATGGTCCCAACCATGGATCTGGTTGACATTGATGACATGACGAAGTTTTAAAAACAAAATGAGGAGCAGAAAAATATTATCTAAAGAGTTTGTTATGTATCATTTCAATTTGATGCGGTGCCTACTTTACTGTTATCACTTGTGATACCTTTTGTAACCTTGTGCTTTTACCAAAGTGTTATTGCTACCTCAATAAAAAAGAAAATTAAAATTAATAAAAAAAAAAAATCTTGCTGCAGAAAATATCTGTAGAATTTTGCTACAATATTGGCAATTCTCTAGCCAAACATAAAACTCTTTTACACACCTCCCTCTTGTACTGCTTAAGAGAAGAAGGAAAAACAAACTGCAGAGATCCCCTGCCGAACGTGACATTAACATAATGTCAGCAACAGAGAGGACGCCGCTCCACACAGTGAAGAAAGCAGAAGCGGGTCACTTGGCCAGCCGAGGTAGTTAGTGGTAGAGGCAGAAACCGCCTAAAACATTGAGCCCAAGCAAACTAAATGGCAAAGTCAAGAGTGATTGCAGCTAGGAGGAATAACAGACTTAACATGCAATACAAAGTTAGCCCAAAAGAAAAAAAAATGCACACACTGATAAATGCATATGCCCAAAACAAGCAGCCTGCATAGATTGCAAAACCTATGATCCTGAATGAGCCAGCCCACAACTAATTAAAAGGGAATATACTTTAAAATGCCAATAAAAAGAAATAACCACTTAGTCTCTATATTAACATGAAAAACATAAATTATGCTTACCTGATTATTTAATTTCCTTCTGTATGAGGAGAGTCCACGGCATCATTCCTTAATGTTTGGAATACTGAACCTGGCCACCAGGAGGAGGCAAAGACACCCCAGCCAAAGGCTTAAATACTCCCCCTACTTCCCTCATATCCCAGTCATTCTGCCAAGGGAACAAGGAACAGTAGGAGAAAGATCAGGGTATAAATGGTGCAGAAAGAGAAAAAATAAATTTTGGTCCGTCCATCGGAGTATACGGGTGGGGGGCTGTGGACTCTCCTCATACAGAAGGAAATTAAATTATCAATTAAGCATAATTTATGTTTTCCTTCTTAATATGAGGACAGTCCATGGCATCATTCCTTACAGTTGGGAAAACTATACCCAAGCTCTAGAGAACACTGAATAACGGGAGGGGTAAAAGAAAAGGCGGACCCTAATCTGAGGGCACCCCAACCTGCAAAACCTTTCTCCCAAAAGCTGCTTCAGCCGAAGCAAAAAACGTCAAATTTGTAGAATTTTGAAAAAGTATGTGAGGACCAGGTATCCGCCTTACAAATCTGATCCATAGATGCCTCGTTTTTAAAGGCCCAAGAGGAAGCCACCGCTCTAGTGGAATGAGCCGTAATCCTCTGAGGAGGTCTAAGTCCTGCTGACTCGTAAAATAAGCGTATAACACTCTTCAACCAAAAAGATAAAGGAAGACGAAGAGGCCTTTAGACCCTTACGCTTCCCAGAGTAGATAAACAAGGAAGAAGTTTGTCTAAAATCCTTATTAGCTTGAAGATAAAACTTTAAAGCTTGAACAACATCCAGATTATGAAGTAAACGTTCCTTTGAAGGATTAAGACACAAGGAAGGAACCACAATCTCCTGATTGATGTTACGATCAGACACCCCCTTAGGAAGAAAACCCAAGCGGGGAAGTAGGACAGCCTTATCAGTGTGAAACACTAGATAGGTGCGGCTCACATTGCAAGGCAGCCATTTCAGAAACTCGGCGTGCCGACGCAATAGCCAATAGAAAAAGTACCTTCCAGGACAACTATTTAACGTCAATAGAATGCATAGGCTCACACTGAGCCCTTTGCAAAAACTTAAGTACAAGATTTAAACTCCAAGGTGGAGCGTTAAATTTAAACACAGGTCTGATCCTGATCAGAGCCTTAATGAAGGATTGCACGTCAGGAAGCTCTGCAAGCCTCTTGTGCAGCAAAACAGAAAGGGCCGAAATCTGTCCCCTCAGGGAACTGGCAGAAAGGCCCTTCTCCAGACCATCCTGGAGAAAGGAAAGATTTCAGGCAGCCTTGACCTTATGCCACGAGAAACCACGCTCTTCACACCAGAACAAGTAAGCTCTCCACACCTTATGGTAGATGCGACGAGTAACAGGCTTACGAGCCTGAATGAGAGTGTCAATAACCCTCTCAGAGAAACCTCTCTTGGCTAAGACTAAGCGTTCAATCCCCACGCAGTCAGCCTCAGAGAATCTAGATTTTGATGAACAAAGGGACCCTGTTCCAGCAGATCCCTGCGACAAGGTAACCTCCATGGAGGAGATGAGGACATCCCCACCAGGTCCGCAAACCACATCTACATCCTCCAAGGCCACGATGGAGCAATCAGTATAACTGATGCTTGATGCGGGCCACTACACTAGGGAGAAGTGGTAACGGTTAAAAAAAATGTAAATTAGATTGAACCTCCAAGGCACTGCTAATGCATCCATTAGCTCCGCCTGAGGATCCCTGGACCGCAACCCATATCTGGGTAGCTTGGAATTGAGCCGGGACGCCATGAGATCTATCTCCGGCGTCCCCCATCTGTTGCAAATCTCCGCAAACACCTCGAGATGGAGAGAACATTCCCCCGGATGAAAGGATTGTCTGCTGAGGAAATACGCTTCCCAGTTGTCCACACCCAGAATGTGGATCGCTGACAGCGAGCAGTTGTGGGCCTCTGCCCATTCCACAATCCGAGATACATGCCTCATTGCTAGGGAGCTCCTCGTTCCCCCATGATGGTTGATGTAAGCCACAAGGTTATGTTGTCTGATTGGAATCTGATAAACTGTGACGAACCCAGAAGAGGCCAAGCCTTCAGAGCAATGAAGATTGCTTGAAGTTCCAAAATGTTGATTGGGAGGACGGATTCCTCTTGAGTCTACAGGTCCCGTTCCTTCCTGGCACCCCAAACAGCTCCCCATCCTGATAGACTTGCGTCTGTAGTCACAATCTTCCAGAATGGCCTCAAGAAGGATGTCCCTTGGGACAGGTGATCTGGACAGAGCCACCAAGAGAGCGATTCTCTCGACTGGTTGTCCAGAGAAATCTGTTGAGACAGATCTGAATGATCGCCGTTCCACTGTCTCAGCATGCACAGCTGAAGTGGTCAGAGATGGAATCTGGCAAAAAGAATGATGTCCATGCTGGACACCATAAGACCAATCACCTCCATACACCGAGCCACAGAGGGCCTTAAGGAGGTCTGGAGGGCAAGACAAGCGGAAGTTAGCTTGTAACTTCTCTGGTCTGTAAGGAATATCCTCATGGATACGGAGTCTATTATAGTACCCAGGAATTCCACCCTGGTACTGGGAATAATAGAACTCTTTTATAAGGTTATCTTCCATCCATGAGATCGAAGAAGAAATAATAGATCTTACTCTTATTCCAAACAACAGGATGGTGCTTGAACCAGAAAATCGTCCAAGTATGGCGCTACTGCTATACCTTTATACCCCCAATGGCTGGGGCACTCACCACCTCCTATGACCAAGGCCAAACAGAGAAACTGCTTTGTTTCCGGAAAACCGCACGGTCATGAAAGAGGAAATCAGTGTGGTCACGTGGTGTGCAATGCAGGACCGCCCCTGCTATAGAAAAAAAGCACGCCAAGACTTTCAGACTGCGCAGCTTACAAAAACAAAAGTAAAACCTGTACGTTCCAACATCTGCCTGAGCCTCATCTCACACATGTCGCAGCATAATCATAATAAAATAAATTTGATTAATCTCCCCTGTTCAATAAACCCCCTCCGGAGATATTAACCCTCGATTCCATACCCTTGATTCTTGCGTTATCATATGTGTATAAAAAATGAAATCCTCTTACCTGAATCTATGCCGTGGAACAGAAACACAGCCTCTCAAGTTCCACAGTCCTGTAGCATCGCTCCTGACATGGACTTGAGTGATGGAAGCAGGCAGTGAAACTCGTCAACACTGATTGCTTAGGAGCTGTTAATACGAGTCTGGATGGATTCGCAGAAAGACTCTCCCTGCATCTCCAGACTCTAACATTCGTCAATGCTCTCATTGAAAGGCTGACAAGACTACATAAAATTCCACTCCCATTTCGAATGTCTGGGATATGAGGTTAGTGGGGGAGGTATTTAAACCTTTGGCTGGGGTGTCTTTGCCTCCTCCTGGTGGCCAGGTTCAATATTCCCAACAGTAAGGAATGATGCAGTGGACTCCTCATATTAAGAAGGAAAGTGCCTGCTTCCTGCCTGAAAATATCCTGTATAAAGGATATATCTGTCCCATAACAATGCAGCTAATTAGCTTATTAAGTGCCATATCTCCTAACTAGCATCTAGCCACCTGGCAGGACGCCAGCCTACATGGTGTGAGGACGCCACTCCTCAGAGACCTGCAGAAAGAGAAAGAACAGAGTAAACCTACTCTATACCATGGGCAGCAAATATGTTAGGAAAACGCAGCAAGGCCCACCTCACAAGTTCCTAACTGCTTTAAAGCTACCACTACTCTACTGAAGAGATTAACGTGCTCTTTGCCTCCTCCTGCTCGCCAGGAGTAATATTCCCACTAGTAATTGATGACGTTGTGGACTCACCATATCTTATGAAAGAAAACTGAATGTAAACAATTACAAGGATTATTATCAGAAACTTAAAGTAATTAAGGTCTTTTTTAAAAGATAACGAATATGTTCAACTTTAAACAAAAAAGGGAAAATATCAGGTTCTACACAAGTTGAAGTTTCCCCCATCACCAATGGAAACTTCACCATCTAAAGAAATAACAGTATCCCTGGATTAAGGGCACATTTGACAAACACACACCTAATAATAGCAGGAAAAGTGTTAAGGGGACTCTTGGGTAGATTTAGGGACACAATCAGATTGCTCCATTATATCATATAGCAAAGCAAAGCAATGCAATAAATACTATAATCCAGTGGTTGACAAATATGTTCAAAAATTAGGAGCCAGTAAGAATATTTAGGAGCCAGGCATATTTTTAGGAGCCAGACAGTTGGATTTGTATATAGATATATGGATAATAACCCAAAAAGTTAGGAGCCAGGGGTAAAATTCTAGGAGCCAGTGGCTCCCAGGTTTGTCGAGCCCTGCTATAATCCTCTTAAAAAGCTATTGAGCTTCTAAAATATACTCCATTTTGACCCAGCCCCCCCCCCTGGCAACCTGCCCACTTCCATAGAATCCTGGGAGAGAGAGTTGGGAGTCATTATCCTTCCACAGATGGCTTCTTATATGTTTATTAATACTAAATCATCCTCCTCCTCCGCTAATCTTCTGGAATTGAATTATAAAATACTCCACCACTGGTACCTCACCTCAAGACGCCTCCACACATTATTCCCCTCAACTAATAACCGCTGTTGGCGCTGCGGACATGTAGGCAGTGGTATGGGCCACATGTGGTGGTGGTGCAGCTGCATCAACTCATAGTGGAGAGCCATTCTCTTGGAAATTGAGAGAATTTTCCAGATGACATTGCCTTTAGACCCATTAATATTCCTATTAAACAGAAACATCAAACTCCCCTCCAAGGCTCACATTATTTTGTTTCGCATCTTTACAAATAGCGCCAAATCCCTCATAGCTAAAAATTGGAAAGCCCCTGACCCCCCTAACCTATCACAATGGAAGTCAAAAGTCTCAGACCTTTTAAAATTGGAATAATATAGATCATTTAGGTTAGATACCAGGGACCACTTCATCATGGCAAAAAATATGTGGGACCAATATCAGAAATTAGTTTAATACCTTACAGGCCCTCATCTGCTCTATTTTCATCTTATTTCTCATGACTACTGGCGTGGAGACATTGCACTGCAAAAAAGCGTTCTGGCACTGGAGCATTTTTAACTTTAATTTAGTTATTTTTTTATTTTATTTTTGTTTCCCCCCCTATTTGTTTCTTTGTTTTACTCATTCTCTTGTTTGATTGACAACTCCATTTTGGTCATCTAGGTGACAGTTTACGATACCATTTCGTTCACCAGTTATTCTCAAATAATCTTGATTATTTTCTTTGTATTCTTATACGCTTGTGCGTACATGTACACATCCTAAATTTTCTTTTAATAAAAAGAACTTGGAATAAAAAGCTATTGAGCAATGAAAATCACTAACCCCCTCCTAAGTAGCTTTTTAAATAAACTCACAGGTACAATGCGTGTTAAGCCGAACTGCAAAGCATAGCAGAACACATTAAAATAACGTCAGAAGGGTAGATAACGCTCATCAGAAAGAATTAACGAGTGCAAAAAAAAAAAAAAGCTATAAGGAATTTAGCATGACAAAACAAACGTGCACTAATCCAACGTGTGTAAACTGGCCGACTCACAAAAAACCTAAAAACAAGAAAGACTAATTGGACATGCGCTAACCCAGCAAACCTGACGCGTGTAAACTAAAAGACAGGGATACAAAATTCTAACTAAAAGTGTGCAAAACAGCAAGGGAATAGTGTAAAGGATTCTGTCCCAGGGCCATATATATTATCAAAGATATATGCAAACTAAAAAAGTGCCCATAACATAGCTATAGAGTGTGTAAAATGTTTAATAAATTACACTTGCCAATAGACACTTGTCCACCAGCAAACAAGCAGCAGAAAGCCAAAACAGTACTGAAACATATCAGCAGATGTTAAGGAATAGAAGAAGGGAGGCAAGAGACAAGTGCCTGCGACCAAATATGGAAGGTTTATGAAAAATTTGCCATGAGGTGAAGAAAGAATCCCAAACCATACCGCATATACATCACTCTGACAAGCACTGACAAGGGGAACAGGGCCTCAACATAGACCGAAAACCCCTCTCTCTGAAGAATCAAATGCATATCTTCATTCTTCAATCACCTTCGGGTTTGGGAATCTCCTAGTGGTAGAGAAGAGTAATTCCAAGGCGTAATGGATTGTGGACTCTCACCACCCGTATGAAAGAAACTGCAAGCTCTATCTGAATCATGAAAGTTTAATTTTGACTTTACTTTCCCTTTAAAATGTCAGAGTGGCTGCTCTCATCAATTATATTTCACTCCCTTACTATCTAACTTTCTGGAGTTTGAATGCCCAGGAAGAGGAAACAACCCTCGTAGAAAGAGCCGTTACTCCCTCGGGAGGCTGCTGTCCAGCAGTTTCATAGGCAAGGCAAATGATACTCTTCAGCCACAAAGAAAGAGAAGTAGCTGTAGCTTTCTGTCCCGTACGTTAAACAGAAGACTGAAAAAATCCTTAGTCGCCTGTAAAACAGAATTTATGTTTACCTGATAAATTACTTTCTCCAACGGTGTGTCCGGTCCACGGCGTCATCCTTACTTGTGGGATATTCTCTTCCCCAACAGGAAATGGCAAAGAGCCCAGCAAAGCTGGTCACATGATCCCTCCTAGGCTCCGCCTACCCCAGTCATTCGACCGACGTTAAGGAGGAATATTTGCATAGGAGAAACCATATGGTACCGTGGTGACTGTAGTTAAAGAAAATAAATCATCAGACCTGATTAAAAAACCAGGGCGGGCCGTGGACCGGACACACCGTTGGAGAAATTAATTTATCAGGTAAACATAAATTCTGTTTTCTCCAACATAGGTGTGTCCGGTCCACGGCGTCATCCTTACTTGTGGGAACCAATACCAAAGCTTTAGGACACGGATGAAGGGAGGGAGCAAATCAGGTCACCTAAATGGAAGGCACCACGGCTTGCAAAACCTTTCTCCCAAAAATAGCCTCAGAAGAAGCAAAAGTATCAAACTTGTAAAATTTGGTAAAAGTGTGCAGTGAAGACCAAGTCGCTGCCCTACATATCTGATCAACAGAAGCCTCGTTCTTGAAGGCCCATGTGGAAGCCACAGCCCTAGTGGAATGAGCTGTGATTCTTTCGGGAGGCTGCCTTCCGGCAGTCTCGTAAGCCAATCTGATGATGCTTTTAATCCAAAAAGAGAGAGAGGTAGAAGTTGCTTTTTGACCTCTCCTTTTACCGGAATAAACAACAAACAAGGAAGATGTTTGTCTAAAATCCTTTGTAGCATCTAAATAGAATTTTAGAGCGCGAACAACATCCAAATTGTGCAACAAACGTTCCTTCTTTGAAACTGGTTTCGGACACAGAGAAGGTACGATAATCTCCTGGTTAATGTTTTTGTTAGAAACAACTTTTGGAAGAAAACCAGGTTTAGTACGTAAAACCACCTTATCTGCATGGAACACCAGATAAGGAGGAGAACACTGCAGAGCAGATAATTCTGAAACTCTTCTAGCAGAAGAAATTGCAACTAAAAACAAAACTTTCCAAGATAATAACTTAATATCAACGGAATGCAAGGGTTCAAACGGAACCCCCTGAAGAACTGAAAGAACTAAATTGAGACTCCAAGGAGGAGTCAAAGGTTTGTAAACAGGCTTAATTCTAACCAGAGCCTGAACAAAGGCTTGAACATCTGGCACAGCGGCCAGCTTTTTGTGAAGTAACACAGACAAGGCAGAAATCTGTCCCTTCAGGGAACTTGCAGATAATCCTTTTTCCAATCCTTCTTGAAGGAAGGATAGAATCCTAGGAATCCTAACCTTGTCCCAAGGGAATCCTTTAGATTCACACCAACAGATATATTTTTTCCAAATTTTGTGGTAAATCTTTCTAGTTACAGGCTTTCTGGCCTGAACAAGAGTATCGATAACAGAATCTGAGAATCCTCGCTTCGATAAGATCAAGCGTTCAATCTCCAAGCAGTCAGCTGGAGTGAAACCAGATTCGGATGTTCGAACGGACCCTGAACAAGAAGGTCTCGTCTCAAAGGTAGCTTCCAAGGAGGAGCCGATGACATATTCACCAGATCTGCGTACCAAGTCCTGCGTGGCCACGCAGGAGCTATCAAGATCACCGACGCCCTCTCCTGATTGATCCTGGCTACCAGCCTGGGGATGAGAGGAAACGGCGGGAACACATAAGCTAGTTTGAAGGTCCAAGGTGCTACTAGTGCATCCACTAGAGCCGCCTTGGGATCCCTGGATCTGGACCCGTAGCAAGGAACTTTGAAGTTCTGACGAGAGGCCATCAGATCCATGTCTGGAATGCCCCACAGCTGAGTGACTTGGGCAAAGATTTCCGGATGGAGTTCCCACTCCCCCGGATGCAATGTCTGACGACTCAGAAAATCCGCTTCCCAATTTTCCACTCCTGGGATGTGGATAGCAGACAGGTGGCAGGAGTGAGACTCCGCCCATAGAATGATTTTGGTCACTTCTTCCATCGCCAGGGAACTCCTTGTTCCCCCCTGATGGTTGATGTACGCAACAGTTGTCATGTTGTCTGATTGAAACCGTATGAACTTGGCCCTCGCTAGCTGAGGCCAAGCCTTGAGAGCATTGAATATCGCTCTCAGTTCCAGAATATTTATCGGTAGAAGAGATTCTTCCCGAGACCAAAGACCCTGAGCTTTCAGGGATCCCCAGACCGCGCCCCAGCCCATCAGACTGGCGTCGGTCGTGACAATGACCCACTCTGGTCTGCGGAATGTCATCCCTCGTGACAGGTTGTCCAGGGACAGCCACCAACGGAGTGAGTCTCTGGTCCTCTGATTTACTTGTATCTTCAGAGACAAGTCTGTATAGTCCCCATTCCACTGACTGAGCATGCACAGTTGTAATGGTCTTAGATGAATGCGTGCAAAAGGAACTATGTCCATTGCCGCTACCATCAACCCGATCACTTCAATGCACTGAGCTATGGAAGGAAGAGGAACGGAATGGAGTATCCGACAAGAGTCTAGAAGTTTTGTTTTTCTGGCCTCTGTCAGAAAAATCCTCATTTCTAAGGAGTCTATTATTGTTCCCAAGAAGGGAACCCTTGTTGACGGAGATAGAGAACTCTTTTCCACGTTCACTTTCCATCCGTGAGATCTGAGAAAGGCCAGGACAATGTCCGTGTGAGCCTTTGCTTGAGGAAGGGACGACGCTTGAATCAGAATGTCGTCCAAGTAAGGTACTACAGCAATGCCCCTTGGTCTTAGCACAGCTAGAAGGGACCCTAGTACCTTTGTGAAAATCCTTGGAGCAGTGGCTAATCCGAAAGGAAGCGCCACAAACTGGTAATGTTTGTCCAGGAATGCGAACCTCAGGAACCGATGATGTTCCTTGTGGATAGGAATATGTAGATACGCATCCTTTAAATCCACCGTGGTCATGAATTGACCTTCCTGGATGGAAGGAAGAATAGTTCGAATGGTTTCCATCTTGAACGATGGAACCTTGAGAAACTTGTTTAAGATCTTGAGATCTAAGATTGGTCTGAACGTTCCCTCTTTTTTGGGAACTATAAACAGATTGGAGTAGAACCCCATCCCTTGTTCTCTTAATGGAACGGGATGAATCACTCCCATTTTTAACAGGTCTTCTACACAATGTAAGAATGCCTGTCTTTTTATGTGGTCTGAAGACAACTGAGACCTGTGGAACCTCCCCCTTGGGGGAAGTCCCTTGAATTCCAGAAGATAACCTTGGGAGACTATTTCTAGCTCCCAAGGATCCAGAACATCTCTTGCCCAAGCCTGAGCGAAGAGAGTCTGCCCCCCACCAGATCCGGTCCCGGATCGGGGGCCAACATTTCATGCTGTCTTGGTAGCAGGTTTCTTGGCCTGCTTTCCCTTGTTCCAGCCTTGCATTGGTCTCCAAGCTGGCTTGGCTTGAGAAGTATTACCCTCTTGCTTAGAGGACGTAGCACTTTGGGCTAGTCCGTTTCTACGAAAGGGACGAAAATTAGGTTTATTTTTTGCCTTGAAAGGCCGATCCTGAGGAAGGGCGTGGCCCTTACCCCCAGTGATATCCGAGATAATCTCTTTCAAGTCAGGGCCAAACAGCGTTTTCCCCTTGAAAGGAATGTTAAGTAGCTTGTTCTTGGAAGACGCATCAGCCGACCAAGATTTCAACCAAAGCGCTCTGCGCGCCACAATAGCAAACCCAGAATTCTTAGCCGCTAACCTAGCCAATTGCAAAGTGGCGTCTAGGGTGAAAGAATTAGCCAATTTGAGAGCATTGATTCTGTCCATAATCTCCTCATAAGGAGGAGAATCACTGTCGACCGCCTTTATCAGCTCATCGAACCAGAAACATGCGGCTGTAGCGACAGGGACAATGCATGAAATTGGTTGTAGAAGGTAACCCTGCTGAACAAACATCTTTTTAAGCAAACCTTCTAATTTTTTATCCATAGGATCTTTGAAAGCACAACTATCCTCTATGGGTATAGTGGTGCGTTTGTTTAAAGTGGAAACCGCTCCCTCGACCTTGGGGACTGTCTGCCATAAGTCCTTTCTGGGGTCGACCATAGGAAACAATTTTTTAAATATGGGGGGAGGGACGAAAGGAATACCGGGCCTTTCCCATTCTTTATTAACAATGTCCGCCACCCGCTTGGGTATAGGAAAAGCTTCTGGGAGCCCCGGCACCTCTAGGAACTTGTCCATTTTACATAGTTTCTCTGGGATGACCAACTTGTCACAATCATCCAGAGTGGATAATACCTCCTTAAGCAGAATGCGGAGATGTTCCAACTTAAACTTAAATGCAATCACATCAGGTTCAGCTTGTTGAGAAATGTTCCCTGAATCAGTAATTTCTCCCTCAGACAAAACCTCCCTGGCCCCATCAGACTGAGTTAGGGGCCCTTCAGAAATATTAATATCAGCGTCGTCATGCTCTTCAGTATCTAAAACAGAGCAGTCGCGCTTACGCTGATAAGTGTTCATTTTGGCTAAAATGTTTTTGACAGAATTATCCATTACAGCCGTTAATTGTTGCATAGTAAGGAGTATTGGCGCGCTAGATGTACTAGGGGCCTCCTGAGTGGGCAAGACTCGTGTAGACGAAGGAGGGAATGATGCAGTACCATGCTTACTCCCCTCACTTGAGGAATCATCTTGGGCATCATTGTCATTGTCACATAAATCACATTTATTTAAATGAATAGGAATTCTGGCTTCCCCACATTCAGAACACAGTCTATCTGGTAGTTCAGACATGTTAAACAGGCATAAACTTGATAACAAGTACAAAAAACGTTTTAAAATAAAACCGTTACTGTCACTTTAAATTTTAAACTGAACACACTTTATTACTGCAAATGCGAAAAAACATGAAGGAATTGTTCAAAATTCACCAAATTTTCACCACAGTGTCTTAAAGCCTTAAAAGTATTGCACACCAAATTTGGAAGCTTTAACCCTTAAAATAACGGAACCGGAGCCGTTTTGAACTTTAACCCCTTTACAGTCCCTGGTATCTGCTTTGCTGAGACCCAACCAAGCCCCAAGGGGAATACGATACCAAATAACGCCTTCAGAAAGTCTTTTCTAAGTATCAGAGCTCCTCTCACATGCGACTGCATGCCATGCCTCTCAAAAACAAGTGCGCAACACCGGCGCGAAAATGAGGCTCTGCCTATGCTTTGGGAAAGCCCCTAAAGAATAAGGTGTCTAAAACAGTGCCTGCCGATATTATTATATCAAAATACCCAGATAAAATGATTCCTCAAGGCTAAATATGTGTTAATAATCAATCGATTTAGCCCAAAAAACCAGAATTTATGTTTACCTGATAAATTACTTTCTCCAACGGTGTGTCCGGTCCACGGCGTCATCCTTACTTGTGGGATATTCTCTTCCCCAACAGGAAATGGCAAAGAGCCCAGCAAAGCTGGTCACATGATCCCTCCTAGGCTCCGCCTACCCCAGTCATTCGACCGACGTTAAGGAGGAATATTTGCATAGGAGAAACCATATGGTACCGTGGTGACTGTAGTTAAAGAAAATAAAATATCAGACCTGATTAAAAAAACCAGGGCGGGCCGTGGACCGGACACACCGTTGGAGAAAGTAATTTATCAGGTAAACATAAATTCTGTTTTCTCAAACATTGGTGTGTCCGGTCCACGGCGTCATCCTTACTTGTGGGAACCAATACCAAAGCTTTAGGACACGGATGAAGGGAGGGAGCAAATCAGGTCACCTAAATGGAAGGCACCACGGCTTGCAAAACCTTTCTCCCAAAAATAGCCTCAGAAGAAGCAAAAGTATCAAACTTGTAAAATTTGGTAAAAGTGTGCAGTGAAGACCAAGTCGCTGCCCTACATATCTGATCAACAGAAGCCTCGTTCTTGAAGGCCCATGTGGAAGCCACAGCCCTAGTGGAATGAGCTGTGATTCTTTCGGGAGGCTGCCGTCCGGCAGTCTCATAAGCCAATCTGATGATGCTTTTAATCCAAAAAGAGAGAGAGGTAGAAGTTGCTTTTTGACCTCTCCTTTTACCGGAATAAACAACAAACAAGGAAGATGTTTGTCTAAAATCCTTTGTAGCATCTAAATAGAATTTTAGAGCGCGAACAACATCCAAATTGTGCAACAAACGTTCCTTCTTTGAAACTGGTTTCGGACACAGAGAAGGTACGATAATCTCCTGGTTAATGTTTTTGTTAGAAACAACTTTCGGAAGAAAACCAGGTTTAGTACGCAAAACCACCTTATCTGCATGGAACACCAGATAAGGAGGAGAACACTGCAGAGCAGATAATTCTGAAACTCTTCTAGCAGAAGAAATTGCAACCAAAAACAAAACTTTCCAAGATAATAATTTAATATCAACGGAATGCAAGGGTTCAAACGGAACCCCCTGAAGAACTGAAAGAACTAAATTGAGACTCCAAGGAGGAGTCAAAGGTTTGTAAACAGGCTTGATTCTAACCAGAGCCTGAACAAAGGCTTGAACATCTGGCACAGCTGCCAGCTTTTTGTGAAGTAACACCGACAAGGCGGAAATCTGTCCCTTCAGGGAACTTGCAGATAATCCTTTTTCCAATCCTTCTTGAAGGAAGGATAGAATCCTAGGAATCTTAACCTTGTCCCAAGGGAATCCTTTAGATTCACACCAACAGATATATTTTTTCCAAATCTTGTGGTAAATCTTTCGAGTTACAGGCTTTCTGGCCTGAACAAGAGTATCGATAACAGAATCTGAGAATCCTCGCTTCGATAAAATCAAGCGTTCAATCTCCAAGCAGTCAGCTGGAGTGAAACCAGATTCGGATGTTCGAACGGACCCTGAACAAGAAGGTCTCGTCTCAAAGGTAGCTTCCAAGGTGGAGCCGATGACATATTCACCAGATCTGCATACCAAGTCCTGCGTGGCCACGCAGGAGCTATCAAGATCACCGACGCCCTCTCCTGATTGATCCTGGCTACCAGCCTGGGGATGAGAGGAAACGGCGGGAACACATAAGCTAGTTTGAAGGTCCAAGGTGCTACTAGTGCATCCACTAGAGCCGCCTTGGGATCCCTGGATCTGGACCCGTAGCAAGGAACTTTGAAGTTCTGACGAGAGGCCATTAGATCCATGTCTGGAATGCCCCACAGCTGAGTGACTTGGGCAAAGATTTCCGGATGGAGTTCCCACTCCCCCGGATGCAATGTCTGACGACTCAGAAAATCCGCTTCCCAATTTTCCACTCCTGGGATGTGGATAGCAGACAGGTGGCAGGAGTGAGACTCCGCCCATAGAATGATTTTGGTCACTTCTTCCATCGCTAGGGAACTCCTTGTTCCCCCCTGATGGTTGATGTACGCAACAGTCGTCATGTTGTCTGATTGAAACCGTATGAACTTGGTCCTCGCTAGCTGAGGCCAAGCCTTGAGAGCATTGAATATCGCTCTCAGTTCCAGAATATTTATCGGTAGAAGAGATTCTTCCCGAGACCAAAGACCCTGAGCTTTCAGGGATCCCCAGACCGCGCCCCAGCCCATCAGACTGGCGTCGGTCGTGACAATGACCCACTCTGGTCTGCGGAATGTCATCCCTTGTGACAGGTTGTCCAGGGACAGCCACCAACGGAGTGAGTCTCTGGTCCTCTGATTTACTTGTATCTTTGGAGACAAGTCTGTATAGTCCCCATTCCACTGACTGAGCATGCACAGTTGTAATGGTCTTAGATGAATGCGCGCAAAAGGAACTATGTCCATTGCCGCTACCATCAACCCGATCACTTCCATGCACTGAGCTATGGAAGGAAGAGGAACGGAATGAAGTATCCGACAAGAGTCTAGAAGTTTTGTTTTTCTGGCCTCTGTTAGAAAAATCCTCATTTCTAAGGAGTCTATAATTGTTCCCAAGAAGGGAACCCTTGTTGACGGGGATAGAGAACTCTTTTCCACGTTCACTTTCCAGCCGTGAGATCTGAGAAAGGCCAGGACGATGTCCGTGTGAGCCTTTGCTTGAGGAAGGGACGACGCTTGAATCAGAATGTCGTCCAGGTAAGGTACTACTGCAATGCCCCTTGGTCTTAGCACCGCTAGAAGGGACCCTAGTACCTTTGTGAAAATCCTTGGAGCAGTGGCTAATCCGAAAGGAAGCGCCACGAACTGGTAATGTTTGTCCAGGAATGCAAACCTTAGGAACCGATGATGTTCCTTGTGGATAGGAATATGTAGATACGCATCCTTTAAATCCACCGTGGTCATGAATTGACCTTCCTGGATGGAAGGAAGAATAGTTCGAATGGTTTCCATCTTGAACGATGGAACCTTGAGAAACTTGTTTAAGATCTTGAGATCTAAGATTGGTCTGAACGTTCCCTCTTTTTTGGGAACTATGAACAGATTGGAGTAGAACCCCATCCCTTGTTCTCTTAATGGAACAGGATGAATCACTCCCATTTTTAACAGGTCTTCTACACAATGTAAGAACGCCTGTCTTTTTATGTGGTCTGAAGACAACTGAGACCTGTGGAACCTCCCCCTTGGGGGAAGTCCCTTGAATTCCAGAAGATAACCCTGGGAGACTATTTCTAGCGCCCAAGGATCCAGAACATCTCTTGCCCAAGCCTGAGCGAAGAGAGAGAGAGTCTGCCCCCCACCAGATCCGGTCCCGGATCGGGGGCCAATATTTCATGCTGTCTTGGTAGCAGTGGCAGGTTTCTTGGCCTGCTTTCCCTTGTTCCAGCCTTGCATTGGTCTCCAAGCTGGCTTGGCTTGAGAAGTATTACCCTCTTGCTTAGAGGACGTAGCACTTTGGGCTGGTCCGTTTTTACGAAAGGGACGAAAATTAGGTCTATTTTTTGCCTTGAAAGGCCGATCCTGAGGAAGGGCGTGGCCCTTACCCCCAGTGATATCAGAGATAATCTCTTTCAAGTCAGGGCCAAACAGCGTTTTCCCCTTGAAAGGAATGTTTAGTAGCTTGTTCTTGGAAGACGCATCAGCCGACCAAGATTTCAACCAAAGCGCTCTGCGCGCCACAATAGCAAACCCAGAATTCTTAGCCGCTAACCTAGCCAATTGCAAAGTGGCGTCTAGGGTGAAAGAATTAGCCAATTTAAGAGCATTGATTCTGTCCATAATCTCCTCATAAGGAGGAGAATCACTATCGAGCGCCTTTATCAGTTCATCAAACCAGAAACATGCGGCTGTAGTGACAGGGACAATGCATGAAATTGGTTGTAGAAGGTAACCCTGCTGAACAAACATCTTTTTAAGCAAACCTTCTAATTTTTTATCCATAGGATCTTTGAAAGCACAACTATCCTCTATGGGTATAGTGGTGCGTTTGTTTAAAGTAGAAACCGCTCCCTCGACCTTGGGGACTGTCTGCCATAAGTCCTTTCTGGGGTCGACCATAGGAAACAATTTTTTAAATATGGGGGGAGGGACGAAAGGAATACCGGGCCTTTCCCATTCTTTATTAACAATGTCCGCCACCCGCTTGGGTATAGGAAAAGCTTCTGGGAGCCCCGGCACCTCTAGGAACTTGTCCATTTTACATAGTTTCTCTGGGATGACCAACTTTTCACAATCATCCAGAGTGGATAATACCTCCTTAAGCAAAATGCGGAGATGTTCCAACTTAAATTTAAATGCAATCACATCAGGTTCAGCCTGTTGAGAAATGTTCCCTGAATCAGTAATTTCTCCCTCAGACAAAACCTCCCTGGCCCCCTCAGATTGGGTTAGGGGCCCTTCAGAGATATTAATATCAGCGTCGTCATGCTCTTCAGTAACTAAAACAGAGCAGCCACGCTTACGCTGACAAGGGTTCATTTTGGCTAAAATGTTTTTGACAGAATTATCCATTACAGCCGTTAATTGTTGCATAGTAAGGAGTATTGGCGCGCTAGATGTACTAGGGGCCTCCTGAGTGGGCAAGACTCGTGTAGACGAAGGAGGGAATGATGCAGTACCATGCTTACTCCCCTCACTTGAGGAATCATCTTGGGCATCATTGTCATTATCACATAAATCACATTTATTTAAATGAATAGGAATTCTGGCTTCCCCACATTCAGAACACAGTCTATCTGGTAGTTCAGACATGTTAAACAGGCATAAACTTGATAAGAAAGTACAAAAAACGTTTTAAAATAAAACCGTTACTGTCACTTTAAATTTTAAACTGAACACACTTTATTACTGCAATTGCGAAAAAACATGAAGGAATTGTTCAAAATTCACCAAATTTTCACCACAGTGTCTTAAAGCCTTAAAAGTATTGCACACCAAATTTGGAAGCTTTAACCCTTAAAATAACGGAACCGGAGCCGTTTTAAAACTTTAACCCCTTTACAGTCCCTGGTATCTGCTTTGCTGAGACCCAACCAAACCCAAAGGGGAATACGATACCAAATGACGCCTTCAGAAAGTCTTTTCTAAGTATCAGAGCTCCTCTCACATGCGACTGCATGCCATGCCTCTCAAAAACAAGTGCGCCACACCGGCGCGAAAATGAGGCTCTGCTTATGCTTTGGGAAAGCCCCTAAGAAATAAGGTGTCTAATACAGTGCCTGCCGATATAATTATATCAAAATACCCAGATAAAATGATTCCTCAAGGCTAAATATGTGTTAATAATGAATCGATTTAGCCCAGAAAAGTCTACAGTCTTAATAAGCCCTTGTGAAGCCCTTATTTACGATCGTAATAAACATGGCTTACCGGATCCCATAGGGAAAATGACAGCTTCCAGCATTACATCGTCTTGTTAGAATGTGTCATACCTCAAGCAGCAAGAGACTGCACACTGTTCCCCCAACTGAAGTTAATTGCTCTCAACAGTCCTGTGTGGAACAGCCATGGATTTTAGTTACGGTTGCTAAAATCATTTTCCTCATACAAACAGAAATCTTCATCTCTTTTCTGTTTCTGAGTAAATAGTACATACCAGCACTATTTCAAAATAACAAACTCTTGATTGAATAATAAAAACTACAGTTAAACACTAAAAAACTCTAAGCCATCTCCGTGGAGATGTTGCCTGTACAACGGCAAAGAGAATGACTGGGGTAGGCGGAGCCTAGGAGGGATCATGTGACCAGCTTTGCTGGGCTCTTTGCCATTTCCTGTTGGGGAAGAGAATATCCCACAAGTAAGGATGACGCCGTGGACCGGACACACCTATGTTGGAGAAAAGTCTACAGTCTTAATAAGCCCTTTTTGAAGCCCTTATTTACAATCGTAATAAACATGGCTTACCGGATCCCAGAGGGAAAATGACAGCTTCCAGCATTACATCGTCTTGTTAGAATGTGTCATACCTCAAGCAGCAAGAGACTGCTCACTGTTCCCCCAACTGAAGTTAATTGCTCTCAACAGTCCTGTGTGGAACAGCCATGGATTTTAGTGACGGTTGCTAAAATCATTTTCCTCATACAAACAGAAATCTTCATCTCTTTTCTGTTTCTGAGTAAATAGTACATACCAGCACTATTTCAAAATAACAAACTCTTGATTGAATAATAAAAACTACAGTTAAACACTAAAAAACTCTAAGCCATCTCCGTGGAGATGTTGCCTGTACAACGGCAAAGAGAATGACTGGGGTAGGCGGAGCCTAGGAGGGATCATGTGACCAGCTTTGCTGGGCTCTTTGCCATTTCCTGTTGGGGAAGAGAATATCCCACAAGTAAGGATGACGCCGTGGACCGGACACACCTATGTTGGAGAAATAGAATTTTAGAGCACGAACCACGTCCAGATTGTGTAGAAGCCGCTCCTCCTGAGAAGAAGGATTAGGACACAAGGAAGGAACAACAATCTCCTGATTAATGTTCCGGTCTGAAACTACTTTAGTGAGAAACCCTAATTTAGTACAAGAAAAGAAGAATCATACTCCTGATTAATGTTCCTGTCTGAAACTATGCAATACAGAGAGCTCTGAAAATCTACAAATAGATGAAATAGCGACAAGAAACAAAACTTTCCAAGATAACAACTTAATATCTAAGGAATGCATCGGCTCAAACTGAGCCCCTTGAAGAACTTTAAGAATTAAATTAAGACTCCAAGGAGGAGTAACTGATTTGAATACGGGCCTGATCCTGACTAAGGCCTGACAAAACAATTGTACGTCTGGGAAGTCTGCCAGACGTTTATGTAACAAAATAGACAAGGCAGATATTTGACCCTTTAGGGAACTTGCCTATAATCCCTTCTCCAAACTTCTTGGAGAAAAGACAGAATTCTATGAATCCGAACTCTACTCAAAGAGTAGCCCTTGGATTCACACCAGGATATTTACGCCATCTTATGGTAAATCTTCCATGTCACAGGTTTATGAACCTGAATCATGGTCTCAATGACCATTTCTGAAAATCCATGCTTGGAGAAAATTAAGCGTTCAATCTTGAAGCAGTCAGCTTCAGAGAAACTAGATTTGGACGAAAGAAAGGTCCTTGAATTAGAAGGTCCTTCGTCAAAGGATGTCTCCAAGGTGGAAGAGATGACATGTCCACCATGTCTGCATATTAAATCCTACGAGGCCACGCCAGTGCAAGGAGGATCACTGACGCCCTCTACTGCTTGATTCGAGCAATGACCGAGGTAGAAGAGCAAACTGAGGAAATCAGTATGCGAGATTGAAATTCCAAGGTACCGTCAGAGCGTCTATCAGTACAACCTAGACCTTGACCCGTACCACGAAAGCTTGGCATTCTGCCAAGAAACCATGAGATCCAATTCCGACTGACCCCATTTGAGAATTAGGCTGGAAAACACTTCCGGATGTTGTTCCCACTCCCCCGGATGAAAGGTCTGCCTGCTTAGGAAGTCCGCCTCCCAGATGTCCACTCTTGGAATGTGTATCGCCAACAGACAGCAATTGTGGGTCTGCATCCACTGAATGATCTTGGCTACCTCTATCATGGCCAAGGAACTCAGAGTTCCTCCCTAACGGGTGGAGTAAGCCACTGAGGTTATATTATCCGACTGGAACGTGATGAACAGGGCTGAAGGTAACTGAGGCCAGGCCAGGCGAGCATTGAAGATTGTTCTCAATTCCAGAATGTTTATGGAGAGAACAGACTCCGACCGAGTCCATGTTCCCTGAGCCTTTAGAGAGCCCCAAACTGCTCCCCATCCCAGAAGGCTGGCATCTGTTGTCACAGTCACCCAGGAAGATCTGCAAAAGCAGGTTCCCTGGGAGAGATGATACTGAGACAACCACCAAAGCAGAGATCCCTTGTCTCCTGCCCCAGCTTTAATCGCGGAGACAGATCCGCATAATCTCCGTTCCCCTACCAGAGCATGATTAACTGCAGAAGTCTGAGGTGGAAACGGGCGAACGGGATGATGTCCATTGCCGCTACCATCAGCCCAATTACCTCCATGCACTGAGCCACAGAAGACCGAGGAGAGGACTGCAGTGCTAGGCAAGAATTAAAAATTCCTTGATTTCCTGACTTCTGTCAGAATTTTTTTTGGGATAAGAAGTCTATTATGGATCCCAAGAACACTGCCCTTGTAGTTAGAACTAAGAAACTCTTTTCCAAATTCACCTTCCATCCGAGAGTTGAGAAAATTCTGGGAGCTGTGGCAAGGCAGAATGGAAGATCCCCGAGCTGGTAGTTTGTCTAAAAAGGCAAACCTTAGAAAATTGGATGGTCCTAATGGATGGGAACCTGCAAGTAAGCGTCCTTTAAATCCACTGTGGTCATATTAACTGACCCTCTTGGACCCAAAGAAGAATGGAACGAATAGTTTCCATCTTAAAAGGACAGCACTCTGAGAAACTTGATTAGACTCATGGGTAAAATTGGTCTGACGGTTGCCTCCTTCTTGGGAACCATGAACAGATTGGAAAAGAATTTAAGACCTCGTTCCTGCTTTAGAACAGAAACTATCACTCCCAAGTCGGAGAGGTTCCGTACAAGTGTAAGAACGCCTCTCTTTTTGTCTGGACTGCAGAGAATCTTGAAGGCAGAACCTGCCCCTGGGAGGAAAAAAAATCTTAAATTCCAGTTTGTATTTCGAAACCAAGCTTGAACAAACAGTAATTAATAATGATCCGTGGACTCATCGTGTCATTAGAAAGAAAACAACTTTGCTGTATACGTTCATTATATACAGTATATATATATATTTTTTTTTTAATTCTATTTTATTTATTTATTTATTTCAAACACACACACACACATATATATATATATATATATATATATATATATATATATATATATATATTTTTTTTTTTTTTTTTTAAATAAGGGAACCCAAGAAAGATCATTATTATAGCATACCTCATGTCACGAAGTCGTTTTACTTCTTGAATACATTTCGTAACAGTGTAATCAACTTCTTCCTCTGTCGTGAATCTTCCAATTCCAAATCTAAAGGACAAAAACACACTTTTACCTAAAGAACAATAACTGGCAGAACTAAGGAGAAATAATATTTATATTTAGGTGTGCATATCATCCAAAACATTCAGAAAGAGCTAAGAACAAGTCTCAACTCCAGTGCAGCTGGAATTTAGCACATCTTGAAAACAGTCAGTCATGTCCAACAAGTATATCAAGTAATGATCATATAAAAGTACAAAAGGAAAAAAAAAGTACAAAAGGAAGCCGAGAGATACAGAAATGGAGTTAAATATGAGGCAAGACTAAACTGTTAAATTGTATGGATTCAATTAAATGCTAGTAAAGAGAAGGGCGAAAAGTGGAAAATAAAATTATATACGCAATTTATATCTCAAGTATGTCTAACACAGATTTAATCTTTTGATTGCAAGATACACACACGAAGCAGCAAATTAATCTTGATTGTCACCAGTACATACAGTGATTAAGAGGAAAAAAAATTGCATTTGCAGCCGTGATTTATCCACTTGATTGTATTAAAACACTTATCAGTGTTTATTTGGGGATAATCCCCATCATTTTGTACTTGATTCAATGTATAATGCAAATGGTCAAAAACATAAATTATGCTTACCTGATAATTTCATTTCCATCTGTGGGAGGAGAGTCCACTGCTTCATTTATTACTTGTGGTTATTAAGACACCCCAGCCAAAGGCTCAATTACTTCCCCCACTACCCTCATACCCCAGTTATTCTGACAAGGAAACAAGGAACAGTATGAGAAATATCAGGGTATAAATGGTGCCAGAAGAATTAAATTAAATTTAGGTCCGCCCACCTGAAAAACGGGCGGGAGCAGTGGACTCTCCTCTCACAGATGGAAATTAAATTATCAGGTAAGCATAATTTGTTTTCCATCTTAATGGGAGGAGAGTCCACTGCTTCATATATTACTTGTGGGAATACCCAAGCTCTAGAGACTGAATAAAAAAAGGAGGGCAAAAGGAGGAGGACCCTACACAGAGCACCACAGCCTGCAGAACCTTTCTCCCAAAAGCTGCTTCCGCCGAAGCAAAAACATAAAATTTGTAAAATTTTGCAAAAGTATGTAAGGAAGACCAAGTAGCCGCCTTACAAATCTGCTCCATAGAAGCCTCGTCCTTAAAGGCCCAAGAAGAGGACACAGCCCTAGTTGAGTGAGCCGTAATCCTTTGAGGAGGCTTATGTCCCGCTGTCTCATAGGCCAGACGGATCATGGTCCTCAACCAAAAAGACAATGAAGGTGAAGAGGCACTCTGCCCCCTGCGCTTCCCCGAATACACAACAAATAAAGATGAAGTCTGTCTGAACTCCTTCGTGGCCTGAAGATAAAACTTCAAGGCCCGAACCACGTCCAAATTATGAAGCAACCTTTCCTTTGATAATGGTGGTTTAGGACACAAAGAATGAACTACTATTTCCTGATTGATGTTACGATTCGACACAACCTTGGGAAGAAACCCCAATCCAATGCGAAGAGCAGCCTTATCAGCGTGAAAAACCAGGTATGGAGGCTCACATTGCAGGGCGGCTAACTCAGAACCTCTGCGAGCCGAAGCAATCGTCAGTAGGAATAGGACCTTCCAGGAAAGACTCTTAATGTCAAGCGCATGCATAGGCTATAACGGAGCCCTCTGCAAGACCTTAAGAACTAAGTTTAAGTTCCAAGGAGGAGCAGAATTTCTAAAGATAGGTCTGATCCTAGACAGAGCCTGAACAAAAGACAATGCCAGGAAGCTCCGCTAGCTTCTTGTGTAACAGTACAGAGAACGCTGAAACCTGTCCCCTTAAGGAACTGGAGGCAAGACCCTTAACCAGACCGTGCTGGAGAAAAGTAAAAATCCTGGATACCCTAACCTTGTGCCAGTATCACTCTCTCCAAAAATCCTGGACTAGACGTTCAATCTCCACACAGTCAGCCTCAGAGAATCGATATTTTGGTGTAGAAAGGGACCCTGAACCAGCAGATCTCTGCGACAGGGTAACCTCCATGGAGGAGACGATGACATCCCCACCAGATTGGATGCAATCTTGCAATGTCTTTGATCTGTCAAGAATCTATTATCGTACCCAGGAATTCCACCCTGTTGCTTGGGAACAGGGAACTCTTTCCTTCGTTTATCTTCCAACCGTGAGATCAGAGAAAAAGAAGAGCCCTCGAGTGCTCCTCCGCGAGACTGCAGGACGGAGCCTGGACCAGGATATCGTCCAGATAAGGAGCCACCACAAAACCTCTGGCTCTCGCTACCGCGATTAACGCTTCCAGAATCTTCGCAAAGACTCTTGGGGCAGTCGCCAGACCGAACGGTAGGGCCACAAACTGGAAGTGTTGGTCCATGAATGCGAACCTTAGGAACCTGAAGTGATCCTTGTGGATTGGAACGTGGAGGTAAGCATTTATCTTTCTGCTAGAGGCGCTGGTACGATTACTCTGACAGAGGAGAGATCCCTCACACATCCTAGGAAGGCGCTTCTCTTCTCTGGACTTGATGACAGATTTGACAGGAGGAATCTGCCTCTGGGTGGATGAGTCTTAAACCCTATCCTGTAACCCTGGGCTACAACCTCCAAAATCCAAGGGTCCTGAACGTCTCTTATCCAGGCCTCCGCAAAAAGAGATAGTCTGCCCCCCCCCCCAACGCGATCCAGAGACGGATCGGGGGCCACCCCTTCATGCCGATTTTGTCTCGGCAGGCTTCTTGCTCTGCTTGGTTTTGTTCCAAGAGTTAGCCAACTTCCAAGATCCCTTGGGATGCTCTGTCTTTGCGGCAGGCTGCTGGCTATGAGACTTGTCCGAATGAAAGGGCCGAAGCCTATTCTTCTTATCCTGCAGCAGGAAGGCACCCTTGCCACCCATGACCGTGGATATGATAGAGTCCAGGCCTGAACCAAAAAGAACCTTCCCTTTAAAATGGAAGGGAAAGTAATCTAGATTTGGAAGTCATGTCAGCAGACCACGACTTTAACCACAGAGCTTTACGGGCTAAAATAGAAAAACCTGATGTGTTGGCATTCAGGCGAATAATCTGCATATTTGCATCACAGATGAACGAATGAGCCACCCTTAATTCTTTAATCTATCTCCTTGAGGGGAGTCTCCACTTCGACCATAGCTGACAGAGCATCACATCAATAGGTAGCCGCACCAGCCACCGCAGCGACCGCCGCTGCTGGTTGAAAAGCGAACCCCTTGAGTTGGAACATCTTTCTCAACATGGACTCCAATTTTTTGTCCATGGGCTCCTTGAACGAAGAGCTAACCTCGAGCGGAATGGCCATTCTCTTAGCGAGCGTGGAGATAGCACCATCCATCTTAGGAATGGCCCCCCACAGCTCAAGCTGCGAGTCCGGAACGGGGAACAGCTTTGTAAAGAAAGTAGAAGGGGAAAAGGAGAACCAAGTTTCTCCAATTCATTCTTAATAATATAAGCCATTTTAATGGGGACCAGGAAGGTCTGAGGCACCACTCTGTCCTCATAAACCCTATTTAGCTTAGGGATCGACGGTTCCTCTGGCAGTTTCGGTTTAGGAACCGCCAACGTAGCAAGCACCTCTTTCAGCAGAAAGCGCAAATGCTCCATCTTAAATTTAAAATCTGGCTCCTCTGCAGACGGAGTTCTAGAAGTTGCAGATTCCGACCCAGAAAAAAACGTCCTCCGAAGAGTTGGAGTCGTCCTCATCAGCTGATAATCTGTCAGAGACATCCAGCGGAGTAGATGACCCCTGGGACGGATAGCTATGTTTCACCTTTCGATTGCGCTTAGCAGGGCGTGGTAAGGCATTAAAGGCCACAGAAAACACCGTTTACAACTGATCAGCGAAATCTGGCGGTCAAAGGGCCCCTCCCGCGGGATTAGAATTGCCCTCAGAGGTGGACGGCTCAGTTATACTAAATATCTTATTCTTTTTAGATATTGCAATTTTATCAAAGCATGTGGAGTTGAGCAGACGGGTCAACCGGAACCACCTCACAATATACACAGTTATTAGTTTTAATCAAAGAGGGAGTACCCTCTAACGTATTAGAGTCCTCCATAGCTTGCGCTTTTATTGCAGACTAAAATAGAAAAATAAATGGCACCTTTATATCCCAATGGCTGGGGCAACTCACCACCTCCTATGACCCGGACCAGAAAGAAACCGCTTTGTCTCTTACAACCGCCGGTCAAGAAAGAGAAAGTTAAAGAGGCCACACCCGGTCACATTGAGTGCCATGCAGGACCGCCCCTGCACTAGAGAGAAAACGCGCCAAAAAAGGGCCTGCTTCAATCTCTCGCTAAGAAACTGACTGTTCACACGTTGACAGAGCCTCATCTCACACATGACGCAGCATTAAAACACAATAAATAATATTATGCGCAAATCCCTCCCCCTGTTCAATAACCCCCCTTCCGAGGGTATTAACCATGATTCTATACAGATAAAGGAGCCCCACTGTGACCCTGTCTTCTTACGTTATCATATATGTATAAATTAAACTTTTTTATCAGAATCTACGCCATGGAACAGGAACACGGCCTTTCAAGTATGACAGGGTAGTAGCATCGCTCCTGACATGGACTTGAGAGCAGAAAAGCGGGCAGCAAAACTCGTCAACGCTGATTGCTTATGGAGCTGTTAATCTGATGGTTTCGGGGTGGTTTTGCAGAAAGACTCTCCCTGCATCTCCGGACTCTAACATTCACCCATGCTCTCACTGAGAGGCTGACAGGACTACTTGCTTCTCCCAATCTTCCGACACTTCTCTGCCAACCTCCTGTGACGAAAGGCAAAGAATGACTGGGGGATGAGGGGAGTGGGAGAGGTATTTGAGCCTTTGGCTGGGGTGTCTTTGCCTCCTCCTGGTGGCCAGGTTCTTAATTCTCACAAGTAATGAATGAAGCAATGGACTCTCCTCCTCCCATTAAGATGGCAAAGTTTTTCATGAAAAGAAAAAAAGAAAAAAAGGATTTTGCAAATTTGCAAAACATTATAAAGTAGAAAACATCCTGGGAAATAAGCTTAATACAAAAATAAAATGAAGTTTTGCTTTATGGGCTAATGTAAAACAATAATCTAAAAATAGATCAAGTACAAGAGTCTTTTACCACATTAACAAACTAGCAACATTTCTTTCAATTTGCGTAAAGTAGTCCCCCCTGTATCAGCAAGTATCAGGGAGTGAAGAACTGCCAGCATCACTACTTTTACACTTTGGGGCCATTATTAAGCAAACGTATGGGTTATTATCACAACAACACTGGGATAATGCAGCAATAAATGCGAAAAGAGAGAATGCTAGTGGCTGACTGGATACCAGTAACGTGTGCCAGCATTGGTACAGATGACAAATAAATATGAGTCATGTATTTTTCATTTAAAGGGATATAACACCCATTTTTTTTTTCTTTTGTGATTTAGATAGAGCATGCAATTTTAAGAAACAAATTTACTACTATTATCAAATTCTTTGTTCTCTTTGTATCTTTATTTGAAAAAACAGGAATGCAAGTTTAGGAGCCGTACCATTTTTGGTTCAGCACGCTGGGTAGAGCTTGCTGATTGGTGGCTACTTTTAGCCACCAATCAGCAAGCGCTACCCAGGTGCTGAACCAAAAATGGGCTGGGCTCCCTAAGCTTAAATTTCAACCTTTTCAAATAAAGATACCAAGAGAACAAAGAAAATTTGATAATAGGAGTAAATTAGAAAGATGCATAATATTGCATGCTCTATCTGAATCATGAAAGAAAAAAAAAATGGTTTCATATACCTTTAAAATTTTTAGGTCATGATAAACTGTGGATAACTGAAACCGTGGAAACCAAATCTGCGAATACAGGGGTTCTACTGTACATATTACTGAAGTAAATGTTCTGAGAAAGGAGAGCAGTTTACATCTAGTCTTCCAACTGTTTCAAACTCAGTATCTAAATTATCGGGAATGACTTGTCTAAGTTTTAATAAGTTATTAAGCACATATGTTTATCAAAAAATAAAAAAAACATAATTTATGTAAGAACTTACCTGATAAATTCATTTCTTTCATATTGGCAAGAGTCCATGAGCTAGTGACGTATGGGATCTACAATCCTACCAGGAGGGGCAAAGTTTCCCAAACCTCAAAATGCCTATAAATACACCCCTCACCACATCCACTATTCAGTTTAACAAATAGCCAAGCAGTGGGGTGATAAAGAAAGGAGTAGAAAGCATCAACAAAAGAATTTTGGAAATAATTGTGCTTAATACAAAAAATCATAACCACCATAAAAAGGGTGGGCCTCATGGACTCTTGCCAATATGAAAGAAATGAATTTATCAGGTAAGTTCTTACATAAATTATGTTTTCTTTCATGTAATTGGTAGGAGTCCATGAGCTAGTGACGTATGGGATAGCAATAACCAAGATGTGGAACTCCACGCAAGAGTTACTAGAGAGGGAGGGGTAAAAATAAAAACAGCCATTTTCCGCTGAAAAAAATTAATCCACAACCCAAAAAAATAAGTTTATTCTCAAAAATGAAAGAAAAAACTTAAATCAAAAGCAGAAGAATCAAACAAACAGCTGCCTGAAGAACTTTTCTACCAAAAACTGCTTCTGAAGAAGCAAATACATCAAAACGGTAGAATTTAGTAAATGTATGCAAAGAGTACCAAGCTGCCGCTTTGCAAATCTGATCAAATGAAGCTTCATTCTTAAAGGCCCACGAAGTGGAGACTGATCTAGTAGAATGAGCTGTAATTCTCTGAGGTGGGGCCTGACCCGACTTTAAATAAGCTTGATGAATCAAAAGTTTCAACCAAGAAGCCAAGGAAATAGCAGAAGCATTCTGACCTTTCCTAGGACCAGAAAATAAAACAAATAGACTGGAAGTCTTCCTGAAATTTTTAGTAGCTTCCACATAATATTTCAAAGCTCTTACCACATCGAAAGAATGTAAGGATTTTTTCCAAAGAATTCTTAGGATTAGGACACAAGGAAGGGACAACAATTTCTCTATTAATGTTGTTAGAATTCACAACCTTAGGTACAAATTGAAAAGAAGTCTGCAAAACTGCCTTATCCTGGTGAAAAATCAGAAAAGGAGACTCACAAGAAAGAGCAGATAGCTCATAAACTCTTCTAGCAGAAGAGATAGCCAAAAGCATCAACACTTTCCAAGAAAGTAGTTTAATGTCCAAAGAATGCATAGGCTCAAATGGAGGAGCTTGTAAAGCCTTCAGAACCAAATTAAGACTCCAAGGAGGAGAAATTGATTTAATGACAGGCTTAATACGAACTAAAGCCTGTCCAAAACAGTGAATATCAGGAAGTATAGCAATCTTTCTGTGAAATAAAACAGAAAGAGCGGAGATTTGTCCTTTCAAGGAACTTGCAGACAAACCCTTATCCAAACCATCCTGAAGAAACTGTAAAATTCTAGGAATTCTAAAAGAATGCCAAGAGAATTTATGAGAACACCATGAAATGTAAGTCTTCCAAACTCTATAATAAATCTTTCTAGAGACAGATTTACGAGCTTGTAACATAGTATTAATCACTGAGTCAGAGAAACCTCTATGACTTAGTACTAAGCGTTCAATTTCCATACCTTCAAATTTAATGATTTGAGATCCTGATGGAAAGACCTTGAGACAGTAGGTCAGGCCTTAACGGAAGTGGCCAAGGCTGGCAACTGGACATCCGAACCAGATCCGCATACCAAAACCTGTGTGGCCATGCTGGAGCCACCAGCAACACAAACGATTGCTCCATGATGATTTTGGAGATCACTCTTGGAAGGAGAACTAGAGGCGGGAAAATGTAAGCAGGATGATAACACCAAGGAAGTGTCAGCACATCCACTGCTTCCGCCTGAACATCCCTGGACAGGTATCTGGGAAGTTTCTTGTTTAGATGAGAGGCCATGAGATCTCTCTCTGGAAGACCCCACATCTGAACAATCTGAGAAAACACATCTGGATGGAGAGACCACTACCCTGGATGTAAAGTCTGACAGCTGAGATAATCCGCCTCCCAATTGTCTACACCTGGGATATGCACCGCAGAGATTAGACAGGAGCTGGATTCCGCCCAAGCAAGTATCCGAGATACTTCTTTCATAGCTTGGGGACTGTGAGTCCCACCCTGATGATTGACATATGCCACTGTTGTGATAGTGTCTGTCTGAAAACAAATGAACGGTTCTCTCTTTAACAGAGGCCAAAACTGAAGAGCTCTGAGAATTGCATGGATTTCTAAAATATTTATTGATAATCTCGCCTCTTGAGATTTCCAAACCCCTTGTGCTGTCAAAGATCCCCAAACAACTCCCCAACCTGAAAGACTCGCATCTATTGTGATCACAGTCCAGGTTGTCCAAACAAAAGAAGCCCCTTGAACTAAACGATGGTGATCTATCCACCACGTCAGAGAGTGTCGTACATTGGGATTTAAGGATATTAATTGTGATATATCTTTGTATAATCCCTGCACCATTGGTTCAGCATACAAAGCTGAAGAGGTCTCATGTGAAAACGAGCAAAGGGGATCGCGTCCGATGCTGCAGTCATGAGACCTAAAACTTCCATGCACATAGCCACTGAAGGGAATGACAGACTGAAGGTGCCGGCAGGCTGCAACCAATTTTAAACGTCTCTTGTCTGTTAGAGACAGAGTCATGGACACAATCTATCTGGAAGCCTAAAAAGGCGACCCTTGTCTGAGGAATCAAGAAACTTTTTGGTAAATTGATCCTTCAACCATGTTTCCGAAGAAACAACACTAGTTGATTCGTGTGAGATTCTGCAGAACATAAAGACTGAGCTAGTACCAAGATATCGTCCAAATAAGGAAACACCGCAATACCCTGTTCTCTGATTACAGAGAGTAGGGCACCTACAACCTTTGAAAAGATACTTGGAGCTGTTGCTAGGCTAAATGGAAGAGCAACAAATTGGTAATGCTCGTCTAGAAAAGAGAATCTCAAAAACTGATAATGTTCTGGATGAATCGGAATATGAAGGTATGCATCCTGCAAGTCTATTGTGGACATATAATGTCCTCGCTGAACAAAAGGCAGAATAGTCCTTATAGTCACCATCTTGAAAGTTGGTACTCTTACATAACGATTCAAAATTTTCAGATCCAGAACTGGTCTGAATAAAATTTTCTTCTTTGGGACAATGAATAGATTTGAATAAAACCCCAAACCTTGTTCCTGAAAAGGAACTGGCATGATTACCCCTGAAGACTCCAGGTCTGAAACACACTTCAGGAAAGCCTGAGCTTTTACTGGATTTGCTGGGATATGTGAGAGAAAAAATCTTCTCACAGGAGGTCTTACTCTGAATCCTATTCAATACCCTTGAGAGACAATGCTTTGAATCCATTGATTTTGGACAAAAATTATCCAAATATCCTTGAAAAACCTTAATCTGCCCCTACCAGCTGAGCTGGAATGAGGGCAGCACCTTCATGCGGACTTAGGGGCTGACTTTGGTTTCTTAAATGGGTTGGATTTTTTCCAATTTGAGGAAGGCTTCCAATTGGAAACAGATTCCTTGGGGGAAGGATTAAGTTTTTGTTCCTTATTTTGACGAAAGGAACGAAAACGGTTAGAAGCCTTAGATTTACCCTTAGGTTTTTTTTATCCTGAGGCAGAAAAACTCCCTTTCCCCCAGTGACAGTTGAAATAATAGAATCCAACTGAGAACCAAATAAATTATTACATTGGAAAGAAAGAGATAGTAATCTTGATTTAGATGTCATACCAGCATTCCAAGATTTAGGCCACAAAGCTCTTCTAGCTAATATAGCTAAAGACATGGATCTAACATCAATTTTGATAATATAAAAAATGGCATCACAAATAAAATGATTAGCATGTTGCAGTAAGCGAATAATGCTAGATATGTCAGAATCCAATTCTTGTTGCGCTAAATTCTCCAACCAGAAAGTTGATGCAGCCGCAACATCAGCCAAAGAAATTGCAGGTCTGAGAAGATGACCTGAATATAAATAGGCCTTCCTTAGATAAGATTCAAGCTTCCTATCTAAAGGATCCTTAAAGGAAGTACTATCTTCCATAGGAATAGTGGTACGTTTAGCAAGAGTAGAAATAGCCCCATCAACTTTGGGGATTTTTTCACAAAACTCTATAGAATTTGCTGGTAAAGGATACAATTTTTTAAACCTTGAAGAAGGAATAAAAGAAGTACCTGGCTTATTCCATTCCTTAGAAATCATATCAGAAATAGCCTCAGGAATAGGAAAAGAGGACTGGTTACCTCAATGGTTACCTCAATATCCAAAGTAATTAACACTTCTTTTAATAAAGAACGCATATACTCTATTTTAAATAAATAAGTAGATTTGTCAGTGTCAATATCTGAGGAAGGATCTTCTGTATCAGATCCTCATCAGAAGAGGATAAATTATTATGTTGTTGGTCATTTGAAATTTCATCAACTGAATGAGAAGTTTTAAAAGAACTTTTACGTTTATTGGAAGGTGGAAATGCAGATAAAGCCTTCTGGATAGAATCAGAAACAAATTCTTTAAAATTCATAGGTATATCATGTATATTAGAAGTTGAAGGAACTGCAACTGGCAATGCACTATTACTGATGGACACACTATCTGCATGTAAAAGTATATCATGACAACTATTACAAATGACATTTGGCAAAATAAATTTCCACAATCTTACAACAAATGCACTTAGCTTTGGTAGAACCGATGTCAGGCAACAATGTTCAAGCAGAAACTTCTGAGGCAGGATCAGATTGAGACATCTTGCAAAATGTAAAAAGAAAAAGCAACATATAAAGCAAAATTATCAATTTCCTTATATGACAGTTTCAGGAATGGGAAAAAATGCGAATAGCATTGCCCTCTGATAGAGAAAAAGGCAAGAGGCAAACATCAATGGGTATTGAAATAATGAAAAAGTTTGGTGCCAAGTATGACTCACAACGTAACTGAAAACTTTTTTGGCGCCAATAATAACTGGAAATGACACTCGCGTCATTAATGACGCAACCGTGTGTAAGGCTGGAAATGACGAAATTGCGTCATAGACGTATTTTTCGCGCCAAAAAAAGTCTTGCGCCAAGAATGACACAATAAAGTTTAGCATTTAGCACACCTGCTGGCCTAATTCCACCCGCAATATGCAAGAAGTAGTCAATTGAAAAAAAGACTAAACCCCAGGTAAGAAAAAAAAATTCTTAAAAAATGTTTATATTCCCCAAATATGAAACTGACAGTCTGCAGAAGGAAATACATGAACCTGAGTCATGGCAAATATAAGTACAATACATATATTTAGAACTTTATATAAAAGCATAAAGTGCCAAACCATAGCTGAGGTGTCTTAAGTAATAAAAAAAAACATACTTACCAAAAGACACCCATCCACATATAGCAGATAGCCAAACCAGTACTGAAACAGTTATTAGTAGAGGTAATGGTAAATTGAGAGTATATCATCGTTCTGAAAAGGGAGGTAGGTGATGAATCTCTACGACCGATAAAACCTATGAAATAGGGAAATCATCGTATTCAATAAGTGATACTCCCTTCACGTCCCTCTGACATTCGCTGTACTCTGAGAGGAATCGGTCTTCAACAATGCTGAGAAGCGCATATCAACGTAGAAATCTTAGCACAAACTTACTTCACCACCTCCATAGGAGGCAAAGTTTGTAAAACTGAATTGTGGGTGTGGTGAGGGGTGTATTTATAGGCATTTTGAGGTTTGGGAAACTTTGCCCCTCCTGGTAGGATTGTATATCCCATACGTCACTAGCTCATGAACTCTTGCCAATTACATGAAAGAAATGAAGACGTGTGCTCCCTCTCTCAACAGCTTTGTTAACACAGGCAACTAAAGATGAATTCAAAAAGGACTGTATCCTGAAGCTCTTCTGGCATAACACATAAAACTAAACAATACAAGTAAAAGAGTAGATTTAATGAATAAACAAATAACTAACCTAATTGATGAATGAGCCAAATCCTCATCTGCTCCGATAGCTCTCAACACATAGGATGGTTCTAGCGATGCGGACGTGCACGCGCTAGGGAAAAAAAAAAAAAGTGAAACGCATTGTGAATTATCTTCAGTTTCCTGTGACTACACCTCTTAAAGATGTGCTATACATAGTGTGCGTTACATTACATCAGAGATAAGAATCAGCATGCTAGTAACACTATTAAACGAATATGTAGAGAAAAAGACATTACAATTAATTTGATAATGTAATATATTGTTTAATTATGCATAATAATAAAAACCTTCATATTACACTTTTATTATTTATTCTGTCCCCTTTTCCTTTAATATAACTCTGAAACTGTGAGCTTTGCAATTTTCTGTTAGAAATGGAAGTGCAGATATTCCCAAGTCTAACTCTGCTGTATTCCACACAACTATTGTTTGCTCACTCTAGTAGCCAATTTGTTCCTTTTTGGCCTCAGCATATGAGAGGCACCTTAGTTTCAATATCGCAGGACCCGTTACTGTATGGAGACAAACTTATTACTTCTGTATTTAAATAGATATTAAACACAAAATAGATGTAAAATATAATAGTTTATTTAGAGCAAAGATTTGCGTGACATTAATATGGGGAGTATTTTTGTAGATATAAGCAACATAAATTTTGAAGAAATAAGTGTAAAGTTTCCGTTTCCATAAAGTAATGGGCAATGCCATGTTGAAAACCTTATTTGCTCTGCTGATGCCAGTTAGGGACAGTTATAAATGAGCAAATAAAGCAATAACATTGCCATATTATCCTTAGGCAAATCTTTGCTTTTATAGACATTTTATATAATATGAAATGTCACTTTAAAGGAACATAAAACAGTATGAACTAACATATGTTTCAAAATATATAATGCAGCCAAAGTTTACCTGCAAAACAGTTTCTGTTTTAACCCCAAATAAACCCTTTAATTCAGGCATAGTTTTGTTTGCAACAAGTTCCCCCTTGGGCATTTCCATATATGCAAGGTGCTATACAGGCTATTGCTTTTGCAAAATGCACTTGTGTATGTGAACGGTAGGGGGCAGAGTCACATGACACCTGACTAAAGCAGTGCACTGTATAATGCTGAAGCTTTCACAAAGCATTTGACAATATCCCCATGGAAACGAGCAAGCCTCTAGGCAACAAACAATAGCAGTACCTGCTGTTCCTCCTCATTCCCCCCTTGCTTGCATAAGTAATTATCCTCACATGCACACTTTGTTATATGATACCACAAGGTTTTGGAGTAGGACACTGATAAAGGGGTGGAGCAGGCTACACTTGGCAACACTAAAGTGCAAGTAATTTTGTGAAATTGTATTAACATACTTAAAAGCTTTTATTCTACACTTTTTTTTACATAGTTTTACCTCAGTTTACCCTTTTATAATATGCACATAACTCAAAATGTTTTATGGCACTTTAAAATTAAATAAAATTTGTATTTGAAAAAACATAATTTATGCTTACCTGATAAATTCCTTTCTCCTGTAGTGTAGTCAGTCCACGGGTCATCCATTACTTATGGGATATTAACTCCTCCCTAACAGGAAGTGCAAGAGGATCACCCAAGCAGAGCTGCTATATAGCTCCTCCCCTCTACGTCCCACCCAGTCATTCGACCGAAAACCAAACGAGAAAGGAGAAACTATAGGGTGCAGTGGTGACTGGAGTATAATTTAAAATTTAGACCTGCCATAAAAAACAGGGCGGGCCGTGGACTGACTACACTACAGGAGAAAGGAATTTATCAGGTAAGCATAAATTATGTTTTCTCCTGTTAAGTGTAGTCAGTCCACGGGTCATCCATTACTTATGGGATACCAATACCAAAGCTAAAGTACACGGATGACGGGATGGACAGGCAGGATCTTTACACGGAAGGAACCACTGCCTGAAGAACCTTTCTCCCAAAAACAGCCTCAGAAGAAGCAAAAGTGTCAAATTTGTAAAATTTGGAAAAAGTATGAAGAGAAGACCAAGTTGCAGCCTTGCAAATCTGTTCAACAGAGGCCTCATTCTTAAAGGCCCACGTGGAAGCCACAGCTCTCGTAGAATGAGCTGTAATTCTTTCAGGAGGCTGCTGTCCAGCAGTCTCATAGGCTAAACGTATTATGCTACGAAGCCAAAAAGAGAGAGAGGTAGCAGATGCTTTTTGACCTCTCCTCTGTCCAGAATAAACGACAAACAGGGAAGAAGTTTGGCGAAAATCTTTAGTTGCCTGTAAATAAAATTTCAGGGCACGGACTACGTCTAGATTGTGCAGAAGTCGTCCCTTCTTTGAAGAAGGGTTAGGGCACAATGATGGAACAACAATCTCTTGATTGATATTCTTGTTAGTGACTACCTTAGGTAAGAACCCAGGTTTAGTACGCAGAACTACCTTGTCTGAATGAAAAATCAGATAAGGAGAATCACAATGTAAGGCCGATAACTCAGAGACTCTACGAGCCGAGGAAATAGCCATTAAAAACAGAACTTTCCAAGATAACAGCTTGATATCAATGGAATGAAGGGGTTCAAACGGAACACCCTGTAAAACGTTAAGAACTAAGTTTAAGCTCCACGGTGGAGCAACAGTCTTAAACACAGGCTTAATCCTGGCCAAAGCCTGACAAAAAGCCTGAACGTCTGGAACTTCTGACAGACGTTTGTGTAAAAGGAGCGTTCAATCTCCATGCAGTCAGCTTCAGAGAAATTAGATTTTGATGTTTGAAAGGACCCTGAATTAGAAGGTCCTGTCTCAGAGGCAGCGACCAAGGTGGACAGGATGACATGTCCACTAGATCTGCATACCAGGTCCTGCGTGGCCACGCAGGTGCTATTAGAATCACTGATGCTTTCTCCTGTTTGATCCTGGCAATCAATCGAGGAAGCATCGGGAAGGGTGGAAACACATAAGCCATCTTGAAGGTCCAAGGTGCTGTCAGAGCATCTATCAGGACCGCTCCCGGGTCCCTGGATCTGGACCCGTAACAAGGAAGCTTGGCGTTCTGGCGAGACGCCATGAGATCCATATCTGGTTTGCCCCAACGTCGAAGTATTTGGGCAAAGACCTCTGGATGAAGTTCCCACTCCCCCGGATGAAAAGTCTGGCGACTTAGGAAATCCGCCTCCCAGTTCTCCACGCCTGGGATGTGGATCGCTGACAGGTGGCAAGAGTGAGACTCTGCCCAGCGAATTATCCTTGAAACTTCCATCATCGCTAGGGAACTCCTTGTCCCTCCCTGATGGTTGATGTAAGCCACAGTCGTGATGTTGTCAGACTGAAACCTGATGAACCTCAGAGTTGCTAACTGAGGCCAAGTCAGAAGGGCATTGAGAACTGCTCTCAATTCCAGAATGTTTATTGGAAGGAGACTCTCCTCCTGAGTCCATGATCCCTGAGCCTTCAGGGAATTCCAGACAGCGCCCCAACCTAGTAGGCTGGCGTCTGTTGTTACAATTGTCCAGTCTGGCCTGCTGAAGGGCATCCCTCTGGACAGATGTGGCCGAGAAAGCCACCATAGAAGAGAATCTCTGGTCTCTTGATCCAGATTCAGCATAGGGGACAAATCTGAGTAATCCCCATTCCACTGACTTGGCATGCACAATTGCAGCGGTCTGAGATGCAGGCGTGCAAAAGGTACTATGTCCATTGCCGCTACCATTAAGCCGATTACCTCCATGCATTGAGCCACTGACGGGTGTGGAATGGAATGAAGGATCCGGCAAGCATTTAGAAGTTTTGTTAACCTGTCCTCTGTCAGGTAAATCTTCATTTCTACAGAATCTATGAGAGTCCCTAAGAAGGGAACTCTTGTGAGTGGCAATAGAGAACTCTTTTCTTCGTTCACTTTCCACCCATGTGACCTTAGAAATGCCAGTACTAACTCTGTATGAGACTTGGCAGTTTGGAAACTTGACGCTTGTATCCGAATGTATTCTAGGTACGGAGCTACCGATATTCCTCGCGGTCTTAGTACCGCCAGAAGAGAACCCAGAACCTTTGTAAAGATTCTTGGAGCCGTAGCTAACCCGAAGGGAAGAGCTACAAACTGGTAATGCCTGTCTAGGAAGGCAAACCTTAGATACCGGTAATGATCCTTGTGAATCGGTATGTGAAGGTAGGCATCCTTTAAATCCACTGTGGTCATGTACTGACCCCTTTGGATCATGGGTAAGATTGTCCGAATAGTTTCCATTTTGAACGATGGAACTCTTAGGAATTTGTTTAGGATCTTTAAATCCAATATTGGTCTGAAGGTTCCTTCTTTCTTGGGAACCGCAAACAGATTTGAGTAAAACCCTTGTCCGTGTTCCGACCGCGGAACCGGATGGATCACTCCCATTAGTAAAAGATCTTGTACACAGCGTAGAAACGCCTCTTTCTTTATCTGGTTTGTTGACAACCTTGAAAGATGAAATCTCCCTTGTGGAGGAGAAGCTTTGAAGTCCAGAAGATATCCCTGAGATATGATCTCCAACGCCCAGGGATCCTGGACATCTCTTGCCCAAGCCTGGGCGAAGAGAGAAAGTCTGCCCCCCACTAGATCCGTTTCCGGATCGGGGGCCCTCACTTCATGCTGTCTTAGGGGCAGCAGCAGGTTTTCTGGCCTGCTTGCCCTTGTTCCAGGTCTGGTTAGGTTTCCAGCCTTGTCTGTAGCGAGCAACAGTTCCTTCCTGTTTTGGAGCAGAGGAAGTTGATGCTGCTCCTGCCTTGAAGTTACGAAAGGCACGAAAATTAGACTGTCTAGCCCTTGGTTTGGCTCTGTCTTGAGGCAGGGCATGGCTCTTACCTCCCGTAATGTCAGCGATAATTTCTTTCAAACCGGGCCCGAATAATGTCTGCCCCTTGAAAGGTATGTTAAGCAATTTAGATTTAGAAGTCACATCAGCTGACCAGGATTTTAGCCACAGCGCTCTGCTCGCCTGAATGGCAAATCCGGAATTCTTAGCCGTAAGTTTAGTTAAGTGTACTACAGCATCAGAAATAAATGAATTAGCTAGCTTAAGGGCTTCAAGCTTGTGTGTAATCTCATCCAATGGAGCTGTGTCAAGGGTCTCTTCCAGAGACTCAAACCAAAATGCCGCCGCAGCCGTGACAGGCGCAATGCATGCAAGGGGTTGCAATATAAAACCTTGTTGAACAAACATTTTCTTAAGGTAACCCTCTAACTTTTTATCCATTGGATCTGAAAAGGCACAGCTATCCTCCACCGGGATAGTGGTACGCTTAGCTAAAGTAGAAACTGCTCCCTCCACCTTAGGGACCGTTTGCCATAAGTCCCGTGTGGTGGCGTCTATTGGAAACATTTTTCTGAATATAGGAGGGGGTGAAAAAGGCACACCGGGTCTATCCCACTCCTTAGTAACAATTTCAGTAAGTCTCTTAGGAATAGGAAAAACGTCAGTACACGTCGGTACCGCAAAATATTTATCCAACCTACATATTATCTCTGGGATTGCAACCGTGTTACAATCATTCAGAGCCGTTAACACCTCCCCTAGTAATACACGGAGGTTCTCCAGCTTAAATTTAAAATTTGAAACGTCTGAATCCAGTTTATTTGGATCAGATCCGTCACCCACAGAATGAAGCTCTCCGTCTTCATGTTCTGCAAATTGTGACGCAGTATCAGACATGGCCCTAGCATTATCAGCGCACTCTGTTCTCACCCCAGAGTGGTCTCGTTTACCCCTAAGTTCTGGCAATTTAGATAAAACTTCAGTCATAACATTAGCCATGTCTTGTAAAGTGATTTGTAATGGCCGCCCTGATGTACTTGGCGTTACAATATCACGCACCTCCTGAGCGGGAGATGCAGGTACTGACACGTGAGGCAAGTTAGTCGGCATAACTTCCCCCTTGTTGTCTGGTGAATTTTGCTTAACATGTACAGATTGGCTTTTATTTAAAGTAGCATCAATGCAATTAGTACATAAATTTCTATTGGGCTCCACCTTGGCCTTTGAACATATAGCACAAAGAGATTCCTCTGTGTCAGACATGTTTAAACAAACTAGCAATTAGACTAGCAAGCTTGGAAAATACTTTTCAAATGAATTTACAAGCAATATAAAAAACGTTACTGTGCCTTTAAGAAGCACACAAAAAACTGTCACTTTGATATAACAATGAACCGGTCTAGTTATAGCAATCAATTTTTCATATGAAATGCATTAATTTAGCAAAGGATAGCACCCATCAGCAAATGGATTATTAACCCTTTAATACCAAAAACGATTGACAAATCAAATAAATACGTTTTTATCACAGTCAAAGCACAGTCTCACAGGTCTGCTGTGAGTGATTACCTCCCTCAAACTACTTTTGGAGACCCCTGAGCTCTGTAGAGACGTCCTGGATCATGCAGGGAGAATAAGGAAGACTGTGACTGAATTTTTAATGTGTAGTAAAAGCGCCAAAATAGGCCCCTCCCACTCATAATACAGCAGTGGGGAAGCTCATTAAACTGATTTTATTCAAATAAACGGTAGCCAAGTGGAAAATAATGCCCATAAATTTTCACCAAGTACCTCAGAGAGAAAAACGATTAACCTGCCAGTAAACGTTTTAAATATATGAAATAATAATAAAAGCCTGTTGCTAGTCGCTATCACTGCAGAAAGGCTATAAGTTATATGTATACCGTATTTTCTTAGTGAAGTGCCATTCCCCAGAAATACTTTAGTGCCAACATACATACATAACAGCCTGATACCAGTTGCTACTACTGCATTTAAGGCTGTACTTACATTATATTGGTATTAGCAGTATTTTCTCAGTCAATTCCATTCCTTAGAAAATAATATACTGCAACATACCTTTTTGCAGGTGAACCCTGCCCGCTGTCCCCTGTTCTGAAGTTACCTCGCTCCTCAGAATGGCCGAGAACAGCAAATGGATCTTAGTTATGTCCGCTAAGATCATACACAAACTCAGGTAGATTCTTCTTCTAATACTGCCTGAGAAGAAACAACACACTCCGGTGCTGTTTAAAACAACAAACTTTTGATTGAAGTAATAAAAAACTAAATTGAATAACCACACTCCTCTCACACATCCTATCTATTAGTTAGGTGCAAGAGAATGACTGGGTGTGACGTAGAGGGGAGGAGCTATATAGCAGCTCTGCTTGGGTGATCCTCTTGCACTTCCTGTTAGGGAGGAGTTAATATCCCATAAGTAATGGATGACCCGTGGACTGACTACACTTAACAGGAGAAAAAAAGTTTACTTCATGTTAAAATAATCCTATAACATAGTGTGCTCTATAAATGTATCTATATCTACAGTACATAGTCTAATAACCACACATCTATTAGATCACAGGCTTATCCTAGTACTAATGTCATATTACTAGTGTACACAAAATAGTACAGGTAGAAAACCCTTTATCCAAACTGCTTGGATTTCAAAATAGTTTGGGTTTGGGAATATTTGCATCTGTAAATTGGGACAGTTTGGAGAGGGGGTGGGACCAAGTGTAAACAACAATATCTTATGTAATATTTACATGTCATAATACAGCTTATACATGTCACCTAAAAGGTAGGTTTGGATTATCTTTAATACTTTTATATACAAAATACCCTCAGAAAGATAATACATTACTGTAATCAGAACGGTAATATTTATTATTTTAAATAAATATAGACTATTATTTGCATTTTAGAATACAATATCAGCCAAAGACACAGGCAGACAAAAAGTGTGAAAATCTTTATTTTTATTTTAAATATTCATTAAAACTGGATTTCAGAATAGTTTGGATTTTGGAATTCCTGATTTGGGAATTTGTGCCTGTATATGTAAAAGTACAATGACCATTTCCAGGCATTTATGAAATTGCTGCCAACAAATACTTCTTTATATTTTGGATATTAGTGAATTAAATATAACCCCAGTGCTACAGAATAAACACGTTATAAGCTAGTTGTAATAACAAAATTTATGCTTGTCTGATAAAATTTTTTATTTCCGGACATGGAGAGTCCATGACATCATTCCAATTACTAGTGGCATATTCAACTCCTGGCCAGCAGGAGGAGGCAAAGAGTATCCCAGCAAAGCTGTTAAAGGGACATTATACTCATTTTTTCTTTGCATAAATGTTTTGTAGATGATCTATTTATACAGCCCATAAAGTTTTTTTGTTTTTTTTAAATGAATAGTTTTGCTTATTTTTAAATAACATTGCTGATTTTCAGACTCCTAACCAAGCCCCAAAGTTTATTAAAATACTGTCAGCTACCTACTCCAGCTTGCTCCTGTTTGTGTAAAATGTCTTTTCATATGCAAAAGAAGGGGGGGGGGGGAGAGTGTCTTATTTCCCACTTGCAGTGGGCTTTCCAGCTACCTTTTCAAAAGAGCTAAACTGAGAGCTTCTAAGTAAGTATTTAAACAGTTTTATACTGGATTTTTATATCAGTATCTGTGCATCTTATTCTTTATAGTAGTGTCTATAACATGCAGTTAAATGAAAACAAAATTTATGTTTACCTGATAAATTACTTTCTCCAACGGTGTGTCCGGTCCACGGCGTCATCCTTACTTGTGGGATATTCTCTTCCCCAACAGGAAATGGCAAAGAGCCCAGCAAAGCTGGTCACATGATCCCTCCTAGGCTCCGCCTACCCCAGTCATTCGACCGACGTTAAGGAGGAATATTAGCATAGGAGAAACCATATGGTACCGTGGTGACTGTAGTTAAAGAAAATAAATTATCAGACCTGATCAAAAAAACCAGGGCGGGCCGTGGACCGGACACACCGTTGGAGAAAGTAATTTATCAGGTAAACATAAATTTTGTTTTCTCCAACATAGGTGTGTCCGGTCCACGGCGTCATCCTTACTTGTGGGAACCAATACCAAAGCTTTAGGACACGGATGAAGGGAGGGAGCAAATCAGGTCACCTAAATGGAAGGCACCACGGCTTGCAAAACCTTTCTCCTAAAAATAGCCTCAGAAGAAGCAAAAGTATCAAACTTGTAAAATTTGGTAAAAGTGTGCAGTGAAGACCAAGTCGCTGCCCTACATATCTGATCAACAGAAGCCTCGTTCTTGAAGGCCCATGTGGAAGCCACAGCCCTAGTGGAATGAGCCGTGATTCTTTCGGGAGGCTGCCGTCCGGCAGTCTCGTAAGCCAATCTGATGATGCTTTTAATCCAAAAAGAGAGAGAGGTAGAAGTTGCTTTTTGATCTCTCCTTTTACCGGAATAAACAACAAACAAGGAAGATGTTTGTCTAAAATCCTTTGTAGCATCTAAATAGAATTTTAGAGCGCGAACAACATCCAAATTGTGCAACAAACGTTCCTTCTTTGAAACTGGTTTCGGACACAGAGAAGGTACGATAATCTCCTGGTTAATGTTTTTGTTAGAAACAACTTTTGGAAGAAAACCAGGTTTAGTACGTAAAACCACCTTATCTGCATGGAACACCAGATAAGGAGGAGAACACTGCAGAGCAGACAATTCTGAAACTCTTCTAGCAGAAGAAATTGCAACTAAAAACAAAACTTTCCAAGATAATAACTTAATATCAACGGAATGTAAGGGTTCAAACGGAACCCCCTGAAGAACTGAAAGAACTAAGTTGAGACTCCAAGGAGGAGTCAAAGGTTTGTAAACAGGCTTAATTCTAACCAGAGCCTGAACAAAGGCTTGAACATCTGGCACAGCTGCCAGCTTTTTGTGAAGTAACACAGACAAGGCAGAAATCTGTCCCTTCAGGGAACTAGCAGATAATCCTTTTTCCAATCCTTCTTGAAGGAAGGATAGAATCTTAGGAATCTTAACCTTGTCCCAAGGGAATCCTTTAGATTCACACCAACAGATATAATTTTTCCAAATTTTGTGGTAAATCTTTCTAGTTACAGGCTTTCTGGCCTGAACAAGAGTATCGATAACAGAATCTGAGAACCCTCGCTTCGATAAGATCAAGCGTTCAATCTCCAAGCAGTCAGCTGGAGTGAAACCAGATTCGGATGTTCGAACGGACCCTGAACAAGAAGGTCTCGTCTCAAAGGTAGCTTCCAAGGTGGAGCCGATGACATATTCACCAGATCTGCATACCAAGTCCTGCGTGGCCACGCAGGAGCTATCAAGATCACCGACGCCCTCTCCTGATTGATCCTGGCTACCAGCCTGGGGATGAGAGGAAACGGCGGGAACACATAAGCTAGTTTGAAGGTCCAAGGTGCTACTAGTGCATCCACTAGAGCCGCCTTGGGATCCCTGGATCTGGACCCGTAGCAAGGAACTTTGAAGTTCTGACGAGAGGCCATCAGATCCCTGTCTGGAATGCCCCACAGCTGAGTGACTTGGGCAAAGATTTCCGGATGGAGTTCCCACTCCCCCGGATGCAATGTCTGACGACTCAGAAAATCCGCTTCCCAATTTTCCACTCCTGGGATGTGGATAGCAGACAGGTGGCAGGAGTGAGACTCCGCCCATAGAATGATTTTGGTCACTTCTTCCATCGCTAGGGAACTCCTTGTTCCCCCCTGATGGTTGATGTACGCAACAGTTGTCATGTTGTCTGATTGAAACCGTATGAACTTGGCCCTCACTAGCTGAGGCCAAGCCTTGAGAGCATTGAATATCGCTCTCAGTTCCAGAATATTTATCGGTAGAAGAGATTCTTCCCGAGACCAAAGACCCTGAGCTTTCAGGGATCCCCAGACCGCGCCCCAGCCCATCAGACTGGCGTCGGTCGTGACGATGACCCACTCCGGTCTGCGGAATGTCATCCCTTGTGACAGGTTGTCCAGGGACAGCCACCAACGGAGTGAGTCTCTGGTCCTCTGATTTACTTGTATCTTCGGAGACAAGTCTGTATAGTCCCCATTCCACTGACTGAGCATGCACAGTTGTAATGGTCTTAGATGAATGCGCGCAAAAGGAACTATGTCCATTGCCGCTACCATCAAACCGATCACTTCCATGCACTGCGCTATGGAAGGAAGAGGAACGGAATGAAGTATCCGACAAGAGTCTAGAAGTTTTGTTTTTCTGGCCTCTGTCAGAAAAATCCTCATTTCTAAGGAGTCTATTATTGTTCCCAAGAAGGGAACCCTTGTTGACGGAGATAGAGAACTCTTTTCCACGTTCACTTTCCATCCGTGAGATCTGAGAAAGGCCAGGACAATGTCCGTGTGAGCCTTTGCTTGAGGAAGGGACGACGCTTGAATCAGAATGTCGTCCAAGTAAGGTACTACAGCAATGCCCCTTGGTCTTAGCACAGCTAGAAGGGACCCTAGTACCTTTGTGAAAATCCTTGGAGCAGTGGCTAATCCGAAAGGAAGCGCCACGAACTGGTAATGCTTGTCCAGGAATGCGAACCTTAGGAACCGATGATGTTCCTTGTGGATAGGAATATGTAGATACGCATCCTTTAAATCCACTGTGGTCATGAATTGACCTTCCTGGATGGAAGGAAGAATAGTTCGAATGGTTTCCATCTTGAACGATGGAACCTTGAGAAACTTGTTTAAGATCTTGAGATCTAAGATTGGTCTGAACGTTCCCTCTTTTTTGGGAACTATGAACAGATTGGAGTAGAACCCCATCCCTTGTTCTCTTAATGGAACAGGATGAATCACTCCCATTTTTAACAGGTCTTCTACACAATGTAAGAATGCCTGTCTTTTTATGTGGTCTGAAGACAACTGAGACCTGTGGAACCTCCCCCTTGGGGGAAGCCCCTTGAATTCCAGAAGATAACCTTGGGAGACTATTTCTAGCGCCCAAGGATCCAGAACATCTCTTGCCCAAGCCTGAGCGAAGAGAGAGAGTCTGCCCCCCACCAGATCCGGTCCCGGATCGGGGGCCAACATTTCATGCTGTCTTGGTAGCAGTGGCAGGTTTCTTGGCCTGCTTTCCCTTGTTCCAGCCTTGCATTGGTCTCCAAGCTGGCTTGGCTTGAGAAGTATTACCCTCTTGCTTAGAGGACGTAGCACTTTGGGCTGGTCCATTTCTACGAAAGGGACGAAAATTAGGTTTATTTTTTGCCTTGAAAGGCCGATCCTGAGGAAGGGCGTGGCCCTCACCCCCAGTGATATCAGAGATAATCTCTTTCAAGTCAGGGCCAAACAGCGTTTTCCCCTTGAAAGGAATGTTAAGTAGCTTGTTCTTGGAAGACGCATCAGCTGACCAAGATTTCAACCAAAGCGCTCTGCGCGCCACAATAGCAAACCCAGAATTCTTAGCCGCTAACCTAGCCAATTGCAAAGTGGCGTCTAGGGTGAAAGAATTAGCCAATTTGAGAGCATTGATTCTGTCCATAATCTCCTCATAAGGAGGAGAATCACTATCGACCGCCTTTATCAGCTCATCGAACCAGAAACATGCGGCTGTAGCTACAGGGACAATATGCATGAAATTGGTTGTAGAAGGTAACCCTGCTGAACAAACATCTTTTTAAGTAAACCTTCTAATTTTTTATCCATAGGATCTTTGAAAGCACAACTATCCTCTATGGGTATAGTGGTGCGTTTGTTTAAAGTGGAAACCGCTCCCTCGACCTTGGGGACTGTCTGCCATAAGTCCTTTCTGGGGTCGACCATAGGAAACAATTTTTTAAATATGGGGGGAGGGACGAAAGGAATACCGGGCCTTTCCCATTCTTTATTAACAATGTCCGCCACCCGCTTGGGTATAGGAAAAGCTTCTGGGAGCCCCGGGACCTCTAGGAACTTGTCCATTTTACATAGTTTCTCTGGGATGACCAACTTGTCACAATCATCCAGAGTGGATAATACCTCCTTAAGCAGAATGCGGAGATGTTCCAACTTAAATTTAAACGTAATCACATCAGGTTCAGCTCGTTGAGAAATGTTCCCAGAATCAGTAATTTCTCCCTCAGACAAAACCTCCCTGGCCCCATCAGACTGGGTTAGGGGCCCTTCAGAACCATTATTATCAGCGTCGTCATGCTCTTCAGTATCTAAAACAGAGCAGTCGCGCTTACGCTGATAAGTGTTCATTTTGGCTAAAATGTTTTTGACAGAATTATCCATTACAGCCGTTAATTGTTGCATAGTAAGGAGTATTGGCGCGCTAGATGTACTAGGGGCCTCCTGAGTGGGCAAGACTCGTGTAGACGAAGGAGGGAATGATGCAGTACCATGCTTACTCCCCTCACTTGAGGAATCATCTTGGGCATCATTGTCATTGTCACATAAATCACATTTATTTAAATGAATGGGAATTCTGGCTTCCCCACATTCAGAACACAGTCTATCTGGTAGTTCAGACATGTTAAACAGGCATAAACTTGATAACAAAGTACAAAAAACGTTTTAAAATAAAACCGTTACTGTCACTTTAAATTTTAAACTGAACACACTTTATTACTGCAATTGCGAAAAAACATGAAGGAATTGTTCACCACAGTGTCTTAAAGCCTTCAAAGTATTGCACACCAAATTTGGAAGCTTTAACCCTTAAAATAACGGAACCGGAGCCGTTTTTAACTTTAACCCCTTTACAGTCCCTGGTATCTGCTTTGCTGAGACCCAACCAAGCCCAAAGGGGAATACGATACCAAATGACGCCTTCAGAAAGTCTTTTCTAAGTATCAGAGCTCCTCTCACATGCGACTGCATGTCATGCCTCTCAAAAACAAGTGCGCAACACCGGCGCGAAAATGAGGCTCTGCCTATGATTTGGGAAAGCCCCTAAAGAATAAGGTGTCTAAAACAGTGCCTGCCGATATTATTATATCAAAATACCCAGAATAAATGATTCCTCAAGGCTAAATATGTGTTAATAATGAATCGATTTAGCCCAGAAAAAGTCTACAGTCTTAATAAGCCCTTGTAAAGCCCTTATTTACGATCTTAATAAACATGGCTTACCGGATCCCATAGGGAAAATGACAGCTTCCAGCATTACATCGTCTTGTTAGAATGTGTCATACCTCAAGCAGCAAGAGACTGCTCACTGTTCCCCCAACTGAAGTTAATTGCTCTCAACAGTCCTGTGTGGAACAGCCATGGATTTTAGTGACGGTTGCTAAAATCATTTTCCTCATACAAACAGAAATCTTCATCTCTTTTCTGTTTCTGAGTAAATAGTACATACCAGCACTATTTCAAAATAACAAACTCTTGATTGAATAATAAAAACTACAGTTAAACACTAAAAAACTCTAAGCCATCTCCGTGGAGATGTTGCCTGTACAACGGCAAAGAGAATGACTGGGGTAGGCGGAGCCTAGGAGGGATCATGTGACCAGCTTTGCTGGGCTCTTTGCCATTTCCTGTTGGGGAAGAGAATATCCCACAAGTAAGGATGACGCCGTGGACCGGACACACCTATGTTGGAGAAAATGAGTGTATACTGACCCTTTAAGTGTAAGTGCCTTACCCATAACCCCCAGTCATTCAGCCGAAGGAAATGGAAAAGTAAGAAAACACAAAGGTTAAAAGGTGCCTGAATTATAAATTTAAAAAGAGGGCGGGTTGTGGGCTCTCCATGTCCGGAAAGAAAGAAATTTATCAGATAAGCAAAAATTTTGTTTTCTTTCCTATGACATGGAGAGTCAACGACGTCATTCCAATTACTAGTGGGAATCAATACCCAAGCTAGAGGACACGGAATGAAGAGGGAGGGAGAAAAAAAGGCAGGAGGACCTAAAAAGAAGGCACGACTGCTTGAAGAACTTTTCTCCCAAAAGAAGCCTCGGCCGAGGCAAAAGTATCAAATTTGTAGAATTTGGAAAAAGTATGCAGAGAGGACCATGTTGCCGCCTTGCAAATCTGTTCCACAGAAGCTTCATTTTTGAAAGCCCAAGACGAGGAGACAGCCCTAGTGGAATGATCTGGAATTCTCTCAGGAGGCTGTTGTCCAGCAGTCTCATAAGCCAAAAGAAGCAAACTTCTTAACCAAAGAGACAAAGATGTAGAAGTGGCCTTACGCTTTCCAGAGAAAACAACAAACAGGGCAGAAGATTGCAGAAAATCTTTAGAAGCTTGTAAGAAACAGTGAATATCAGGAAGTTTAGCAATCTTTCTGTGAAATAAAACAGAAAGAGCATAGATTTGTCCCTTCAAGAAACTTGCAGACAAACCTTTATCCAAACCATCCGGAAGAAACTAGGAATTCTAAAAGAATGCCAGGAGAATTTATGAGAAGAACACCATGAAATATAAGTCTTCCAAACTCGATAATAAATCTTCCTACAGGGAGTGCAGAATTATTAGGCAAGTTGTATTTTTGAGGATTAATTTTATTATTGAACAACAACCATGTTCTCAATGAACCCAAAAAACTCAATAATATCAAAGCTGAATAGTTTTGGAAGTAGTTTTTAGTTTGTTTTTAGTTATAGCTATTTTAGGGGGATATCTGTGTGTGCAGGTGACTATTACTGTGCATAATTATTAGGCAACTTAACAAAAAACAAATATATACCCATTTCAATTATTTATTTTTACCAGTGAAACCAATATAACATCTCAACATTCACAAATATACATTTCTGACATTCAAAAACAAAACAAAAACAAATCAGTGACCAATATAGCCACCTTTCTTTGCAAGGACACTCAAAAGCCTGCCATCCATGGATTCTGTCAGTGTTTTGATCTGTTCACCATCAACATTGCGTGCAGCAGCAACCACAGCCTCCCAGACACTGTTCAGAGAGGTGTACTGTTTTCCCTCCTTGTAAATCTCACATTTGATGATGGACCACAGGTTTTCAATGGGGTTCAGATCAGGTGAACAAGGAGGCCATGTCTTTAGATTTTCTTCTTTTATACCCTTTCTTGCCAGCCACGCTGTGGAGTACTTGGACGCGTGTGATGGAGCATTGTCCTGCATGAAAATCATGTTTTTCTTGAAGGATGCAGACTTCTTCCTGTACCACTGCTTGAAGAAGGTGTCTTCCAGAAACTGGCAGTAGGACTGGGAGTTGAGCTTGACTCCATCCTCAACCCGAAAAGGCCCCACAAGCTCATCTTTGATGATACCAGCACAAACCAGTACTCCACCTCCACCTTGCTGGCGTCTGAGTCGGACTGCAGCTCTCTGCCCTTTACCAATCCAGCCACGGGCCCATCCATCTGGCCCATAAAGACTCGCTCTCATTTCATCAGTCCATAAAACCTTAGAAAAATCAGTCTTGAGATATTTCTTGGCCCAGTCTTGACGTTTCAGCTTGTGTGTCTTGTTCAGTGGTGGTCGTCTTTCAGCCTTTCTTACCTTGGCCATGTTTTTGAGTATTGCACACCTTGTGCTTTTGGGCACTCCAGTGATGTTGCAGCTCTGAAATATGGCCAAACTGGTGGCAAGTGGCATCTTGGCAGCTGCACGCTTGACTTTTCTCAGTTCATGGGCAGTTATTTTGCGCCTTGGTTTTTACACACGTTTCTTGCGACCCTGTTGACTATTTTGAATGAAACGCTTGATTGTTCGATGATCACGCTTCAGAAGCTTTGCAATTTTAAGAGTGCTGCATCCCTCTGCAAGATATCTCACTATTTTTGACTTTTCGGAGCCTGTCAAGTCCTTCTTTTGACACATTTTGCCAAAGGAAAGGAAGTTGCCTAATAATTATGCACACCTGATATAGGTTGTTGATGTCATTAGACCACACCCCTTCTCATTACAGAGATGCACATCACCTAATATGCTTAATTGGTAGTAGGCTTTCGAGCCTATACAGCTTGGAGTAAGACAACATGCATGAAGAGGATGATGTGGTCAAAATACTCATTTGCCTAATAATTCTGCACTCCCTGTAGAGACAGATTTACGAGCCTGTAACATAGTATCAATCACAGAGTCATAGAAACCACTATGACTAAGCACTAAGCGTTCAATTTCCATACCTTCAAATTTAATGACTTGAGATCCTGATGGAAAAACGGTCCTTGAGAAAGAAGGTCTGGTCTTAAAGGAAATGGCCAAGGTTGGCAACTGGACATCCGGACAAGATCCGCATACCAGAACCTGTGAGGCCATGCTGGTGCTACCAGAAACAAACAATTGTTCCATGATGATCTGGAGATCACTCTTGGAAGAAGAACTAGAGGCGGGAAGATATAAGCAGGTTAGTAAAACTAAGGAACTGCTAATGCATCCACCGCCTCCGCCTGAGAATCCCTGGACCTGGACAGGTACCTGGGAAGTTTCTAGTTTAGATGTGATGTGAGCGACCACTCCCCCGGATCTAAAGTCTGTCAGCTGAGATAACCCGCTTCCCAATTGTCTACACCTGGGATATGTACCACAGAAATTAGACAAGAGCTGGATCACGCCCAAGAAAGTATCCAAGATACTTCTTTCATAGCTAGGAAACTGTGAGTCCCACCTTGATGATTGACATTTGCCACAGTTGTGATATTATGTCTTAAAACAAATGAACGGTTCTCTCTTCAACAGAGGACAAACCTGAAGAGCCCTGAAAATAGCATGGAGTTCTAAAATATTGATTGGTAACCTCGCCTCTTGAGATTTCCAAACCCCTTGTGCTGTCAGAGATCCCCAGACAGCTCCCAAACCTGAAAGACTTGCATCTGTTGTGATCACAGTCCAGGTTGGACGAACAAGAGAAGCCTCTTGAACTATACTATGGTGATCTAACCACCATGTCAGAGAGAGTCGAACATTGGGATTTAAGGATATTAATTGTGATATCTTTGTATAATCCCTGCACCATTGATTCAGCATACAAAGCTGAAGAGGTCTCATATGAAAATGAGCAAAGGGGATCACGTCCGATGCTGCAGTCATGAGACCTAAAACTTCCATGCACATAACTACTGAAGGGAATGATTGAGACTGAAGGTTCTGACAAGCTGAAACCAATTTTATTCGTCTCTTGGCTGTTAGAGACAGACTCATGGACACTGAATCTATCTGGAAACCTAAAACGGTGACCTTTTTGAGGAATCAAGGAACTCTTTGGTAAATTGATCCTCCAACCATGTCTTTGAAGAAACAACACTAGTTGAATTGTGTGAGATTCGGCAGAATGTAAAGACTGAGCAAGTACCAAGATATCGTCCAAATAAGGAAACACTGCAATACCCTGTTCTTTGATTACAGAGAGTAGGGCACCAAGAACCTTTGAAAAAATTCTTGGAGCTGTCGCAAGGCCAAATTGAAGAGCGACAAATTGGTAATGCTTGTCTAGAAAAGAGAATCTCAGAAACCGATTGTGGTCTGGATGAATCGGAAGATGAAGATATGCATCCTGTAAGTCTATCGTGGACATATAATGACCTTGCTGAACAAAAGGCAGAATAGTCCTTATAGCCACCATCTTGAAAGTTGTCATTCTTACAAAATGATTCAAAATGTTCAGATCCAGAATGAATTTTCTTTCTTTGGGACAATGAACAGATTTGAATAAAACCCCAGACCCTGTTCCTAAAACATAAGTGGTACGATTACCTCTGAAAGCTCTAGATCTGAAACACACTTCAGAAAAGCCCGAGCCTTCACTGTATTTGCTGGGACGTGTGAGAGAAAAAAATCTTCTCACAGGAGGTCTTACTCTGAATCCTATTCGATACCCTTGAGAGACAATACTCTGAATCCATTGATTTTGGACAAAATCTGCCCAAATGGCTTGGAAAAATTTGAATCTGCCCCCCCACCAGCTGAGCTGGAATGAGGACCGGACCTTCATGCAGACTTGGAGGCTGGCTTTGGTTTCTTAAACGGCTTGGATTTATTCCAACTTGAAGAAGGTTTCCAATTGGAACCAGATTCTTTGGGGGAAGGATTGGCTTACTGTTCCTTATTCTGTCGAAAAGAACAAAAACGATTAGAAGCTTTAGATTTACCCTTAGATCTCTTATCCTGAGGTAAAAAAAAAACTCCCTTCCCCCCAGTAACAGTTGAAATAATCGAATCCAACTGAGAACCAAACAAATTGTTACCTTGGAAAGATAGAGATAGTAATCTAGACTTAGATACAATGTCAGCATTCTAATATTTGAGCCGCATAGCACTTCTAGCTAAAATATCTAAAAAGACACAGATCTAACATCAATTTTGATGATATCAAAAATAGCATCACAGATAAAATGATTAGTATGTTGAAACAAGCTAACAATGCTAGACAAATCAGGGTCTGTTTCCTGTTGCGCTAAGCTTTCCAACCAAAAAGTTTATGCAGCTGCAACATCAGCCATAGAAATGGCAGGCCTGAGAAGATAGCCAGAATAAAAATAAGCTTTCCTTAGATAAGATTCAAGTTTCCTATTTAAAGGGTCCTTAAAGGAAGTACTATCTTCCATAGGGATAGTAGTACGTTTGGCACGAGTAGAAATAGCCCCATCCACTTTGGGGATCTTTTCCCAAAACTCCAATCTAACTGCTGGCAAAGGATAAGATTTTTTAAACCTTGAAGAAGGAATAAAAGTACCACCAGGCCTATTCCATTCCTTTGAAATCATATCAGAAATAGCATCAGGAACTGGAAAAACCTCTGGATTAACCACAGGAGGTTTATAAACAGAATTTAAACGTTTACTAGTTTTAGTATCAAGAGGACTAGTTTCCTCAATATCCAAAATAATCAACACCTCTTAAAACAAAGAACGAATATACTCCATCTTAAAGAGATAAGAAGATTTGTCAGTGTCAATATCTGAGGTAGGATCTTCTGAATCAGATAGACCCTCATCAGAGGAGGATAATTTAGTATGGTGTCGGTCATTTGAAATTTCATCAACTTTATGAGAAGTTTTAAAAGACCTTTTACATTTATTAGAAGGCGGAATAGCAGACAAAGCCTTCTGAATCGCATCAGCAATAAAATCTTTTATATTCACAGGGATATCATGTAAATTAGATGTTGAACAAACAACAGGCATTGTACTAGTACTGATGGATAAATTTTCTGCATGTAAAAGCTTATCATGACAACCGTTACATACCACAGCTGGAGATATAATCTCCGCTAACTTACAACAGATACACTTATCTTTGGTAGAACTGTTATCAGGCAGCAGGAATCCAACAGTGGTTTCTGAGACAGGATCAAATTGAGACATCTTGCAAATGTAAGAGAAAAAAACATATAAAGCAAAATTATCAAATTTCCTTATATGGTAGTTTCAGGAAAGGGAAAAAAATGCAAACAGCATAGCCCTCTGAGTATAGAAAAAGGCAAGGGGCATATAGGAAGTGGGGTTTAAATAAATAAATTACATCCGGAAATGACGCAACTCGTGTCATGGCAGACGCAACCTTGTGCAAGGAAACCTGGCGTCAATTAAGACGCAGGAAACCTGGCTTAACCGAACGTACCTTTGCCCCCCAAAAATTCTCGTGCCAAGAATGACGCAATAAATGTCAGCATTTTGCAGCCTCGCAAGCCTAATTTTGCCCGCGAAAATTTATGAAAACAGTCAATTTCGAAGAAAAGACTATACCCCAGGTAAGAAAAAATAACTTCCTAAATATGTTATTCCCAATTTTGAAACTGATAGTCTGCAAAATAAAATATACAGTACATAAACCTGAATCATGGCAAATATAAGTACAATACATATATTTAGAACTTTATATTAATACATAAAGTGCCAAACCATAGCTGGGGTGTCTTAAGTAATTAAAAACATACTTACCGAAAGACACCCATCCACATATAGCAGATAGCCAAACCAGTACTGAAACAGTTATCAATAGAGTTAATGGAATATGAGAGTATATCATTGATCTGAAAAGGGAGGTAGGAGATGAATCTCTACGACTGATAACAGAAAACCTATGAAAAGATTTCCTGGAAGGAAAACCATAGAATTCAATAGGTGATACTCCCTTCACATCCCTCTGACATTCACTGTACTCTGAGAGGAATCGGGCTTCAAAATGCCAAGAAGCGCATATCACAGAAGAAAATCAAGCACAAACTTACTTCACTACCTCCATAGGGAGGCAAAGTTTGTAAAACTGAATTGTGGGTGTGGTGAGGGGTGTATTTATAGGCAGTTTGAGGTTTGGTCTTTAGTCTCCTGCAGATAAAACTTCAAAGCACGGACCACGTCCAAATTGTGAAGGAGACATTCCTTCTGAGAAGAAGGATTAAAACACAAGGACGGAACAACAATCTCCTGATTAATGTTCCGATCAGAAACAACCTTAGGAAGAAATCCTATTTTAGTACGTAAAATTACCTTATCTGAATGGAAAATAAGGTAAGGAGACTCATACTGCAATGCCGAGAGCTCTGACACTCTTCGAGCAGAAGAAATAGCGACCAGAAATAAAACTTTCGAAGATAACAACTTAATATCTAAGGAATGCATAGGCTCAAACGGAGCCCCTTGAAGAACTTTAAAGGGACACTCAATCAAAATTTAACTTTCATTATTCAGCTAGAGCATGCCATTTTAAACAACTTTCCAATTTACTTCCATTAACTAAATGTGCACAATCTTTTTATATTTAAACTTTTTGAGTCACCAGCTCCTACTGAGCATGTGCAAGAATAAGTGTGTATGCATTTGTGAATGGATGATGGCTGTCACAAGGTATGTGTATGCATTTGTGATTGGCTGATGGCTTTCACATGGTACAGGGGGAGTGGAAAAAGACATAACTTTTAAAATTGTCAGAAAAAAAAAAAATCTACTACTCATTTGAAGTTCAGCCTAAGTGCTATTGTATTGTCTTGTTATCTTGCAATTGTTGATTATGCAAATCTACTGTGTTGACTGGTCCTTTAAGAACTAAATTAAGACTCCATGGAGGAGTAACTGGTTTGAACACAGAAGAAATAGCGACCAGAAATAAAACTTTCCAAGATAACAACTTAATATCTAAGGAATGCATAGGCTCAAACGGAGCCCCTTGAAGAACTTTAAGAACTAAATTAAGACTCCATGGAGGAGTAACTGGTTTGAACACAGGCCTGATCCTGACCAAGGCCTGACAAAACGATTGAACATCTGGGACATCGGCCAGACGTTTGTGCAACAAAATAGATAAAGCAGAGATTTGACCCTTCAGAGAACTTGTTGATAAACCCTTCTCCAAACCCTCTTGGAGAAAAGACAAAATTCTAGGAATCCTAACTCTACTCCATGAGTAGCCCTTGGATTCACACCAACAGAGATATTTATGCCATATCTTATGGTAAATCTTCATAGTCACAGGCTTACGAGCCTGAATCATGGTGTCTATGACCGAGTCAGAAAAACCTCGCTTAGATAGGATTAAGCGTTCAATCTCTAAGCAGTCAGCTTCAGAGAAACTAGATTTGGGTGAAGGAAGGGCCCTTGAATTAGCAGGTCCTTCCTCAACGGAAGTCTCCAAAGTGGTAGAGAAGACATGTCCACCAGAACTGCATACTAAATTCTGTGAGGCCAAGCCAATGCAATGAGGATCACCGATGCCCTCTCCTGCTTGATTCGAGCAATGACCCGAGGAAGAAGCACAAACGGAGGAAATATGTATGCTAGACTGAAGGTCCAAGGAATCGCCAGAGCCTCTATCAGTTCCGCCTGGGGCCCCTGGACCTCAACCCGAATCTCGAGAACTTGGCATTCTGTTGAGATGCCATGATATTTAATTCCGGCTGACCCACTTGAGGATCAGGCTGGAGAACACTTCCGGATGGAGTTCCCACTCCCCCGGTTGAAAGGTCTGCCTGCTCAGGAAGTCCGCCTCCCAGTTGTCCCCTCTGGGATATGGATCGCCGACAGGCAGCAAGAATGGGTTTTCGCCCACTGAATTATCTTGGTTACCTCTCATCGTAAGGAACTCCCCGTTCATCCCTAATGATTGATGTGAACCACTTAAGTTATGTTGCCTGACTGGAATCTGACAACTGGACCAAGGCCAGGCCAGAAGAGCATTGAAAATCGCTCTCAGCACCAGGAAGCTTATAGAAAAAAAAACGACTCTGACTGAGTCCAAACTCCCTGAGCCTCTAGGGAACCCAAGGCTGCTCCCTCACCCTAGAAGGCTGGCGTCTGTTGTCACAATCACCTAGGATGGTCTGTGAAAGCAGGTTCCCTGGGAGAGATGATTCCTATCACTAACGTGAACAAAGAGAATGACTGGGGTGGGAGGGAAGGGAGGAGCTACCAGGAGGTAAATATCCCATTAGTATTTAAGATGATCCGTGGACTCATCGTGTCTTAAAAAAGAAACCCACATTTTATTGTAAACTGGGTACTGCCAGACAGCTGCCAGTACCCAAGATGGCTCCCAATAAGGTAGAGGGGGAGGAGATCAGGGAGGTTGGGGGCTAAGAGGGGATCCTACACAGCAGAATAATAAAAAAAATAAAAAAAATATTTTAGTTCTGGCAGACTTTCTGCCAGTACTTAAGATGGCGGGGACAATTGTGGGGTGGGGGAGGGAAGAGAGCTGTCTGGGAGGGATCAGGGGGTGTGATGTGTTGGGTGAGAGGCTGATCTCTACACTAAAGCTAAAATTAACCCTGCAAGCTCTCTACAAGCTACCTAATTAACCCCTTCACTGCTAGCCATAATACACGTGTGATGCGCAGCTGTATTTAGCGGCCTTCTAATTACCAAAAAACAACACCAAAGCCATATATGTCTGTTATTTCTGAACAAAGGGGATCACAGAGAAGCATTTACAACCAGTTATGCCATAATTGCACAAGTTGTTTGTAAACAATTTCAGTGAGAAACCTCAAGTTTGTGAAAAAAAATTGTGAAAAAGTGAACCATTTTTTTTTATTTGATCGCATTTGGCGGTGAAATGGTGGCATGAAATATACCAAAATGGGCCTAGATCAATACTTTGGAATGTCTTCTAAAAAAAAATATATATACATGTCATGGGATATTCAGGTATTCCTGACAGATATCAGTGTCCCAATGTAACTAGCGCTAATTTTGAAAAAAAGTGGTTTTGAAATAGCAAAGTGCTTCTTGTATTTATTTCCCTATAACTTGCAAAAAAAGCAAAGAACATGTAAACATTGGGTATTTCTAAACTCAGGACAAAATGTAGAAACTAATTTAGCATGGTTGTTTTTTGGTGGTTGTAGATGTGTAGCAGATTTTGGGGGTCAAAGTTAGAAAGTGTGTGTGTTTTTTTTTCCATTTCTCCTAATATTTTATAATTTTTTATAGTAAATTATAAGATATGATAAAGTCCATTTAATGGAGAGAAAAACGGTCTATAATATGTGTGGGTACAGTAAATGAGTAAGAGGAAAATTACAGCTAAACACAAACACAGCAGAAATGTAAAAATAGCCTTGGTCCCAAACGGTCAGAAAATGGAAGTGTGATCTGGTCACTAAGCGGTTAATGTCCCTGAAACACGTTTTTTTCTTTCTTTCATGATTTAAAGAGCATGCAATTTTAAAAAAACTTTCTAATTTATTTATTTTCTCAAAGTTTTTTTGTTCTCTTGATATTATTTGTTGAAAATCAGGGACTTATGATTAGGTTACAGACTATATCTTAAGCACTATATGGCAGCAGTTTTGCAATAATGTTATCCATTTGCAAGATCACTAGATGGCAGCACTATTTCCTGCCATGTAGTGCTCCAGATACCTACTTAGGTAGCTCTTCAACACAAAATAACATGGGAACAAAACAAATTTGACAATAGAAGTAAATTGGAAACCTTTTTTTCACCCTTTCGTGACTGGGTTAAAGTGTCTACATCGGAACAACTGTTCCGATGTAGACAAATTGAAACCATACGATCGTGCACACAATCACGAGATTTCAATTATTAGATCGCGTCTGGGGGGCGTCCCTACAACCCTAGGATCGCCCTCCAGACCGTAATCAAATCCTGGAAGCACAGAAGGCTTCAGGACAGCCGTTCTATTTTTCCTCATATTTTATAATTTTTTTATAGTAAATTACAAGATATGATGAAAATAATGGTATCTTTAGAAAGTCCATTTAATAATGAGAAAAATGGTATATAATATGTGTGGGTACAGTAAATAAGTAAGAGGAAAATTACATCTAAACACAAACACCGCAGAAATGTAAAAAAACATAATTTATGTAAGAACTTACCTGATAAATTAATTTCTTTCATATTGGTAAGAGTCCATGAGCTAGTGACATATGGGATATACAATCCTACCAGGAGGGGCAAAGTTTCCCAAACCTCAAAATGCCTATAAATACACCCCCTCACCACACCCACAATTCAGTTTAACGAATAGCCAAGTAGTGGGGTGATAAAGGAAGGAGTAAAAAGCATCAACAAAGGAATTTGGAAATAATTGTGCTTTATACAAAAAAAATCAAAACCACCATAAAAAAGGGGTGGGCCTCATGGACTCTTGCCAATATGAAAGAAATAAATTTATCAGGTAAGTTCCTACATAAATTGTGTTTTCTTTCATGTAATTGGCAAGAGTCCATGATCTAGTGACGTATGAGATAGCAATACCCAAGATGTGGAACTCCACGCAAGAGTCACTAGAGAGGGAGGGAAAAAACATAAAAAAAGCAATTTTCCGAAGAAAAAAATTAATCCACAACCCAAAATATAAGTTTATATTCATAAATGAAAGGAAAAAACTTAAATCAAAAGCAGAAGAATCAAACTGAAACAGCTGCCTGAAGAACTTTTCTACCAAAAACTGCTTCCGAAGAAGCAAATACATCAAAATGGTAGAATTTAGTAAATGTATGCAAAGAAGACCAAGTTGCTGCTTTGCAAATCTGATCAACTGAAGCTTCATTCTTAAAAGCCCACGAAGTAGAGATTGATCTAGTAGAAAGAGTTGTAATTCTCTGAGGCAGGGCTTGACCAGACTCCAAATAAGCTTGATGAATCAAAAACTTTAACCACGAAGCCAAGGAAATAGCAAAAGCCTTCGGATCTTTCCTAAAACCAGAAAATATCATTAATAGACTAGAAGTCTTCCTGAAATCTTTAGTAGCTTCCACATAATATTTCAAAGCTCTTACCACATCCAAAGAATGTAAAGATCTCTCCAAAGAATTCTTAGGATTAGGACACAAGGAAGGGACAACAATTTCTCTATTAATGTTGTTAGAATTCACAACCTTAGGTAAGAATTAAAATGAAGACCGCAAAACCGCCTTATCCTGATGGAAAATCAGAAAAGGAGATTTACAAGAGAGAGCGGATAATTCAGAAACTCTTCTAGCAGAGGAGATAGCCAAAAGAAACAACAATTCCCAAGAAAGTAGTTTATATATATATATTTATTGAGGTTAAAGGCATAGTTAGTTACAATTGTCATACGTCACCAGTGACATTGATGAAGTTACACAGTGCATCCTACTGTACCATAGTCTCTTATATTGTTCCCAAACCTCAAATTTTCAATGTACAATGTAATTAAATATCCCAAAATATAACTAAACAATAATCAGACAATTTCCCTAAGTAATTAATAGTGGCCTCTCTTGGACCACCTAATAAGGCATATGAAAATAATGGGAAAATTTAGGGATAACTCAAATAGAAAGAGACCGTTCTTGGATCTCAAATGGTGACCTTCGATTTGTGTATTCTAATAACACCCTGTAGGATATGTTAAGTAACCAAGCAGGCATGAATAGTAATCTAAGTAAATAAGTGGACAAAAGCTTCCAAGTTTGTTTACTGTATATGTAAGATAGGCAGCAATGTTATCCCTAGCTTGACAAATAGGAAAAGCAAATAGAAAAAGCAGTAGTGTTTCAACTAAGTAGAATAGGTTAACTAGAGCTTCCTTATGTATCAATTGCATATGTTCAATAAGCAATAGTGTACTAATTAGTTAAATAGATAGGTATTTTCATGACCCCTAATTGCATAGATAAAATATGTAGTAATACTATAACTAAATTAAGTGCACAAGGATTTTCATGCCTATGTAGCTGTACACATGCAACGAGTAACTATTTCTTAACTAGTTTAAACAGATATAGGCTTATATGCTGTACATAGGAGGCAAGCAGCTGTTATACTTGTGTAAATAAGTAAACTGAAATTGACATGTCTAATAACTACATATTTAAAGCAGGCAGCAAAATTATGTCTAGCTGGGAGATAAACAAATAAGTGTATGTATGCCTATTGGCAGTAGGAGCAGAACAAATAATAGTTGTACGCTTAGCCCTTAAAGGCAACCAACCAGGTAATATCCATGTAATATCGAGACTGATTGGAATTTGATCGTCCCTAATAGGGTGTCTCTCCCTTTTCAACTTTGAGATCCCTGAAGTTACAGAGTGTATATAGAGAGTAGAAAAGTATAATAAACATATATAGCTCTAGTGATCTATAAAGGGGGCAAACAACAATGATAAGCCCTGCTATGACAGTCTGGATCAACAGTTCTGCAGAGACGAATACCTGATACAAAATACTTTGAATGATAAGACCCTAACGGATACCTCTAGTACTGAATAGCGAAATTGCTGTATATAATTAACATGGCTTTGTTCTGAAAAAAAGTCCCGGGAGAAATCTGCAGACATTGCTCCTTACCAGATGGATTGTGGGACTCCCCCATAACAGCCGACACATTACAAGTGACAAAAGGCATCCCATAACTTGTCCAAACTGATAGTCCCCATAAGCGCATATACCCCTCTAGATATATGCACATAGGTCTCCATCTCTCTATCCTACACCAGACCAGAGGTCGCATAGGGCAAAGTGCAGAAAATCATTAGCTGGGAGAGACATTTTCACCTCTATGGGCTCTTCATACCCTGTGACTACCGCAACCTCTTCCAGGTCCGATCTTAGTGATGTTGAACTTCTTGTTAACAGCAAAGCTTGTGAAAGCCTGTAGTTGCGCCATATCCTAGTGCGTGTGTGATAAGGTAGGTCTCCGGCCATGTATCGGTTTCCAGGCTTAATGGCTCTCCATAATAGCGTCTCATTAGCTTACTCAGCATGCCTTTTTCTATATATTCCGGGTAACTCAAGTATTGCCAGCCATCCAGTTCTCTCTGTTGTTGTAAAGGGTTATTAATATCTAAAACCGACCCACGTGGGGATCGCTGCAATAACGCCGCATCCTCAAGTATGTACATAGCAGGCTCTTCGGCTTTGATCTGGACTTCATGTTGTTGCATCTTAATTTTTAAATCAAGGGTAGATTTGTGTTTGCTATTGTAGTTGCTAGGTCCCATATTCTTTTCCGCTCCTACATTAGCTTCCTTAGAAAGACTGGGTGAGCTTGTTGCCTGTGGCTGCTCCGCTTTCTTACAGCTGTAAGGCTTCGAATGAAATGATTGCTTAATTGCATTGCAGAGTTGAATCCTATGTTCTTCCAGTATTGAGATCAGCTCAGCAATACCGATCTGGGTGCTCTCCATTGCTTGGTTAATGTCGAAAGTCCTCAGTGTCTAAACACTGTATACCCGGCTTGCAAAATACCGGGGGGGGGGGGGGTGTTGAAGACCTCTCTCTAAGGAGACTGTCTTAGGCCTCAACGCTCCGGATCAGTTGTCAGAGGTGGTATTCTTAAGAATGTGATATCTACCAAAAACAGCTTGATTAGCAGACTATGACTATCAGGTTGAGACAGTTAGATGGTCTTTTTAGTCACAAATAATAGACAGATTATCTGTGAGCCACACAGAACCAATATTGCGACCATTCAAGGTGCTGCCCAGAGACACGCCCCCCAAGAAAGTAGTTTAATGTCCAAAAAAAGGAATAGGCTCAAACAGAGGAGCCTGTAAAGCCTTCAAAACTAAATTAAGACTCCAAGGAGGAGAGATTGAGTTAATGACAGGCTTGATACGGACCAAAGCCTGCACAAAACAATGAATATCAGGAAGTTTGGCAATCTTTCTATGAAATAAAACAGAAAGAGCAGAGATTTGTCCTTTCAAGGAACTTGCAGACAAACCTTTATCCAAAACATCCTGAAGAAACTGTAAAATTCTAGGAATTCTAAAAGAATGCCAAGAGAATTTATGAGAACACCATGAAATGTAAGTCTTCCAAACTCGATAATAAATCTTTCTAGAAACAGATTTAAAGGCCTGCAACATAGTATTAATCACGGAGTCAGAGAAACCTCTATGACTAAGCACTAAGCGTTCAATTTCCATACCTTCAAATTTAATGATTTGAGATCCTGATGGAAAAACAGACCTTGAGATAGGTCTGACCTTAGTGGAAGTGGCCAAGGTTGGCAACTGGACATCCGAACAAGATCCGCATACCAAAACCTGTGAGGCCATGCTGGAGCTACCAGCAGCACAAACGATTGCTCCATGATGATCTTGGAGATCCCTCTTGGAAGAACTAGAGGCAGGAAAATATAAGCAGGTTGATAACAGCAAGGAAGTGTGAATGCATCCACTGCTTCCGCCTCAGGATCCCTGGACCTGGACAGGTACCTGGGAAGTTTTTTGTTTAGATGAGATGCCATCAGATATATTTCTGGAAGCCCCAACATCTGAAAAAATTGAGAAAACACATCTAGGTGGAGAGACCATTCTCCCGGATGTAAAGTCTGACGACTGAGGTAATCCGCTTCCCAATTGTCTATACCTGGGATATGGACCGCAGAAATTAGAAAGGAGCTGGATTCCGCCCAAACAAGTATCCAAGATACTTCTTTCATAGCTTGAGGACTGTGAGTCCCACCCTGATGATTGACAAATGCCACAGTTGTGACGTTGTCTGTTTGAAAACAAATGAACAGTTCTCTCTTCAACAGAGGCCAAAATTGAAGAGCCCTGAGAATCGCATAGAGTTCCAAAATATTTGATTGGTAATCTCGCCTCTTGAGATTTCCAAACTCCTTGTGCTGTCAGAGATCCCCAAACAGCTCCCCAACCTGATAGGCTTGCATCTGTTGTGATCACAGTCCAGGTTGGACGAACGAAAGAGGCCCCTAGAATTATACAATGGTGATCTAACCACCAAGTCAGAGAAATTCGAACATTGGGATTTAAGGATATTAATTGTGATATCCTTGTATAATCCCTGCACCATTGGTTCAGCATACAAAGCTGGAAAGGTCTCATATGAAAACGAGCAAAGGGGATCGCGTCCGATGCTGCAGTCATGAGACCTAAAACTTCCATGCACATAGCTACTGAAGGGAATGACTGAGACTGAAGGTTCCGACAGGCTGCAACCAATTTCAAACGTCTCTTGTCTTTTAAGAGACAAAGTCATGGACACTGAATCTATCTGGAAACCTAAAAAGGTTACCCTTGTCTGAGGAATCAAAGAACTTTTAGGTAAATTGATCCTCTAACCATGTCTTCGAAGAAACAACACTAGTTGATTCATGTGAGATTCTGCAGAACGTAAAGACTGAGCGAGTACCAAGATATCGTCCAAATAAGGAAATACAGCAATATCCCGCTCTCTGATAACAGAAAGTAGGAAGTAGGGCACCTAGAACCTTTGAAAAGATTCTTGGAGCCATCGCTAGGCCAAAAGGAAGAGCAACAAATTGGTAATGCTTGTCTAGAAAAGAGAATTTCAGGAACTGATAGTGATCTGGATGAATCAGAATATGAAGATATGCATCCTGTAAGTCTATTGTGGACATATAATGCCCTTGCTGAACAAAAGCCAGAATAGACCTTATAGTCACCATTTTGAAAGCTGGTACTCCTACATATCGATTCAAATTCTTTAGATCCAAAACTGGTCTGAATTAATTTTCTTTCTTTGGAACAATGAACAGATTTGAATAAAACCCCAGACCCTGTTCCTGAAACGGAACTGGCATGATTACCCCTGACAACTCCAAGTCTGAGACACACTTCAGAAAAACCTGAACCTTTACCGGAATGCGTGAGATAAAAAATCTTCTCACAGGCGGTCTTACTCTGAATCCTATTCTGTACCCCTGAGAGACAATACTCTGAATCCAATGATTTTGGACCGAATTGATCCAAACATCTTTGAAAAATTTTAATCTGCCCCCTACCAGCTGAGCTGGAATGAGGACCGCACATTCATGCGGACTTGGGGGCTGGTTTTGATCTCTTAAATGGCTTGGATTTATTCCAATTTGAAGAAGGCTTCCAATTGGAAGCAGATTCCTTGGGAGAAGGATTAGGTTTCTGTTCCTTATTATGTCGAGAGGAACGAAAACGGTTAAAAGCTTTAGATTTACCCTTAGGTTTTTTTATCCTGAGGCAAAAAAAACAAACAAAAAAACTTCCTCCCCCCAGTAACAGTTGGAATTATTTAATCCAACTGAGAACCAAATAATGTATTACCTTGGAAAGAAAGAGATAGCAATCTGTACTTAGAAGTCATATCAGCATTCCAAGATTTAAGCCACAAAGCTCTTCTAGCTAAAACAGCTAAAGACATAGATTTAACATCAATTGTGATCATATCAAAAATGGCATCACAAATGAAATTATTAGCATGTTGAATCAACTTAATGCTAGACAAATCATGATCCGATACTTGTTGCGCTAAAGTATCCAACCAAAAAGTTGAAGCAGCTGCAACATTAGCCAAAGAAATTGCAGGCCTAAGAAGATGACCTGAATATAAATAAGCTTTCCTTAGATAAGATTCAAGTTTCCTATCTAAAGGATCTTTAAAAGAAGTACTATCTTCCATAGGAATAGTAGTACGTTTAGCAAGAGTAGAGATAGCCCCATCAACTTTGAGGATCTTTTCCCAAAACTCCAATCTAACTGCTGGCAAAGGATACAATTTTTTAAACCTTGAAGAAGGAATAAAAGAAGTACCAGGCTTATTCCATTCCTTAGAAATCATATCAGAAATAGCATCAGGAACTGGAAAAACCTCTGGAATAACCAAAGGAGGTTTATAAACAGAGTTTAAACGTTTACTAGTTTTAATATCAAGAGGACTAGTTTCCTCCATATCCAATGTAATCAACACTTCTTTTAACAAAGAACGAATATACTCCAATTTAAATAAATAAGAGTATTTATCAGTGTCAATATCTGAGGCAGGATCTTCTGAATCAGATAGATCCTCATCAGAGAAGGATAATTGAGTATGTTTCTGGTAATTTGAAATTTCATCAACCTTATGAGAAGTTTTAAAATACCTTTTACGCTTATTAGAAGGCGGAATGGCAGACAAAGCCTTCTGAATAGAATCAGAAATAAATTATTTTAAATTTACAGGTATATCTTGTGTATTAGATGTTGAGGGAACAGCAACAGGTAATGAACTCCTACTGATGGATACATTTTCTGCATGTAAACGTTTATCATAACAACTATTACAAACCACAGCTGGAGGTAGAATCACCACAAGTTTACAACAAATGCACTTAGCTTTGGTAGAACTGTTATCAGGCAGCAGAGATCCAACAGTGAATTCTGAGACTGGATCAGATTGAGACATCTTACAAATATAAAGCAAAATTATCAATTTCTTTATATGGCAGTTTCAGGAATGGGAAAAAATGCAAACAGAATAGTTCTCTGACACAGAAAAAAAGCAAGAGGCAAAACGGAATGGGGTCTAAAATAATATAATAAAATAAAATATTTGGCGCCAAGTATGACACACAAACAAACAGAAAAATATTTTTTTAGCGCCAAAAACGTCTGGAAACGACACACTCACGTCATAGATGACGCAACCTTGTGAAAGGACCCGGCGTCAACTAAGACGCCGGAAATGACGAATTGCGTCAACGAACGTAACTTCGCGCCAAAAAAATCGCAATAAACGTTAGCATTTTGCGCCCTCGCGAGCCTAATTCTGCCCCGCGAATTTGAAAAAACAGAATTTATGCTTACCTGATAAATTACTTTCTCCAACGGTGTGTCCGGTCCACGGCGTCATCCTTACTTGTGGGATATTCTCTTCCCCAACAGGAAATGGCAAAGAGTCCCAGCAAAGCTGGTCACATGATCCCTCCTAGGCTCCGCCCACCCCAGTCATTCGACCGACGGACAGGAGGAAATATATATAGGAGAAACCATATGATACCGTGGTGACTGTAGTTAGAGAAAATAATTCATCAGACCTGATTAAAAAACCAGGGCGGGCCGTGGACCGGACACACCGTTGGAGAAAGTAATTTATCAGGTAAGCATAAATTCTGTTTTCTCCAACATAGGTGTGTCCGGTCCACGGCGTCATCCTTACTTGTGGGAACCAATACCAAAGCTTTAGGACACGGATGAAGGGAGGGAGCAAATCAGGTCACCTAAATGGAAGGCACCACAGCTTGCAAAACCTTTCTCCCAAAAATAGCCTCCGAAGAAGCAAAAGTATCAAATTTGTAAAATTTGGCAAAAGTGTGCAGTGAAGACCAAGTCGCTGCCTTACATATCTGGTCAACAGAAGCCTCGTTCTTGAAGGCCCATGTGGAAGCCACAGCCCTAGTGGAGTGAGCTGTGATTCTTTCAGGAGGCTGCCGTCCGGCAGTCTCATAAGCCAATCGGATAATGCTTTTAAGCCAAAAGGAAAGAGAGGTAGAAGTCGCTTTTTGACCTCTCCTTTTACCAGAATAAACAACAAACAAGGAAGATGTTTGTCTGAAATCTTTGGTAGCCTCTAAATAGAATTTTAGAGCACGGACTACGTCCAAATTGTGTAACAAACGTTCCTTCTTTGAAACTGGATTCGGACACAAAGAAGGTACAACTATCTCCTGGTTAATATTTTTGTTGGAAACAACTTTCGGAAGAAAACCAGGCTTAGTACGCAAAACCACCTTATCTGCATGGAACACCAGATAGGGCGGAGAACACTGCAGAGCAGATAACTCTGAAACTCTTCTAGCAGAAGAAATTGCAACCAAAAACAAAACTTTCCAAGATAATAACTTAATATCTACGGAATGTAAGGGTTCAAACGGAACCCCTTGAAGAACTGAAAGAACTAGATTTAAACTCCAGGGAGGAGTCAAAGGTCTATAAACAGGCTTGATCCTAACCAGAGCCTGAACAAATGCTTGAACATCTGGCATAGCTGCCAGTCGTTTGTGTAGTAAGACAGATAAAGCAGAAATCTGTCCCTTAAGAGAACTTGCAGATAATCCTTTCTCCAAACCTTCTTGTAGAAAGGATAGAATCTTAGGAATCTTTATCTTGTTCCATGGCAATCCTTTGGATTCACATCAACAGATATATTTTTTCCATATTTTATGGTAAATTTTTCTAGTTACAGGCTTCCTAGCCTGAATCAGAGTATCTATTACAGAATCTGAAAATCCACGCTTTGATAAAATCAAGCGTTCAATCTCCAAGCCGTCAGCTGGAGGGAAACCAGATTCGGATGTTCGAATGGACCTTGAACAAGAAGGTCCTGTCTCAAAGGTAGCTTCCATGGTGGAGCCGATGACATATTCACCAGATCTGCATACCAAGTCCTGCGTGGCCACGCAGGAGCTATCAAGATCACCGAAGCCCTCTCCTGAATGATCCTGGCTACCAGCCTGGGAATGAGAGGAAACGGTGGGAATGCATAAGCTAGGTTGAAGGTCCAAGGTGCTACTAGTGCATCTACTAGAGTCGCCTTTGGATCCCTGGATCTGGACCCGTAGCAAGGAACCTTGAAGTTCTGACGAGACGCCATCAGATCCATGTCTGGAATGCCCCATAATTGAGTTATTTGGGCAAAGATTTCCGGATGGAGTTCCCACTCCCCCGGATGGAATGTCTGACGACTCAGAAAATCCGCTTCCCAATTTTCCACTCCTGGGATGTGGATTGCAGACAAGTGGCAGGAGTGATCCTCCGCCCATTGAATTATTTTGGTCACTTCTTCCATCGCCAGGGAACTCCTTGTTCCCCCCTGATGATTGATATATGCAACAGTCGTCATGTTGTCTGATTGAAACCTTATGAATTTGGCCTTTGCTAGTTGAGGCCAAGCTTTGAGAGCATTGAATATCGCTCTCAGTTCCAGAATGTTTATCGGGAGAAGAGATTCTTCCCGAGACCATAGACCCTGAGCTTTCAGGGGTTCCCAGACCGCGCCCCAGCCCACCAGGCTGGCGTCGGTCGTGACAATGACCCACTCTGGTCTGCGGAAGCTCATTCCCTGTGACAGATTGTCCAGGGTCAGCCACCAACGGAGTGAATCTCTGGTCTTTTGATCTACTTGAATCGTCGGAGACAAGTCTGTATAATCCCCATTCCACTGTCTGAGCATGCACAGTTGTAATGGTCTTAGATGAATTCGTGCAAAAGGAACTATGTCCATTGCTGCAACCATCAATCCTATTACTTCCATGCACTGCGCTATGGAAGGACGAAGAACAGAATGAAGTACTTGACAAGAGCTTAGGAGTTTTGATTTTCTGACCTCTGTCAGAAAAATCCTAATTTCTAAGGAATCTATTGTTCCCAAGAAGGGAACTCTTGTTGACGGGGACAGAGAACTTTTTTCTTTGTTCACCTTCCATCCGTGAGATCTGAGAAAGGCTAGGACGATGTCCGTATGAGCCTTTGCTTTTGACAGAGACGACGCTTGAATCAGGATGCCGTCCAAGTAAGGTACTACTGCAATGCCCCTTGGTCTTAGAACCGCTAGAAGGGACCCTAGTACCTTTGTGAAAATCCTTGGAGCAGTGGCTAATCCGAATGGAAGTGCCACAAACTGGTAATGCTTGTCCAGAAAAGCAAACCTTAGGAACTGATGATGTTCCTTGTGGATAGGAATATGTAGGTACGCATCCTTTAAATCCACGGTAGTCATAAATTGATTTTCCTGGATAGTAGGTAGGATCGTTCGAATAGTTTCCATTTTGAACGATGGAACCTTGAGAAATTTGTTTAGGATCTTGAGATCCAAAATTGGTCTGAATGTTCCCTCTTTTTTGGGAACTATGAACAGGTTGGAATAAAAACCCATCCCTTGTTCTCTTATTGGAACTGGATGAATCACTCCCATTTTTAACAGGTCTTCTACACAATGTAAGAATGCCTGTCTTTTTATTTGGTTTGAAGATAATTGAGACCTGTGGAACCTTCCCCTTGGGGGTAGTTCCTTGAATTCCAGGAGATTACCTTGAGAAACTATTTCTAGCGCCCAAGGATCCTGAACATCTCTTGCCCAAGCCTGAGCAAAGAGAGAAAGTCTGCCCCCCACCAGATCCGGATCGGGGGCCATCCCTTCATGCTGTTTTGGTAGCAGTGGTAGGCTTCTTGGCCTGCTTACCCTTGTTCCAGCCTTGCATTGGTCTCCAGGCTGGTTTGGGTTGTGAAGTATTACCCTCTTGCTTAGAGGATGTAGAATTAGAGGCTGGTCCGTTTCTGCGAAAGGGACGAAAATTAGGCTTATTTTTAGCCTTAAAAGACCTATCCTGTGGGAGGGCGTGGCCCTTTCCCCCAGTGATGTCTGAAATAATGTCTTTCAAATCAGGTCCAAATAATGTTTTACCCTTGAAAGGAATGTTAAGCAATTTTGTCTTGGAAGACACATCCGCTGACCAAGACTTTAGCCAAAGCGCTCTGCGCGCCACGATAGCAAACCCTGAATTTTTCGCCGCTAATCTAGCTAATTGCAAAGCGGCATCTAAAATAAAAGAGTTAGCCAATTTAAGTGCTTGAACTCTGTCCATAACCTCCTCATACGAAGATTCTTTATTGAGCGACTTTTCTAGTTCCTCGAACCAGAAACACGCTGCCGTAGTGACCGGAACAATGCATGAAATTGGTTGTAGAAGGTAACCTTGCTGAACAAAAATCTTTTTAAGCAAACCCTCTAATTTTTTATCCATAGGATCTTTGAAAGCACAACTATCTTCGATAGGAATAGTAGTGCGTTTGTTTAGAGTAGAAACCGCCCCCTCGACCTTGGGGACTGTCTGCCATAAGTCCTTTCTGGGGTCGACTATAGGAAATAATTTCTTAAATATAGGGGAACAAAAACAAAAAGGTATGCCGGGCCTTTCCCACTCCTTATTTACTATGTCCGCCACCCGCTTGGGTATAGGAAAAGCGTCGGGGGGCACCGGAACCTCTAGGAACTTGTCCATCTTACATAACTTCTCTGGAATGACCGAATTGTCACAATCATCCAGAGTAGATAATACCTCCTTAAGCAGTGCGCAGAGATGTTCTAATTTAATTTTAAATGTCACAACATCAGGTTCAGCTTGTTGAGAAATCTTTCCTGAATCTGAAATTTCTCCCTCAGACAAATCCTCCCTCATGGCCCCTTCAGATTGGTGTGAGGGTATGACAGAACAATTATCATCAGCATCCTCTTGCTCTTCAGTGTTTAAAACAGAGCAATCGCGCTTTCTCTGATAAGTAGGCATTTTGGATAAAATATTTGCTATAGAGTTATCCATTACAGCCGTTAATTGTTGCATGGTAATAAGAATTGGCGCACTAGATGTACTAGGAGCCTCCTGTGTGGGCAAAACTGGTGTAGACACAGAAGGGGATGATGTAGTATCATGTTTACTCCCCTCATTTGAGGAATCATCTTGGGCAATATCATTATCTGTGGCATTACTGTCCTTACTTTGTTTGGACACTATGGCACAATTATCACATAAATTTAGATGGGGAGACACATTGGCTTTCATACATATAGAACATAGCTTATCTGATGGTACAGACATGTTAAACAGGCTTAAACTTGTCAACAAAGCACAAAAAACGTTTTAAAATAAAACCGTTACTGTCACTTTAAATTTCAAACTGAAAACACTTTATTACTGAATATGTGAAAAAGTATGAAGGAATTGTTCAAAATTCACAGTGTCTTAAAGCATTAAAAGTATTGCACACCAAATTTCAGAGCTTTAACCCTTAAATTAACGGAACCGGAGCCGTTTTTACATTTAACCCCTATACAGTCACAGCTATATGCTTTGCTGAGACCCAACCAAGCCCAGAGGGGAATACGATACCAAATGATGCCTTCTATAAGCTTTTTCAGTGATTCTTAGCTCCTCACACATGCATCTGCATGCCTTGCTCTCCAAAAACTGCGCATTAGTGGCGCGAAAATGAGGCTCTGTCTATAACTAGAAAAACATAATTTATGTAAGAACTTACCTGATAAATTCATTTCTTTCATATTAACAAGAGTCCATGAGCTAGTGACGTATGGGATATACATTCCTACCAGGAGGGGCAAAGTTTCCCAAACCTTAAAATGCCTATAAATACACCCCTCACCACACCCACAAATCAGTTTAACGAATAGCCAAGAAGTGGGGTGATAAGAAAAAAGTGCGAAGCATATAAAATAAGGAATTGGAATAATTGTGCTTTATACAAAAAAATCATAACCACCACAAAAAAAGGGTGGGCCTCATGGACTCTTGTTAATATGAAAGAAATGAATTTATCAGGTAAGTTCTTACATAAATTATGTTTTCTTTCATGTAATTAACAAGAGTCCATGAGCTAGTGACGTATGGGATAATGACTACCCAAGATGTGGATCTTTCCACACAAGAGTCACTAGAGAGGGAGGGATAAAATAAAGACAGCCAATTCCTGCTGAAAATAATCCACACCCAAAATAAAGTTTAACAAAAAACATAAGCAGAAGATTCAAACTGAAACCGCTGCCTGAAGAACTTTTCTACCAAAAACTGCTTCAGAAGAAGAAAATACATCAAAATGGTAGAATTTAGTAAAAGTATGCAAAGAGGACCAAGTTGCTGCTTTGCAGATCTGGTCAACCGAAGCTTCATTCCTAAACGCCCAGGAAGTAGAAACTGACCTAGTAGAATGAGCTGTAATTCTTTGAGGCGGAATTTTACCCGACTCAACATAGGCAAGATGAATTAAAGATTTCAACCAAGATGCCAAAGAAATGGCAGAAGCTTTCTGGCCTTTCCTAGAACCGGAAAAGATAACAAATAGACTAGAAGTCTTACGGAAAGATTTCGTAGCTTCAACATAATATTTCAAAGCTCTAACAACATCCAAAGAATGCAATGATTTCTCCTTAGAATTCTTAGGATTAGGACATAATGAAGGAACCACAATTTCTCTACTAATGTTGTTGGAATTCACAACTTTAGGTAAAAATTCAAAAGAAGTTCGCAACACCGCCTTATCCTGATGAAAAATCAGAAAAGGAGACTCACACGAAAGAGCAGATAATTCAGAAACTCTTCTAGCAGAAGAGATGGCCAAAAGGAACAAAACTTTCCAAGAAAGTAATTTAATGTCCAATGAATGCATAGGTTCAAACGGAGGAGCTTGAAGAGCTCCCAGAACCAAATTCAAACTCCAAGGAGGAGAAATTGACTTAATGACAGGTTTTATACGAACCAAAGCTTGTACAAAACAATGAATATCAGGAAGAATAGCAATCTTTCTGTGAAAAAGAACAGAAAGAGCGGAGATTTGTCCTTTCAAAGAACTTGCGGACAAACCCTTATCTAAACCATCCTGAAGAAACTGTAAAATTCTCGGTATTCTAAAAGAATGCCAAGAAAAATGATGAGAAAGACACCAAGAAATATAAGTCTTCCAGACTCTATAATATATCTCTCGAGATACAGATTTACGAGCCTGTAACATAGTATTAATCACGGAGTCAGAGAAACCTCTATGACCAAGAATCAAGCGTTCAATCTCCATACCTTTAAATTTAAGGATTTCAGATCCGGATGGAAAAAAGGACCTTGTGACAGAAGGTCTGGTCTTAACGGAAGAGTCCATGGCTGGCAAGATGCCATCCGGACAAGATCCGCATACCAAAACCTGTGAGGCCATGCCGGAGCTATTAGCAGAACAAACGAGCATTCCCTCAGAATCTTGGAGATTACTTTTGGAAGAAGAACTAGAGGCGGAAAGATATAGGCAGGATGATACTTCCAAGGAAGTGATAATGCATCCACTGCCTCCGCCTGAGGATCCCGGGATCTGGACAGATACCTGGGAAGTTTCTTGTTTAGATGAGAGGCCATCAGATCTATCTCTGGGAGCCCCCACAATTGAACAATCTGAAGAAATACCTCTGGGTGAAGAGACCATTCGCCCGGATGCAACGTTTGGCGACTGAGATAATCCGCTTCCCAATTGTCTACACCTGGGATATGAACCGCAGAGATTAGACAGGAGCTGGATTCCGCCCAAACCAAAATTCGAGATACTTCTTTCATAGCCAGAGGACTGTGAGTCCCTCCTTGATGATTGATGTATGCCACAGTTGTGACATTGTCTGTCTGAAAACAAATGAACGATTCTCTCTTCAGAAGAGGCCAAAACTGAAGAGCTCTGAAAACTGCACGGAGTTCCAAGATATTGATCGGTAATCTCACCTCCTGAGATTCCCAAACTCCTTGTGCCGTCAGAGATCCCCACACAGCTCCCCAACCTGTGAGACTTGCATCTGTTGAAATTACAGTCCAGGTCGGAAGAACAAAAGAAGCCCCCTGAATTAAACGATGGTGATCTGTCCACCACGTTAGAGAGTGCCGAACAATCGGTTTTAAAGATATTAATTGATATATCTTCGTGTAATCCCTGCACCATTGGTTCAGCATACAGAGCTGAAGAGGTCGCATGTGAAAACGAGCAAAGGGGATCGCGTCCGATGCAGCAGTCATAAGACCTAGAATTTCCATGCATAAGGCTACCGAAGGGAATGATTGAGACTGAAGGTTTCGACAGGCTGTAATCAATTTTAGACGTCTCTTGTCTGTTAAAGACAAAGTCATGGACACTGAATCTATCTGGAAACCCAGAAAGGTTACCCTTGTTTGAGGAATCAAAGAACTTTTTGGTAAATTGATCCTCCAACCATGATCTTGAAGAAACAACACAAGTCGATTCGTATGAGACTCTGCTAAATGTAAAGACGGAGCAAGTACCAAGATATCGTCCAAATAAGGAAATACCACAATACCCTGTTCTCTGATTACAGACAGAAGGGCACCGAGAATCTTTGTGAAAATTCTTGGAGCTGTAGCAAGGCCAAACGGTAGAGCCACAAATTGGTAATGCTTGTCTAGAAAAGAGAATCTCAGGAACTGATAATGATCTGGATGAATCGGAATATGCAGATATGCATCCTGTAAATCTATTGTGGACATATAATTCCCTTGCTGAACAAAAGGCAATATAGTCCTTACAGTTACCATCTTGAACGTTGGTATCCTTACATAACGATTCAATAATTTTAGATCCAGAACTGGTCTGAAGGAATTCTCCTTCTTTGGTACAATGAAGAGATTTGAATAAAACCCCATCCCCTGTTCCGGAACTGGAACTGGCATAATTACTCCAGCCAACTCTAGATCTGAAACACAATTCAGAAATGCTTGAGCTTTCACTGGATTTACTGGGACATGGGAAAGAAAAAATCTCTTTGCAGGAGGTCTCATCTTGAAACCAATTCTGTACCCTTCTGAAACAATGTTCTGAATCCAAAGATTGTGAACAGAATTGATCCAAATTTCTTTGAAAAAACGTAACCTGCCCCCTACCAGCTGAACTGGAATGAGGGCCGTACCTTCATGTGAACTTAGAAGCAGGCTTTGCCTTTCTAGCAGGCTTGGATTTATTCCAAACTGGAGATGGTTTCCAAACTGAAACTGCTCCTGAGGACGAAGGATCAGACTTTTGTTCTTTGTTGAAACGAAAGGAACGAAAACGATTGTTAGCCCTGTTTTTACCTTTAGACTTTTTATCCTGTGGTAAAAAAGTTCCTTTCCCACCAGTAACAGTTGAAATAATAGAATCCAACTGAGAACCAAATAATTTGTTTCCCTGGAAAGAAATGGAAAGTAGAGTTGATTTAGAAGCCATATCAGCATTCCAAGTCTTAAGCCATAAAGCTCTTCTGGCTAAGATAGCCAGAGACATAAATCTAACATCAACTCTAATAATATCAAAAATGGCATCACAGATGAAATTATTAGCATGCTGGAGAAGAATAATAATATCATGAGAATCACGATTTGTTACTTGTTGCGCTAGAGTTTCCAACCAAAAAGTTGAAGCTGCAGCAACATCAGCCAATGATATAGCAGGTCTAAGAAGATTACCTGAACATAGATAAGCTTTTCTTAGAAAAGATTCAATTTTTCTATCTAAAGGATCCTTAAACGAGGTACCATCTGACGTAGGAATGGTAGTACGTTTAGCAAGGGTAGAAATAGCCCCATCAACTTTAGGGATTTTGTCCCAAAATTCTAACCTGTCAGGCGGAACAGGATATAATTGCTTAAAACGTTTAGAAGGAGTAAATGAATTACCCAATTTATCCCATTCCTTAGCAATTACTGCAGAAATAGCATTAGGAACAGGAAAGACTTCTGGAATAACCGCAGGAGCTTTAAAAACCTTATCCAAACGTATAGAATTAGTATCAAGAGGACTAGAATCCTCTATTTCTAAAGCAATTAATACTTCTTTAAGTAAAGAGCGAATAAATTCCATCTTAAATAAATATGAAGATTTATCAGCATCAATCTCTGAGACAGAATCCTCTGAACCAGAAGAGTCCAAAGAATCAGAATGATGGTGTTCATTTAAAAATTCATCTGTAGAGAGAGAAGATTTAAAAGACTTTTTACGTTTACTAGAAGGAGAAATAACAGACAAAGCCTTCTTTATGGATTCAGAAACAAAATCTCTTATGTTATCAGGAACATTCTGCACCTTAGATGTTGAGGGAACTGCAACAGGCAATGGTACATCACTAAAGGAAATATTATCTGCTTTAACAAGTTTGTCATGACAATTATTACAAACAACAGCTGGAGGAATAGCTACCAAAAGTTTACATCAGATACACTTAGCTTTGGTAGATCCAGCAGGCAGTGGTTTTCCTGTAGTATCTTCTGGCTCAGATGCAACGTGAGACATCTTGCAATATGTAAGAGAAAAAACAACATATAAAGCAAAATAGATCAAATTCCTTATAAGACAGTTTCAGGAATGGGAAAAAAATGCCAAACATCAAGCTTCTAGCAACCAGAAGCAAATGAAAAATGAGACTGAAATAATGTGGAGACAAAAGCGACGCCCATATTTTTTGGCGCCAAATAAGACGCCCACATTATTTGGCGCCTAAATGCTTTTGGCGCCAAAAATGACGCCACATCCGGAACGCCGACATTTTCGGCGCAAAATAACGTCAAAAATGACGCAACTTCCGGCGATACGTATGACGCCGGAAACGGAAAGAATTTTTGCGCCAAAAAAGTCCGCGCCAAGAATGACGCAATAAAATGAAGCATTTTCAGCCCCCGCGAGCCTAACAGCCCACAGGGAAAAAAGTCAAATTTTTGAGGTAAGAAAAAATATGATAATTTAAAGCATAATCCCAAATATGAAACTGACTGTCTGGAAATAAGGAAAGTTGAACATTCTGAGTCAAGGCAAATAAATGTTTGAATACATATATTTAGAACTTTATAAATAAAGTGCCCAACCATAGCTTAGAGTGTCACAGAAAATAAGACTTACTTACCCCAGGACACTCATCTACATGTTTGTAGAAAGCCAAACCAGTACTGAAACGAGAATCAGTAGAGGAAATGGTAAATATAAGAGTATATCGTCGATCTGAAAAGGGAGGTAAGAGATGAATCTCTACGACCGATAACAGAGAACCTTATGAAATAGACCCCGTAGAAGGAGATCACTGCATTCAATAGGCAATACTCTCCTCACATCCCTCTGACATTCACTGCACGCTGAGAGGAAAACCGGGCTCCAACTTGCTGCGGAGCGCATATCAACGTAGAATCTAGCACAAACTTACTTCACCACCTCCCTTGGAGGCAAAGTTTGTAAAAACTGATTTGTGGGTGTGGTGAGGGGTGTATTTATAGGCATTTTAAGGTTTGGGAAACTTTGCCCCTCCTGGTAGGAATGTATATCCCATACGTCACTAGCTCATGGACTCTTGTTAATTACATGAAAGAAAGGCCCCCATCTGAAAAAGGTGTCCAACACAGTGCCTGCCGTTTTTCTAAACAATCCCCAAGATTATAATAACCATTAATAGTTAGAATCTGCATAATATGCCTAGTAAAGCAATCGTTTTAGCCCAGAAAAATGTCTACCAGTTTTTTAAGCCCTTTTGAAGCCCTTTATTCTTTTATTTAACTAAGAAAATGGCTTACCGGTCCCCATGAGGGGAAATGACAGCCTTCCAGCATTACATGGTCTTGTTAGAAATATGGCCAGTCATACCTTAAGCAGAAAAGTCTGCTAACTGTTTCCCCCAACTGAAGTTACTTCATCTCAACAGTCCTGTGTGGAAACAGCAATCGATTTTAGTAACTTCTGCTAAAATCATCTTCCTCTTACAAACAGAAATCTTCATCTTTTTTCTGTTTCAGAGTAAATAGTACATACCAGCACTATTTTAAAATAACAAACACTTGATAGAAGAATAAAAACTACATTTAAACACCAAAAAACTCTTAACCATCTCCGTGGAGATGTTGCCTGTGCAACGGCAAAGAGAATGACTGGGGTGGGCGGAGCCTAGGAGGGATCATGTGACCAGCTTTGCTGGGACTCTTTGCCATTTCCTGTTGGGGAAGAGAATATCCCACAAGTAAGGATGACGCCGTGGACCGGACACACCTATGTTGGAGAAATGACAGTTAATTGAAAAAAAGACTACACCCCATGCATTTCCCAGATATGAAACTGACAGTCTGCAAAAGAAAATATACTGAAACCTGAATCATGGCAAATATAAATACAATACATATATTCAGAACTTTATATAAATACATAAAGTGCCAACCCATAGCCGAGTGTCTCTTAAGTAATGAAAACATACTTACCTGAAGATACCCATCCACATAAAGCAGATAGCCAAACCAGTACTGAAACAGTTATCAGTAGAGGTAATGGAATATGAGAGTATATTGTCTATCTGAAAAGGGAGGTAGGAGATGAATCTCTATGACCGATAACAGAGAACCTATGAAATAGATCTCCCGTGAGGAAAACCATCGCATTCAATAGGTGATACTCCCTTCACATCCCTCTGACATTCACTGCACTCTGAGAGGAATCAGGCTTCAAAAATGCTGAGAAGCGCATATCAACGTAGAAATCTTAGCACAAACTTACTTCACCACCTCCATAGGAGGCAAAGTTTGTAAAACTGAATTGTGGGTGTGGTGAGGGGTGTATTTATAGGCATTTTGAGGTTTGGGAAATGTTGCCCCTCCTGGTAGGAATGTATATCCCATACGTCACTAGCTCATGGACTCTTGCCAAATACATGAAAGAAATAGCCTTGGTCCCAAACGGTCAGAAAATGGAAGTGTGATCTGGTCACTAAGGGGTTAATGTCCCTGAAACACAATTTTTTTTTCTTTCATGATTTAAAGAGCATGCAATTTTAAAAAAAAACTTTCTAATTTATTTATTTTCTCAAATTTTCTTTGTTCTCTTGATATTATTTGTTGAAAATCAGGGACTTATGATTAGGTTACAGACTATATCTTAAGCACTATATGGCAGCAGTTTTGCAATAATGTTATCCATTTGCAAGATCACTAGATGGCAGCACTATTTCCTGCCATGTAGTGCTCCAGATACCTACTTAGGTAGCTCTTCAACACAAAATAACATGGGAACAAAACAAATTTGATAATAGAAGTAAATTGGAAACCTTTTTTTCACTCTTTCGTGACTGGGTTAAAGTGTCTACATCGGAACAACTGTTACGATATAGACAAATTGAAACCATGCGATCGTGCACACAATCGCGAGATTTCAATTATTGGATCGTGTCTGGGGGGCGTCCCTACAACCCTAGGAACGCCCTCCAGACCGCGATCAAATCCTGGAAGCACAGAAGGTTTCAGGACAGCCGTTCCATTTTTCCTCATATTTTATAATTTTTTTATAGTAAATTACAAGATATGATGTAAATAATGGTATCTTTAGAAAGTCCATTTAATGGTGAGAAAAATGGTATATAATATGTGTGGGTACACTAAACGCTAGGAACACCCTCCAGACCGCGATCAAATCCTGGAAGCCCACGGCAGATAGCTGTTTTGCTTTGGAAGTGACGTTTTCACCTCTTAGCCAATAGCCATGCAGTAAATCAAGCTTGGCGCCCTTGGGAGCCTGATTTACCACACAGCTATCTCTAGCAAAACAGAGGTCTGTCGTGTGCTGCTGTAGCAGCTCAGATCAGCGATCGCTTGAAACAAATAAAGGAGCCTTCTGCATGAAGTATTTAATACTTCATGAATGAAAGTCCCCTTCATTTGTTTCAATAGTCAATCCTAGCGTTTGTGAAACGCTAGGGTTGACATTAAAATTGCACGCTCAATCAGAATCATTATACTTTTTATTCGTACTTGCACACATTTTGTCATGACCTAATAAACTGTATACAAGAAACAAAATATCCAATACCTTCCAGATGAGAGTGCAACATCTTTCAGAGCCATCAATAAACTTTCTCCCTCAACATAAGCGAAGGATAAGTTAACACAACCTAAAACAGAACAGAAAAAATTAGTTTTGCTTTTTTTTTTTTACATTGAAAACAAATTCACACAAGCATATTTATTATTAACAAATCAATTTCTTTCTATCAACAAGGTATCATCATCTTTATTTGTAAAGCAGTAGCAGATTTTGCAGCATTATAAAGGGGTACAAAGAGTACCAAAATATAAAACAGGGATAGGCAGACAGACAGCAGGATTCCTGGATAGTTTACAATCTGACTGAAGTAAAGTCTTTGTCATTCTTAAGAACTGAAGAGAAGGACAAAAACACAATCTCCAAATTAACCGAGAACTGACCAACTTCAGAAAAAGACAAATAGGTGGGGACCAGACAGAAACACCAGACCGATAGGGGCTTTATCTTTGAAAGTATGGGCTTTATATTACAAAAGGACAAGACAACTTTTGAACAGTTGCTATGAGAGGTATTACATTACACTTTTTCTTATTATCCTGCAGGGGGGGGTACGCCATTTGTAATTTATTTTTAAAAGGATAGGAAAGCCAAAATTAAACTTGCATGAATCAGATAGATCATGCAATTTTAAGACACTTTAAAATCACTTCTATTTTTAAAATGTGCTTTGTTCTCTTAGTATCCCTTTTTGAAAATAAATACACAAATATCCTACACTAGTGGGAGCTAGCTGGCAATTGGTGACTGCATACATTTGTCTCTTGTAGTTGGCTAACTATATGTGTTCAGCTACCAGTAGTGCAATGCTGTTCCTTCAGATAGAAAGAGAATGAAGCATATATTTTATATCCGAATCAAGAATTCAATTTTTGGGGTTTCCTTTCCCTTTAAATTGTTTTCTTTCATGATTCAGATACAGCATGTAATTTTAAACAACTTTGTTCCTTTGGTATCTTTTGTTAAAAAGCAGAGACTTATGCTTAAGAGCTGGCTCATTTCAGGAGCACTATATGGCAGCAGTTTTGCAAGAATGTTATCCATTTGCAAGAGCACTAGATGGCTGCACTATTTCCTGCCATGTAGTGCTCCAGATGCCTACCTAGGTATCTCTTCAACACAGAATATTATGGGAACAAAGCAAATTAGATAATAAAAGTGAATTGGAAACTTTTTTTTAAATGGTTAAATGCTTTGTGTGAATCACAAAATATTTTTTGGGGTGTCATTTTCTTTTAAAGAGATACTAAACCCAACAGCATGCAATTTTAAGCAACTTTCTAATTTACTCCTATTATCATTTTTTCTTCGTTCTTTTGCTATCTTTATTTGAAAAAGCAGGAATGTAAGCTTAAGAGCCAGCCCATTTTTGGTTCAGCACCTGGGTAGCGCCTGGTGATTGGTGGCTAAAATGTAGCCACCAATCAGAAAGTGCTACCCAGGTGCTGAACAAAAATGGGCCGGCTCCTAACCTTACATTTCTGCTTTTTCAAATAAAGATAGCAAGAGAACAAAGGGAAAATGATAATAGGCGTAAATTAGAAAGTTTCTTAGAATTGCATACTATCTGAATCATTAAAGAAAAACATAATTGAGGTGCGCAACAATGGAATATGGTACTTAGCATAAAAACATTTTTTGTGCTAGCAATACACGTGGCCCCTCATTTGATGCGGCTTGGTGTGTTCATTTAGAAATATTTAGTTTATATACCATATGCATCATCAGTGAAGGAATCAGAGTCTGAGTTCATACAGAACTCAGCTGCTTCCTCAGCACTGAGACGCTTAGCCATAATTCTCTTTACAATATAAATAGAAATTTTTTCAGGAATTATGTTGCTATAAAATATGTAATATTTATAAAAATAAAGCTTCTTTGCGGTAAAAATACAGAAGTTTTGAAAGATGGAGAGAGCTGCGTAAAGAGGGTGTTTTACTCATCTTCCATGCATGCTAAGACTGATTATAAAAATACTAGTCCTAAAGCCTGTTCACATGGGCCATTTTTTGAGTACAGCAGTCCCACCCCTTGTGCTCTCTCCCTCCCCCTCTCTTTTGCGCTCTCTCTCTCCCCCTCTCTCTCTCTCCCCCTCTCTTTTGCTCTCTCTCTCTCCCCCTCTCTTTTGCTCTCTCTCTCTCCCCCCTCTCTTTTGCTCTCTCTCTCTCCCCCTCTCTTTTGCGCTCTCTCTCTCCCCCTCTCTTTTGCTCTCTCTCTCTCCCCCTCTCTTTTGCTCTCTCTCTCTCCCCCTCTCTTTTGCTCTCTCTCTCTCCCCCTCTCTTTTGCTCTCTCTCTCTCCCCCTCTCTTTTGCTCTCTCTCTCCCCCTCTCTTTTGCTCTCTCTCTCCCCCTCTCTTTTGCTCTCTCTCTCCCCCTCTCTTTTGCTCTCTCTCCCCCTCTCTATTGCTCTCTCTCCCCCTTTCTATTGCTCTCTCTCCCCCTCTCTATTGCTCTCTCTCCCCCTCTCTATTGCTCGCTCTCTCTCCCCCTCTCTATTGCTTTTTCTCTCTCTCCCCCCCTCTCTATTGCTCTCTCTCTCCCCCCCTCTCTATTGCTCTCTCTCTCCCCCTCTCTATTGCTCTCTCTCTCCCCCTCTCTATTGCTCGCTCTCTCTCCCCCCCCTCTCTATTGCTCGCTCTCTCTCCCCCCCCCCTCTCTATTGCTCGCTCTCTCTCCCCCTCTCTCTATTGCTCTCTCTCCCCCTCTCTCTATTGCTAGCGCTCTCTCCCCCTCTCTCTATTGCTCTCTCTCTCCCCCTCTCTCTATTGCTCTCTCTCTCCCCCTCTCTCTCTCCCCCTCTCTCTATTGCTCTCTCTCCCCCTCTCTCTCTCCCCCTCCTCTCTATTGCTCTCTCTCTCCCCCCCTCTCTATTGCTCTCTCTCTCCTCCCCGTCTTCCCCCCAGGAGTAATTATTTAAGTAATGATGTGGGATCAGGGTAAGTTATCCGGCCTAAGAGGGTAATGGCTGGGAGTCAAGGGCTGATGAATGTCCTATCTCCTTTCTAGGCCGGGGTACAAGTTCTAACTGTCACAGTTGGTAACAGGGCAAAGTGGATTGGTGCCTATAGCGATATGTATGCAGTTTGTGACCACTATAGTTATTCCAATCTTTAGCTCCCGGTCCAAGTTAGGCCCAAGTCTCAGACTAAATTTGCGGCTGTTATCCGGATCGGAGCGTGACGTCCGTTTTTCGGATCCGGAGTGTAGTGGCTATGTTTGGGTGGCCAGTTGCAGGGTTTATGCCTCTGTCGCTGCGATAGCCTGTCTGATGGATCACAATTTGTGTTGGGCAGTGATAGCGGCGGCCATTACGGCCTGGTGGATCCGGTAGGTATTTTTTTATGTCGGGCATCTTTAGGCCTTAAAAAAGGCCCAATACCTTCTCAGAAATTAAGAAGGGCAAGGGAGCTGATTTTGTCCTAGAGAGGGGTAGTTGGAGGCAGGATGGCCAGGATAGACAGCTGGATTTAGGGCCTTTATGGCGGAGCTCCGGTGTTATGCTGCGCTTATGTCAACAGCCGGCTCCGCCCCCTAAACCGATATTAATTTTTAAAAAATAAACAAGTCTTTATTTATATGCCTTTAGAGACCCCCAAATCCTTTATTTTTTTACTTTTTATTCCTTGGAAAGGGTAGACGATTACCTTACCAATGGTGGATCTGTAGCTGCTTAGATGCCTGAGATACAGGCATCTAAGCAGCATGCTCCCATCTCCCTATTACTGACAATTGTCAGTTTTAAAAAAAGTTGCGCAATGTCATCATGTAATTGCGCTTGACGTCACCGCGAGGGGTAGGAGTGGATGGGGGTCCTCAGACTTCAAATCAAGGAGGGAGTGGGAAAATTTGCAATGCCTCAGAGCCATCGTTTGCACTCAAAGGGTTAATGAAACATAACTAAAAAATAAATGAAATAATAACCAATACACATTTATTAATTTGTCTCCCTTTTCCAGAATTTTTTTTTTTTTTTTTTTAAAAACAATACCCCTTTCCATGATCCTGACACTGTGTGCTGTCAAAACTCTCAATACAGGAGAAAGCTCCATGCAAACACTCTCCCAAACATACTCAGCGATGGCCAGTATGACATCACTGTTAAAGATATGCACCAGTCCTAGTTGTAAACAATGTATCCAAAGCAATCAGACCTATAACTTCTTTGAGAAAAAGAAGTAGAGAAAAAGGGGACTTGTTTAAGCATTCTCTTCTTTTAATCCATTTGACATAAATAAAAAAGGACAATATGTTGATACCTGGATATCGATGCTTAGGGTCTCCATTTAAAACAACATCTGGAAGTTTGTTCATTATATTCTTTACTAGTCTGTCTGCAAGAATGCTGATTCTCCTGTGATCATACTAAAAGAAAGAAAGAACAAAAAAAATGTTTAGAAAATGTCCTACTTTTTTAAAAAAAAAAAAAGTGTAGAGGAAAAAAAAAACAAAGTGTAGAGGAACAAGTTTCATTAAAAAAAAAATTATATAGATTCCTGAGGTGAGAGATTAGACTTTAAAGGGACAGTTTACTTGTTTTTTATTGTTTAAAAAGATAGACAATGCCTTTATTATCCTTTCCCCAGCTTTAACAGAACCAACATTGTTATATTAATGTACTTTATAAACTCTAAATCTCTGCATGTTCCTAAGCCCTTGCAGGCCACCTCTTATCTCAGTGCATTTTATTAGCTTTTCACAGCCAGACAATGATAGCTCATGTGCGCTATATAGATAAAATTGTGCTCACTCCTGTAGAGTTATGTATTAACCAGCACTAATTGACTGAGATAAGGGGGCAGTCTGCAGGAGGCTTATATACAATGCGATCACAGAGATAACAGTGTTATGCAACACTGGGGAATGGGTTATAAAGGGATTATTTATATTTTAAACAATAACAAAATTCAAGTAGACTCTACCTTTAAGGGACAAAATGTTTAGTTATACATAATTAAACGACTTTGCAATATGTCATTCTTTTTTATTTTGCCCCCTTTCATGTAACGTTGCTCTGAAAATGGAGCAATTGCTAATTCTCTTGAAAAGCAAATGTTTTGTGGACTTTGGCTATTGAAAAACAAGTACAGTAAAAAGGATGCTAATTGTTTTATGTTAAGACTTGGCTAATGTGTTATTCTATAGCAACAGAAATACCTTCTAATTACAAGGTGTTTGCCGTCCCTTTAAGGCTACATGAGTAGAGCTTACCAATAGCTCTTCCTCAGCCACTTCGCAGGCAGCTCCAATGCCTACAGTAAGAGGAGCTGGAACAGTTCCGGATCTCAGACCTCTCTCTTGTCCCCCACCACTTATTAAGGCCTCCAGGCGGACTCTGGGACGCCGACGGACGTAAATTACTCCAATTCCTGTATATAACCATTTTAATTAATTCAGTATTAGTTTTTAGCTACTACCATTTGAACTAGACAAATACATTTGTGAAGCACATTTTAACAGAATGGTCAAAATATCACTAAATAGTGAATTTCAAAGCACAACAAGAGAACTGTAAAGCATAATAGAACAAAGTCTTACTGCCATGCAAGAACATATTTTACTAAACAATATAATTCTATGTATTTATTTAAATGAATGTATTTTTTCTGCAATACAAAGGGAGCTCCCTCTTTCATAATTTTTTTTAATTTATTTATTTAAAACTCTGTATAGGGACAAGACTTTGCAAGCATGAAAAGAAAGTGTTAATTGTTCAGAGCAGGAACATACATTTAAAAAAAATCTAAAAAAAATGACAATGTATGCCACTAAGACTTATTTTAATTACGTGATTAGATAATGGATACATTTTTTGCTTATGTAAAATGTTTTATGATAATGAACTGGTATACCTGACTCACTGTTCGAAAAATTAAAGGGAATTAATAGCTGAAAAATGACATGCTCTTCGCAAGAGCAACTCATTTTAAGACCATCATCCTTACATTACTGAGTGTTTAATCTTCATTACGGTGTTAAAGACACAGTAAAGGTGCTGCTCTGGTCCCGCGGAGCACTGCTGGCCCAAGTGTACCCCACCGCTAAGTCAATCAGCAGCGCTAGTACCACGATTAAGATGTGCAACTAGGGCTACTGATTAGCAATGGTTTCCCCTCAGGACCAGCAGCACTTCTACTGCTGTCAAGTAATTTTGTAACTATCATGGCCTTTTAACGAGCAGCACCACTTTGTAACCAATTCTGCTCATGATTTAATGATTCATTTTTAATGTAAGGCATCACAACCCCCAACATTTAGTTATTTTAAATGAAGAGATCTATATAATTTTTTTTTTTTTTTATTTTTTTTTTTAAAAAACAGGTCATTTAAAATGATATTAAAACAAATAGGAAATGTATGTGCACATCTTATCATTATGGGCAGATAAATAACTGAGACATGAAAAAACTAAATTTATGCTTACCTGATAAATTACTTTCTTTTACGATATGACGAGTCCACGGATTTCATCCTTACTTGTGGGATATTAACCTCCTGCTAACAGGAAGTGGCAAAGAGCACCACAGCAGAGCTGTATATATAGCCCCTCCCTTCCCCTCCACCTCCAGTCATTCGGCTGAAGGTTATAGGAAGAGAAAAGGAAAGGCTAAAAAGGTGCAGAGGTGACTGAAGTTTTCAAAAAATAAAATAAATCTGTCATAAAATAACAGGGTGGGCCGTGGACTCGTCATATTGTAAAATAAATTAATTTATCAGGTAAGCATAAATTTAGTTTTCTTTTACAAAGATATGACGAGTCCACGGATTTCATCCTTACTTGTGGGAAACCAATACCAAAGCAATAGGACACGGATGAAAGGGAGGGACAAGACAGAGACCTAAACAGAAGGCACCAATGCTTGAAGAATCTTTCTCCCAAAGATATCCTCAGAAGAAGCAATATCAAATTTGGAAAATTTGGAAAAAGTGTAAAGGGACGACCAAGTCGCAGCCTTACAAATCTGTTCAACAGATGCATTGCCCATGTGGAAGCCACAGCCCTAGTAGAATGAGCCGTAATTCTTTCAGGAGGCTGCCGTCCAGCAGTCTCATATGCCAGGCGAATGATACTTCTCAGCCAAAAAGAAAGAGAGGTAGCCGTAGCTTTCTGACCCCTACGCTTTCCAGAATAAACAATGAATAATGAAGATGACTGACGGAAATCCTTAGTTGCCTGTAAGTAAAATTTTAAAGGCACGGACCACGTCCAAATTATGTAACAGACGCTCCTTCTTAGAAGAAGGATTAGGACACAAGGAAGGAACAACAATTTCCTGATTAATATTCTTATTCGAAACAACCTTAGGAAGAAATACAGGTTTGGTACGTAAAACCACCTTATCAGAATGAAAAATGAGATAAGGCAAATCACACTTCAACGCTGAAAGCTCAGAAACTCTTTGAGCAGAAGAAATAGCAACCAGAAAAAGAACTTTCCAAGATAAAAGTTTAATATCTATGGAATGCATAGGTTCAAAACGGAAGACCTTGAAGAACTTGAAGAACTAAATTCAAACTCCAGGGAGGAGTAAAAGGTCTAAATACAGGCTTAATTCTAGATAGAGCCTGACAAAAAAGACTGAACATCTGGTACATTTGCCAAACGTTTGTGAAACAAAATTGACAAAGCTGAAATTTGTCCCTTTAAGGAACTCGCTGATAACCCTTTCTACAATTCTTCTTGAAGAAAAGAGAGAATCCTAGGAATCCTAACCTTACTCCATGAGTAACCCTTTACACCAATAAAGATATTTACGCCATATCTTATGATAGATTTTTCAAGTGACAGGCTTTCTAGCCTGAATCAAAGTATTGATGACTGAATCAGAGAATCCTCGCTTCGATAAATTCAAGCATTCAATCTCCACGCAGTCAGCTGCAGAGAAATTAGATTTGGATGTTGGAAAGGCCCTTGAATGAGAAGGTCCTGTTTCAATGGAAGTTTCCACGGTGGCAGAGACGACATGTCCACTAGATCCGCATACCAAATCCTGCGTGGCCATGCAGGCGCTATCAGGATCACTGAAGCTATCTCCTGTTTGATTCGAGCAATCACGCGTGGGAGGAGAGGAAACGGCGGAAACACATAAGCTAGGCTGAACAACCAAGGCACTGCCAAGGCATCTATCAGTTCGGCCTGAGGATCCCTTGACCGGGATCCGTAACTTGGAAGCTTGGCATTCTGACGAGATGCCATCAAATCCAATTCCGGTCTGCCCCATCTGAGAATCAATGAGGCAATTACCTCCGGATGAAGTTCCCACTCCCCCGGATGAAAAGTCTGTCGACTTAGAAAATCTGCTTCCCAGTTCTCTACCCCTGGGATGTAGATCGCTGACAGATGACAAGAGTGGGCCTCTGCCCAACTGATTATCTTGGATACTTCTATCATCGTTAAGGAACTCCTTGTTCCCCCCCTGATGATTGACATATGCCACAGTCGTGATGTTGTCCGACTGGAATCTGATGAATCTGGCCGAAGCCAACTGAGGCCACGCCTGAAGCGCATTGAATATTGCCCTCAGTTCCAGAATATTGATTGGAAGTAGAAACTCCACTTGAGCCCAAACACCCTGAGCCTTCAGGGAATTCCAAACTGCACCCCAGCCCAGAAGGCTGGCATCTGTTGTCACTATCGCCTACGAGGGTTTGCGGAAAAAAGTCTCCTGGGACAGATGATCCAGCGACAACCACCAAAGAAGTAAGTTTCTGGTCTCTTGATCCAGAATTATCTGAGGAGATAAATCCGCATAATCCCCATTCCACTGACCGAGCATGCACAGTTGCAGTGGTTTGAGATGAAAGCAAGCAAACGGAACGATGTCCATTGCCGCTACCATTAATCCAATTACCTCCATACACTGAGCCACTGATGGCCGAGGAATGGACTGAAGTGCTCGGCAAGTATTCAGAATCTTTGATTTTCTGACCTCCGTCAGAAATACTTTCATGGCTACCGAGTCTATCAGAGTTCCCAAGAAAGGAACCCTAGTCTGTGGGACAAGTGAACTCTTCTCTATGTTCACCTTCCAGCCGTGAGTTCTCAGAAAAGACAACACCGTCCGTGTGAGATTTTGTCAGATGATATGTTGACGCCTGAATCAGAATATCGTCCAGATAAGGCGCCACTGCTATGCCTCGCGGTCTGAGAACCGCCAAAAGAGACCCTAGAACCTTTGTGAAGATTCTGGGTGCTGTGGCCAACCCGAAAGGAAGAGCCACGAACTGATAATGTTTGTCCAAGAAGGCAAACCTTAGAAACCGATGATGATCTTTGTGGATTGGAATATGAAGGTAAGCATCCTTCAAATCCACGGTAGTCATATACTGGATCGTTCGAATTGTCTCCATCTTGAATGATGGAACTCTTAGAAATTTGTTTAGACACTTGAGGTCCAAAATGGGTCTGAACGTTCCCTCTTTTTTGGGAACCACAAATAGGTTTGAGTAAAACCCCTGTCCCTGTTCCAATCTTGGAACTGGACAGATTACTCCAATAGTAAAAAGGTCTTTTACACAGCGTAAGAACGCCTCTCTTTTTATCTGGCTTGCAGATAATTTTGAAAGATGAAATTCCCTCTTGGGAGAAAATCCTTGAATTCCAATTGATAACCGTGGGTCACTATTTCTACTGCCCAGGAATCCTGAACATCTCTTGCCCAAGCCTGAGCAAAGAAAGAAAGTCTGCACCCTACTAGATCCGGTCCCAAATCGGGGGCCACCCTTTCATGCTGTCTTAGGACCAGCAGTAGGCTTTTTGGATTGTTTACCCTTAATCCAGTTCTGATTGGGTCTCCAGACTGACTTAGATTGGGAAAAATTCCCTTCCTGCTTTGTGGAAGAAAAAGAAGCGGGGGGGTCCTCCTTTAAAGTTCCAAAAGGAACGAAAATTGTTCTGTTTACCCCTCATTTACCTCCTGTAATATCAGAAATGATTTCCTTCAATTCTGGCCCAAAAAGGGTCTTACCTTTAAAGGGAATAGCTAAAAGCTTATGTTTTGATGACACATCAGCAGACCAAGATTTGAGCCACTCTACATGCTCTATGTGCTAAAATAGCAAATCCTGCATTTTTTGCCGCTAATTTAGCAATTTGAAAAGCGGCATCAGTAATAAAAGAATTAGCTATCTTAAGAGCCTTAATTCTATCTAAAATGTCATCTAATGGAGTCTCAACCTTAAGAGACTCTTCTAGAGCCTCAAATCAAAAAGCTGCTGCAGTAGTTACTGGAACAATGTAAGCCGTAGGTTGTAAAAGAAAACCCTGACTAACAAATAATTTCTTTAGTAGACCCTCTAATTTCTTATCCGTAGGGTCCTTGAAAGCACAACTATCCTCAATGGGTATAGTAGTACGCTTAGCTAGGGAAGATATAGCTCCCTCTACCTTAGGGACCGTTTGCCATGAGTCCCGAATGGTATCTGATATGGGAAACATTTTCTTAAAATTAGGAGAGGGAGAAAACGGTATACCTGGTCTATCCCATTCCTTTCTAATAATTTCCGAAATTATCTGAGGAACCGGAAAAACATCAGTGTAAGAAGGAACTTCCATATATTTATCTATTTTACAAAATTTCTCTGGAGGAAGCACAATAGGATCACAATCATACAGAGTCGCTAAAACCTCCCTAAGTAACAGGCGGAGGTGTTCAAACTTAAATGACATAGCATCCGAATCTGTCTGAGGCAAAACATTCCCTGAATCAGAAATTTCACCCTCAGACAGTAATTCCCTAATCCCCAACTCAAGAGCACTGTAAGGGAACATCGGAAATAGCTAATAAAGCATCAGTGGATTCAGTATTTACATTAATACTTGACCTATTGAGTTTACCCTGCAACACTGGTAATTTAGACAATACCTCTGTAAGAGTAGTTGACATAACTGCAGCCATCTCCTGCAGAGTAAAGGAATTAGACGCACTAGAAGTACTAGGCGTCGCTTGTGTGGGCATTAAAGGTTGTGACACTTGGGGAGAATTGGATGGCATATCCTGATTCTCTACAGACTGAGAATCATCCTTAGGCACACTTTATTTAAAATATGCTTTTTACATTGTAAGGCCCTTTCAGTACAAACTTACACAATGTTAGAGGGGGTTGCACAATGGCTTCTAAACACATAGAACAATGAGAAACCTCAATGTCAGACATGTTGAACAGACCAGTAATACCACAAAGTCGTTTAAACACTTATTTATAGCATAAAATGAACATTAGAAAAAAAACGTGTACTGTGCCTTTAAGAAAAGAAAAAGTGAACAATTTTTCCAAAATGCTCAAAAAACGTTAAATTACTGCACCCAGAAGCAAGGGCAGAAATAAGGCTTTAGAAGTACTTATATCAATAACTAGTCAAAAGATAGATAAAAACATAATTTATGTAAGAACTTACCTGATAAATTCATTTCTTTCATATTAGCAAGAGTCCATGAGCTAGTGACGTATGGGATATACATTCCTACCAGGAGGGGCAAAGTTTCCCAAACCTTAAAATGCCTATAAATACACCCCTCGCCACACCCACAATTCAGTTTAACGAATAGCCAAGAAGTGGGGTGATAAGAAAGGAGCGAAAGCATTAAAAATAAGGAATTGGAATAATTGTGCTTTATACAAAAAAAATCATAACCACCACAAAAAAAGGGTGGGCCTCATGGACTCTTGCTAATATGAAAGAAATGAATTTATCAGGTAAGTTCTTACATAAATTATGTTTTCTTTCATGTAATTAGCAAGAGTCCATGAGCTAGTGACGTATGGGATAGCAGATACCCAAGATGTGGAGCTTCCACGCAAGAGTCTCTAGAGAGGGAGGGATAAAATAAAGACAGCCAATTCCGCTGAAAAAAATAATCCACAACCCAAATCAAAAGTTTTGATCTTTATAATGAAAAAAACTGAAATTATAAGCAGACGAATCAAACAAACAGCTGCCTGAAGTACTTTTCTACCAAAAACTGCTTCAGAAGAAGAAAACACATCAAAATGGTAGAATTTAGTAAAAGTATGCAAAGAAGACCAAGTTGCTGCTTTGCAAATCTGATCAACGGAAGCTTCATTCCTAAAAGCCCAGGAAGTAGAAACTGACCTAGTAGAATGAGCCGTAATCCTTTGAGGCGGGGATTTACCCGACTCCACATAAGCATGATGAATCAAAGACTTTAACCAAGACGCCAAAGAAATGGCAGAAGCCTTCTGACCTTTCTTGGAACCAGAAAAGATAACAAATAGACTGGAAGTCTTCCTAAAATCTTTAGTAGCTTCAACATAGTATTTCAAAGCTCTAACTACATCCAAAGAATGTAACGATCTTTCCTTAGAATTCTTAGGATAAGGACACAATGAAGGAACAATAATTTCTCTACTAATGTTGTTAGAATTCACAACCTTAGGTAAAAATTGAAATGAAGTCCGCAACACCGCCTTATCCTGATGAAAAATCAGAAAAGTAGATTCACAAGAAAGAGCAGATAACTCAGAAACTCTTCTAGCAGAAGAGATAGCCAAAAGGAACAACACTTTCCAGGAAACTAATTTAATATCCAGAGAATGCATAGGCTCAAACGGAGGAGCCTGCAAAGCTTTCAAAACCAAATTAAGACTCCAAGGAGGAGAGATTGACTTAATGACAGGTTTGATACGGACCAAAGCCTGTACAAAACAATGAATATCAGGAAGATTAGCAATCTTTCTGTGAAAAAGAACAGAAAGAGCAGAGATTTGTCCTTTCAAAGAACTTGCAGACAAACCCTTATCCAAACCATCCTGAAGAAATTGTAAAATTCTAGGAATTCTAAAAGAATGCCAAGAGAATTTATGAGAAGAACACCAAGAAATGTAAGTCTTCCAAACTCGATAATAAATCTTTCTAGATACAGATTTACGAGCCTGTAACATAGTATTAATCACTGAGTCAGAGAAACCTCTATGACTAAGTATTAAGCGTTCAATCTCCATACCTTCAAATTTAATGATTTGAGATCCTGATGGAAAAATGGACCTTGAGATAGAAGGTCTGGCCTTAATGGAAGTGTCCAAGGTTGGCAACTGGCCATCCGAACGTGATCCGCAAACCAAAACCTGTGTGGCCATGCTGGAGCCACCAACAGTACAAATGAACGCTCCATTAGAATTTTGGAAATTACTTTTGGAAGAAGAACTAGAGGCGGAAAGATATAAGCAGGATGGTAATTCCAAGGAAGCGACAACGCATCCACTGCTTCCGCCTGAGGATCCCTGGATCTGGACAGATACCTGGGAAGTTTCTTGTTTAGATGAGAGGCCATCAGATATATTTCTGGAAGACCCCAGATTTGAACAATCTGAAGAAAACCTCTGGATGAAGAGACCATTCGCCCGGATGTAACGTCTGGCGACTGAGATAATCCGCTTCCCAATTGTCTACACCTGGGATGTGAACCGCAGAAATTAGACAGGGGCTGGATTCCGCCCATACAAGTATCCAAGATACTTCTTTCATTGCTTGAGGACTGTGAGCCCCACCTTGATGATTGATATATGCCACGGTTGTGACATTGTCTGTCTGAAAAAAAATAAACGATTCTCTCTTCAGAAGAGGCCAGAACTGAAGAGCTCTGAAAAATCGCACAGAGTTCCAAAATGTTGATTGGTAATCTCGCCTCCTGAGATTCCCAAACCCCCTGCGCTGTCAGAGATCCCCATACAGCTCCCCAACCTGATAGACTCGCATTTGTTGAGATCACAGTCCAGGTTGGACGAACAAAAGAGGCCCCTTGAAATAAACGATGGTGATCCATCCACCAAGTTAGAGATGATCGAACATTGGGATTTAAGGATATTAATTGTGATATCCTTGTATAATCCCTGCACCACTGGATCAGAATACAAAGCTGGAGTGGTCTCATGTGAAAACGAGCAAAAGGGATTGCGTCCGATGCAGCAGTCATGAGACCTAGAATTTCCATGCATAATGCTACCGAAGGGAACAATTGAGACTGAAGGTTTAGACAGGCTGAAACCAATTTCAGACGTCTCTTTTCTGTCAGAGACAAAGTCATGGACACTGAATCTATTTGGAAACCTAAAAAGGTTACTCTTGTCTGAGGAATCAAGGAACTCTTTGGTAAATTGATCCTTCAACCATGTCTTTGAAGAAACAACACAAGTTGATTCGTATGAGATTCTGCAGAATGTAAAGACTGAGCAAGTACCAAGATATCGTCCAAATAAGGAAATACTGCAATACCCTGTTCTCCGATTACAGAGAGAAGGGCACCGAGAACCTTCGAAAAGATCCTTGGCGCTGTTGCTAGGCCAAATGGAAGAGCAATAAACTGGTAATGCTTGTCTAGAAAAGAGAATCTCAGAAACTGATAGTGATCTGGATGAATTGGAATATGAAGATATGCATCCTGTAAGTCTATTGTAGACATATAATGCCCTTGCTGAACAAAAGGCAGAATAGTCCTTATAGTCACCATTTTGAATGTTGGTATCCTTACATAACTATTCAATATTTTTAGGTCCTGAACTGGTCTGAAAGAATTCTCTTTCTTTGGAACAATGAATAGATTTGAATAAAACCCCAGACCCTGTTCCAGAACTGGAACTGGTATAATTACCCCAGCTAACTCTAGGTCTGAAAAACATTTCAGAAACGCCTGAGCCTTCACTGGATTTACTGGAATGCGTGAGAGGAAAAATCTTCTCACAGGCGGTCTTACCTTGAAACCTATTCTGTACCCTTGTGAAACAATGTTCTGAATCCAAAGATTGTGAATCGAATTGATCCAAACATCTTTGAAAAATCGTAACCTGCCCCCTACCAGCTGCGCTGGAATGAGGGCCGCATCTTCATGCGGATTTAGGAGCTGGTTTTGACTTTCTAAAAGGCTTGGATTTATTCCAGACTGGAGAAGGTTTCCAAGCGGAAACTGTTCCTTTAAGGGAAGGGTCAGGCTTCTGCTCCTTACTCTGACGAAAGGAACGAAAACGATTAGCAGCCCTATATTTACCTTTAGATTTTTTGCCCTGGGGCAAAAAGGCTCCCTTCCCCCCAGTAACAGTTGAAATTATTGAATCCAACTGAGAACCAAACAACGTATTACCTTGGAAAGAGAGAGAAAGCAAAGTTGACTTAGAAGTCATGTCTACATTCCAAGATTTAAGCCATAAAGCTCTTCTAGCTAAAATAGCTAAAGACTTATACCGGACATCAACTATAATGATATCAAAAATGGCATCACAGACAAAGTTATTAGCATGTTGAAGAAGTTTAACAATGCTATAAGCATTATGGTCTGTCACTTGTTGCGCTAAAGCCTCCAACCAGGAAGTTGAAGCTGCAGCAACATCAGCCAAAGAGATAGCAGGTCTAAAAAGATTACCTGAACATAAATAAGCTTTTCTTAAAAAAGGTTCAATTTTCCTATCTAAAGGATCTTTAAACGAAGTGCTATCTGCCGTAGGAATAGCAGTACGTTTAGCAAGAGTAGAGATAGCCCCATCGACTTTAGGGATTTTATCCCAAAACTCCAATCTATCAGATGGCACAGGGTACAATTTCTTAAACCTTGGAGAAGGAGTAAATGAAGTACCCAGACTATCCCATTCCCTAGCAATCACATCTGAGATAGCATCAGGAACTGGAAAAACTTCCGGAATTAACACATGAGGTTTATAAACCGAATTTAAACGTTTAGCAGTTTTAGTATCAAGAGGACTTGACTCCTCCATATCTAATGCAATCAAAACTTCTTTAAGAAATGAACGAATAAACTCCATTTTAAATAAATATGAAGATTTATCAGTATCAATATCTGGGGAAGAATCCTCTGAACCAGAAAAATCCTCATCAGAAACAGATAAGTCAGAATGATGGCGGTCACCTAAAAATTCATCTGAAATGTGAGACGTTTTAAAAGACCTTTTACGTTTTTACTGGAAGGAGGAACAACAGACCGAGCCTTCCTAATAGAATTAGAAACAAATTCTTTAACATTAACAGGAACATCCTGAACACTAGATGTTGAAGGAACAACAACAGGTAAAGGATTATTACTAATGGAGACACAATCTGCATTGGAAAGTTTATCATGACAACTTGCACAAACTACAGCTGGAGGAACAGTTACCACAAGTTTACAACATATGCACTTAACTTTGGTAGAACCAGCATCAGGCAGCGTCTGTCCATTAGTGGATTGAGATCCAGGGTCAGGATGAGACATCTTGCAATATGTAATAGAAAAAACAACATATAAAGCAAAATTATCAAATTCCTTAAATGACAGTTTCAGGAATGGGAAAGAATGCCAAATAATAAGCTTCTAGAAACCAGAAGCAATGAAAGAGAGATGTTTAAATAATGTGAGTAAAAAAGTGAGACAAAAAAAAGACGCCCACATTTTTTGGCACCAAGATTTTTGGCGCCAAATACAACACCCATATTTTTGGCGCTAAAAGTGACGCCACATCCTCTGACGCCGAAAACAACGCCCAAATTTTTTGGCGCAAAAAAATGTCTGAATACGCATGCGTCAAAAAAAACGTTAGACAGAATACAACTTCCGGCGTCAATTACGGCGCCAGAAGTGACAAAGAAATTTTTTGCGCCAAAAATGACGTAATAAAAAGAAACATTTTCTGCCCCCGCGAGCCTAACAGCACGCAGGAAAAAATGGTCAAATAAAAAATTTTCAAGGTAAGAAAAAATAAATTGAAAGCATTATCCCAATAATGAAACTGACAGTCTGAATACTGATTATCCTGAATCAAGGCCAATATAAGTTTATAGAAATATTTAGAACTTTACATATAAAGTGCCCAACCATAGCTTAGAGTGTCACAAAAAAATAAGACTTACTTACCCCAGGACACTCATCTACATATAATAGATAGCCAAACCAGTACTGAAACGAGAATCAGTAGAGGTAATGGTATATAAGAGTATATCGTCGATCTGAAAAGGGAGGTAGGAGAAGAAATCTCTACGACCGATAACAGAGAACCTATTAAATAGATCCCCTAGAGGTAGACCATTGTATTCAAAACAGAATTTATGTTTACCTGATAAATTACTTTCTCCAACGGTGTGTCCGGTCCACGGCGTCATCCTTACTTGTGGGATATTCTCTTCCCCAACAGGAAATGGCAAAGAGCCCAGCAAAGCTGGTCACATGATCCCTCCTAGGCTCCGCCTTCCCCAGTCATTCGACCGACGTAAAGGAGGAATATTTGCATAGGAGAAATCATATGATACCGTGGTGACTGTAGTTAAAGAAAAAAAATTATCAGACCTGATTAAAAAACCAGGGCGGGCCGTGGACCGGACACACCGTTGGAGAAAGTAATTTATCAGGTAAACATAAATTCTGTTTTCTCCAACATAGGTGTGTCCGGTCCACGGCGTCATCCTTACTTGTGGGAACCAATACCAAAGCTTTAGAACACGGATGAAGGGAGGGAGCAAATCAGGTCACCTAAATGGAAGGCACCACGGCTTGCAAAACCTTTCTCCCAAAAATAGCCTCAGAAGAAGCAAAAGTATCAAACTTGTAAAATTTGGTAAAAGTGTGCAGTGAAGACCAAGTCGCTGCCTTACATATCTGATCAACAGAAGCCTCGTTCTTGAAGGCCCATGTGGAAGCCACAGCCCTAGTGGAATGAGCTGTGATTCTTTCAGGAGGCTGCCGTCCGGCAGTCTCATAAGCCAATCTGATGATGCTTTTAATCCAAAAAGAGAGAGAGGTAGAAGTTGCTTTTTGACCTCTCCTTTTACCAGAATAAACAACAAACAAGGAAGATGTTTGTCTAAAATCCTTTGTAGCATCTAAATAGAATTTTAGAGCGCGAACAACATCCAAATTGTGCAACAAACGTTCCTTCTTTGAAACTGGATTCGGACACAAAGAAGGGACGACTATCTCCTGGTTAATGTTTTTGTTAGAAACAACTTTCGGAAGAAAACCAGGTTTAGTACGTAAAACCACCTTATCTGCATGGAACACCAGATAAGGAGGAGAACACTGCAGAGCAGATAATTCTGAAACTCTTCTAGCAGAAGAAATTGCAACCAAAAACAAAACTTTCCAAGATAATAACTTAATATCAACGGAATGTAAGGGTTCAAACGGAACCCCCTGAAGAACTGAAAGAACTAAATTGAGACTCCAGGGAGGAGTCAAAGGTTTGTAAACAGGCTTGATTCTAACCAGAGCCTGAACAAAGGCTTGAACATCTGGCACAGCTGCCAGCTTTTTGTGAAGTAACACAGACAAGGCAGAAATCTGTCCCTTCAAGGAACTTGCAGATAATCCTTTCTCCAATCCTTCTTGAAGAAAGGATAGAATCTTAGGAATTTTTACCTTGTCCCAAGGGAATCCTTTAGATTCACACCAACAGATATATTTTTTCCATATTTTGTGGTAAATTTTTCTAGTTACAGGCTTTCTGGCCTGAACAAGAGTATTAATAACAGAATCTGAGAACCCTCGCTTTGATAAGATCAAGCGTTCAATCTCCAAGCATTCAGTTGGAGTGAGACCAGATTCGGATGTTCGAACGGACCTTGAACAAGAAGGTCTCGTCTCAAAGGTAGCTTCCATGGTGGAGCCGATGACATATTCACCAGGTCTGCATACCAAGTCCTGCGTGGCCACGCAGGAGCTATCAAGATCACCGATGCCCTCTCCTGATTGATCCTGGCTACCAGCCTGGGGATGAGAGGAAACGGCGGGAATACATAAGCTAGTTTGAAGGTCCAAGGTGCTACTAGTGCATCTACTAGAGTCGCCTTGGGATCCCTGGATCTGGACCCGTAGCAAGGAACCTTGAAGTTCTGACGAGAGGCCATCAGATCCATGTCTGGAATGCCCCACAGTTGAGTAATGTGGGCAAAGATTTCCGGATGGAGTTCCCACTCCCCCGGATGTAATGTCTGACGACTCAGAAAATCCGCTTCCCAATTTTCCACTCCTGGGATGTGGATTGCAGACAAGTGGCAGGAGTGAGTCTCCGCCCATTGAATGATTTTGGTCACTTCTTCCATCGCCAGGGAACTCCTTGTTCCCCCCTGATGGTTGATGTACGCAACAGTCGTCATGTTGTCTGATTGAAACCGTATGAACTTGGCCTTTGCTAGCTGAGGCCAAGCCTTGAGAGCATTGAGTATCGCTCTCAGTTCCAGAATATTTATCGGTAGAAGAGATTCTTCCCGAGACCAAAGACCCTGAGCTTTCAGGAGTCCCCAGACCGCGCCCCAGCCCATCAGACTGGCGTCGGTCGTGACAATGACCCACTCTGGTCTGCGGAAGCTCATCCCCTGTGACAGGTTGTCCAGGGACAGCCACCAACGGAGTGAATCTCTGGTCCTCTGATTTACTTGTATCGTCGGAGACAAGTCTGTATAGTCCCCATTCCACTGACTGAGCATGCACAGTTGTAATGGTCTTAGATGAATGCGCGCAAAAGGAACTATGTCCATTGCCGCTACCATCAAACCTATTACTTCCATGCACTGCGCTATGGAAGGAAGAGGAACGGAATGAAGTGTTTGACAAGAGTTTAGAAGTTTTGTTTTTCTGGCCTCTGTCAGAAAAATCCTCATTTCTAAGGAGTCTATTATTGTTCCCAAGAAGGGAACCCTCGTTGACGGAGATAGAGAACTCTTTTCTACGTTCACTTTCCATCCGTGAGATCTGAGAAAGGCCAGGACAATGTCCGTGTGAGCCTTTGCTAGAGGAAGGGACGACGCTTGAATCAGAATGTCGTCCAAGTAAGGTACTACTGCAATGCCCCTTGGTCTTAGCACCGCTAGAAGGGACCCTAGTACCTTTGTGAAAATCCTTGGAGCAGTGGCTAATCCGAACGGAAGTGCCACAAACTGGTAATGCTTGTCCAGGAATGCGAACCTTAGGAACCGATGATGTTCCTTGTGGATAGGAATATGTAGATACGCATCCTTTAAATCCACCGTGGTCATGAATTGACCTTCCTGGATGGAAGAATTGTTCGAATGGTTTCCATTTTGAACGATGGAACCTTGAGAAACTTGTTTAGGATCTTGAGATCTAAGATTGGTCTGAACGTTCCCTCTTTTTTGGGAACTACGAACAGATTGGAGTAGAACCCCATCCCTTGTTCTCCTAATGGAACAGGATGAATCACTCCCATTTTTAACAGGTCTTCTACACAATGTAAGAATGCCTGTTTTTTTATGTGGTCTGAAGACAATTGAGACCTGTGGAACCTCCCCCTTGGGGGAAGCCCTTTGAATTCCAGAAGATAACCTTGGGAGACTATTTCTAGCGCCCAAGGATCCAGAACATCTCTTGCCCAAGCCTGAGCGAAGAGAGAGAGTCTGCCCCCCACCAGATCCGGTCCCGGATCGGGGGCCAACATCTCATGCTGTCTTGGTAGCAGTGGCAGGTTTCTTGGCCTGCTTTCCCTTGTTCCAGCCTTGCATTGGTCTCCAGGCTGGCTTGGCTTGAGAAGTATTACCCTCTTGCTTAGAGGACGTAGCACTTGGGGCTGGTCCGTTTCTACGAAAGGGACGAAAATTAGGTTTATTTTTGGCCTTGAAAGACCTATCCTGAGGAAGGGCGTGGCCCTTGCCCCCAGTGATATCAGAGATAATCTCTTTCAAGTCAGGGCCAAACAGCGTTTTCCCCTTGAAAGGAATGTTAAGCAATTTGTTCTTGGAAGACGCATCCGCTGACCAAGATTTTAACCAAAGCGCTCTGCGCGCCACAATAGCAAACCCAGAATTTTTCGCCGCTAACCTAGCCAATTGCAAAGTGGCGTCTAGGGTGAAAGAATTAGCCAATTTAAGAGTACGGATTCTGTCCATAATCTCCTCATAAGAAGGAGAATTACTAGTGATCGCCTTTTCTAGCTCATCGAACCAGAAACACGCGGCTGTAGTGACAGGGACAATGCATGAAATTGGTTGTAGAAGGTAACCTTGCTGAACAAACATCTTTTTAAGCAAACCTTCTAATTTTTTATCCATAGGATCTTTGAAAGCACAACTATCTTCTATGGGTATAGTGGTGCGTTTGTTTAAAGTAGAAACCGCCCCCTCGACCTTGGGGACTGTCTGCCATAAGTCCTTTCTGGGGTCGACCATAGGAAACAATTTTTTAAATATGGGGGGAGGGACGAAAGGTATACCGGGCCTTTCCCATTCTTTATTTACAATGTCCGCCACCCGCTTGGGTATAGGAAAAGCTTCGGGGGGCCCCGGGACCTCTAGGAACTTGTCCATTTTATATAGTTTCTCTGGGATGACCAAATTCTCACAATCATCCAGAGTGGATAACACCTCCTTAAGCAGAGCGCGGAGATGTTCCAACTTAAATTTAAATGTAATCACATCAGGTTCAGCTTGTTGAGAAATTTTCCCTGAATCTGAAATTTCTCCCTCAGACAAAACCTCCCTGGCCCCCTCAGACTGGTGTAGGGGCCCTTCAGAAACAATATCATCAACGTCCTCATGCTCTTCAGTATTTTCTAAAACAGAGCAGTCGCGCTTTCGCTGATAAGTGGGCATTTTGGCTAAAATGTTTTTGATAGAATTATCCATTACAGACGTTAATTGTTGCATAGTAAGGAGTATTGGCGCGCTAGATGTACTAGGGGCCTCTTGTGTGGGCAAGACTGGTGTAGACGAAGGAGGGGATGATGCAGTACCATGCTTACTCCCCTCACTTGAGGAATCATCTTGGGCATCATTTTCTCTAAATTTTGTGTCACATAAATCACATCTATTTAAATGAGAAGGGACCTTGGCTTCCCCACATTCAGAACACAGTCTATCTGGCAGTTCAGACATGTTAAACAGGCATAAACTTGATAACAAAGTACAAAAAACGTTTTAAAATAAAACCGTTACTGTCACTTTAAATTTTAAACTGAACACACTTTATTACTGCAATTGCGAAAAAGTATGAAGGAATTGTTCAAAATTCACCAAAATTTCACCACAGTGTCTTAAAGCCTTAAAATTTTGGAAGCTTTAACCCTTAAAATAACGGAACCGGAGCCGTTTTTATATTTAACCCCTTTACAGTCCCTGGTATCTGCTTTGCTGAGACCCAACCAAGCCCAAAGGGGAATACGATACCAAATGACGCCTTCAGAAAGTCTTTTCTATGTATCAGAGCTCCTCACACATGCATCTGCATGTCATGCTTCTCAAAAACAAGTGCGCAATACAGGCACGAAAATGAGACTCTGCCTATGATTAGGGAAAGCCCCTAGAGAATAAGGTGTCCAATACAGTGCCTGCCGGTTATTTTACAAAATTCCCAAGATTAAAATAAATCCTCAAGGCTATGGAGTATAAAATATGTTTATATATAAATCGATTTAGCCCAGAAAATGTCTACAGTCTTAAAAAGCCCTTGTGAAGCCCTTATTTACTGTCTGTAATAAAATGGCTTACCGGATCCCATAGGGAAAATGACAGCTTCCAGCATTACATCGTCTTGTTAGAATGTGTCATACCTCAAGCAGCAAAAGTCTGCTCACTGTTCCCCCAACTGAAGTTAATTCCTCTCAACAGTCCTGTGTGGAACAGCCATCGATTTTAGTAACGGTTGCTAAAATCATTTTCCTCTTACAAACAGAAATCTTCATCTCTTTTCTGTTTCAGAGTAAATAGTACATACCAGCACTATTTTAAAATAACAAACTCTTGATTGAATAATAAAAACTACAGTTAAACACTAAAAAACTCTAAGCCATCTCCGTGGAGATGTTGCCTGTACAACGGCAAAGAGAATGACTGGGGTAGGCGGAGCCTAGGAGGGATCATGTGACCAGCTTTGCTGGGCTCTTTGCCATTTCCTGTTGGGGAAGAGAATATCCCACAAGTAAGGATGACGCCGTGGACCGGACACACCTATGTTGGAGAAATAGGCAATACTCTCTTCACATCCCTCTGACATTCGCTGCACTCTGAGAGGAAAACCGTGCTTCAACCTCTTGCGAAGCGCATATCAACGTAGAATCTAGAAAAAACTTACTTCACCACCTCCACGGGAGGCAAAGTTTGTAAAACTGAATTGTGGGTGTGGTGAGGGGTGTATTTATAGGCATTTTAAGGTTTGGGAAACTTTGCCCCTCCTGGTAGGAATGTATATCCCATACGTCACTAGCTCATGGACTCTTGCTAATTACATGAAAGAAAATACCCTCTGCACCTGGCCACAGCTCTGCTGTGGCGCCTACCTGCCCCCAGGGTACTTCAAAACAAGTTTCCAACCCTTCAGACCAGCTACACAGTCCAGGAGCCACCGAGTTACTGCTTGCTGCTGCTCAGCCTGAAGGAAGTGCATGAAAATAGGCTCCGCCCCTTAAGGTCAAAAGTCAGAGTAGGCCCAAACCAAACCGCATGGGAATGCGGTTTTGCACCAAAGTAAAAGCACACACAGAATACAACCCTCAAACATAAAAACAAACAAGTTTTAAGTGCCAAAAAATAAAAAAACATAAAACATCGTTTTTTACATTGTCTCCCATGTCACATAATGCCCAAATATCAACTAATGAAAAATATAATATAGGAACTCCAGGAATACCCCTCTTATTAAAATAGGTCTTACTGCTTACCCCATTCCCATACAGGGAAATAATGCCAGCCAGTTCTGATATACCAAGTCTCCTCAGAAAAAAAAAAGGCTGCACATACCTTAAATGCTGCTTGTAGAATGAAACCGGTCTCCACACTGAAGATGTCTCATGGTTACCTTCAGAAGTCTTGTGGGAACCAGCGTGGATCTTAGTTACAACTGCTAAGATCATCAAACCTCAGGGCAGAAATCTTCTTCCATATCCCCCTGAGGAAAATAGTACACACCGGTACCATTTAAAATAAAAAACTTCTTGATTGAAGAAACTAAAACTAACACCTCACTTTACTATGTCTTCCTAGTATAACACAGGCAAAGAGAATGACTGGAGGTGGAGGGAGGGGCTATATATACAGCTCTGCTGTGGTGCTCTTTGCCACTTCCTGTTAGCAAGAGGTTAATATCCCACAAGTAAGGCTGAAATCCGTGGACTTGTCATATCTTTGTAAAAAAAAAAAAAATTATATATATATATATATATATATATATATATATATATATATATATATATATATATATATATATGAAAAACTTTTATTCAGGATAGAACTCTTTTCTTTCTTTTGTTTCTGTTAGAAGCAACAGAGACAAAAAAAATAATATACTTTCAGACAGCTTTATATTTTCCATTGGTATTATACTAATGGATATGTCTTAGCCATAGCAACTACGGTTGCCACCTCAGCCATGTTTTCCTGGACACTTATGAGTTACACATGCTGCAGGGTGTGCAGAGAGGAACATGCATCGTGTTTCTGGACAGCACTATTCATATTCCTCCCTGCCCACCCTGCAGCATGTGTAACTTATAAGTGTTCTGTATTTTAAGGGACGGGTGGCACTCGTAATAGCAACTAAGAGTATTACCAACCAATACAAAAAAATAAATCAAATCTACTACAAGCTTGTGCTTCAGAACAGAGCAGAACAGAATATGCATTACCAAACAGCAACATGCTCCACTTTTCATGATCATCAGTCTAATGTGAAGACATGTTTTGATAGATAAATAATGCACAGAATACATATTCATACTTGCCTACTAAATAATTACCTTTGGGTCCATAGATTTTATGTCCACTTATACTCATAAGATCTATCTTCATTTGATTCACATTAATAGGAATTTTACCCACAGCCTGTGCAGCGTCTGTGTGAAAGAAAATCTTTCGCGAGCTGCATATCCTTCCTGCAAAGAGATCAGAATGTTGAGAGAAGGCTACAGTATAAATCGGCGAGTTTTGTTTTTCCTATGACAATTTTTTTTTCTTTCTCTACAACACATGAACATCCTATAAATTATGTGAATAAAGGGATGCATAGGCATATACATATTTGTGTGTTTCAATTATTCTATCATACTTGCAGGTTTTCTTCCCCTTTACCTTAAATGAACATTAAAATTCCCATAAAATGTTGCAAAATATTTTAATTATTGATTTTGCCTTCATTTCCTGCAACTTAAAAGGGACAGTAAAATAAAAATTTAACTTTCATGATTCAGATAAAGCATATAATTTAATTTAAACAACTCTAATATGCTTCAGTTCTCTTTGTACCCTTTGTTGAAAAGCATACCCTAGGTAAGCTCAGGATCAAAATAGAGCAAATATGGTCAGCCCTCCTTTTTTCACAATAAAAACATAATTTATGTAAGAACTTACCTGATAAATTCATTTCTTTCATATTGGCAAGAGTCCATGAGCTAGTGACGTATGAGATATACATTCCTACCAGGAGGGGCAAAGTTTCCCAAACCTCAAAATGCCTATAAATACACTCCTCACCACACCCACAATTCAGTTTAACGAATAGCCAAGTAGTGGGGTGATAAAGAAAGGAGTAAAAAGCATCAACAAAGGAATTTGGAAATAATTGTGCTTTATACAAAAAATCATAACAACCATAAAAAGGGTGGGTCTCATGGACACTTGCCAATATGAAAGAAATTAATCAGGTAAATTCTTACATAAATTATGTTTTCTTTCATGTAATTGGCAAGAGTCCATAAGCTAGTGACGTATGGGATAGTAATGCCCAAGATGTGGAACTCCACATAAGAGTCACTAGAGAGGGAGGGATAAAATAATAACAGCCATTTTCCGCTGAAAAAAATTAATCCACAACCCAAATTATAATTTTATTTTCATAAAGAAAAGAACAAAACTTAAACATAAGCAGAGGAATCAAACAAACAGCTGCCTGAAATTTTTTTCTACCAAAAACTGCTTCCGAAGAAGCAAATACATCAAAACAGTAGAATTTAATAACTGTATGCATTTATCTGATCAACTGTGGGCTTTTAAGGATGAAGCTTCAAAGTGGAGACTGATCTAATAGAATGAGCTGTAATTCTCTGAATCAAAAGCTTTAACCAAGATGCCAAGGAAATGGCAGAAGCCTTCTGACCTTTCCTAGAACCAGAAAAGATAACAAATAGACTATAAGTCTTCCTGAAATCTAAAGTAGCTTCAACATAATATTTCAAAGCTATTACCACATCCAAAGAATGTAAGGATCTCTCCAAAGAATTCTTAGGATTAGGACACAAAGAAGGGACAACAATTTCTCTATTAACGTTGTTAGAATTCACAGCCTTAGGTAGAAATTTAAATGAAGTCTGCAAAACTGCCTTATCCTGATGGAAAATCAGAAAAGGAGATTCACAAGAAAAAGCAGATAATTTGGAAACTCGTCTAGCAGAAGAGATGGGCAAAAGGTACAACACTTCCCAAGAAAGTAGTTTAATGTCCAAAGAATGCATAGGCTCAAACGGAGGAGCCTGCAAACACAAAAAGAGAAAAACAGAGCGAAACCCACTCTAAGAGTAAAACCGTTTATTACAAGGTATAGAAGGGTATTAAAAGGCATATATAACAAACACGTAAACAGAACAGATAAAATGCAGGCACTAAAAAGTTACCCCAGGGTAATGTCCTCCGTCAGCTCCCGGATGGGACTGTTTCTTCTCCTGCTCCTCTTAGGTATTTCAGAGCGAGTGTTTAGATATCCGGAACGACCAGGATCGTCACAGATTCACAGCCTTAGACTACCAAACGGAGGAGCCTGTAAAGCCTTCAAAACCAAATGACTAAAAGGAGGAGAAATTGATTTAATGACAGGCTTGATACAGACCAAAGCCTGTACAAAACAGTGAATATCAGGAAGCTTTCTGTGAAATAAAACAGAAAAAGCAGAGATTTGTCCCTTCAAGGAACTTGCAGACAAACCCTTATCTCAACCATCCTGAAGAAACTGTAAAATTCTAGGAATTGTAAAAGAATGCCTGGAGAATTCATGAGAAGAACACCATGAAATATAAGTCTTTCAAACTCGATAATAAATCTTCCTAGAAACAGATTTACTAGCCTGTAACATAGTATTAATCACTGTGTCAGAAAAACCTCTATGACTAAGCACTAGGCGTTTAATTTCCATACCTTCAAATTTAATGATTTGAGATCCTGATGGGAAAACGGACCTTGAGACAGAAGGTCTGGCCTTAATGGAAGTGGCCAAGGTTGGCAACTGGACATCTGAACAAGATCCGCATACCAAAACCTGTGAGGCCATGCTGGAGCTACCAGCAACACAAACTATTGTTCCATGATGATCTTGGAAATCACTCTTGGAAGAAGAACCAGAGATGGGAAGATATAAGCAGGTTGGTAACACCAAGGAACTGCTAACGCATCCACTGCTTCCACCTGAGGATCCCTGGACCTGGACAGGTACCTGGGTAGTTTCTTGTTTAGAAGCCATCACATCTATTTCTGGAAGACCCCACATCTGAACAATATGAGAAAACACATCTGGATGGAGCGACCACTCCCCCAGGATGTAAAGCCTGACGGCTGAGATAATCCGCTTCACAATTGTCTATACCTGGGATATGAACCACAGAAATCAGACTGGAGCTGGATTCCGCCCAAGCAAGTATCCGAGATACTTCTTTCATAGTTTGGGGACTGTGAGTCCAACCCTGATGATTGACATATGCCACAGTTGTGATATTATCTGTCTGAAAACAAATGAACGGTTCTCTCTTCAACAGAGGACAAACCTGAAGAGCCCTAAAAATAGCACGGAGTTCTAAAATATTGATTGGTAATCTCGCCTCTTGAGATTTCCAAACCCCTTGTGCTGTCAGAGATCCCCAGACAGCTCCCCAACCTGAAATACTTGCATCTGTTGTGATCACAGTCCAGGTTGGACGAACAAAAAAGAGGCCCCTTGAACTATATGAGGATGATCTAACCACCAAGTCAGAGAGAGTCGAACATAGGGATTTAAGGATATTAATTGTGATATATTTGTATAATCCCTGCACCATTGGTTCAGCATACAAAGTTGGAAAGGTCTCATGAAAACGAGCAAAGGGGATCGCGTCCGATGCTGCAGTCATGAGACCTAAAACTTCCATGCACATAGCTACTGAAAAGAATGATTGAGACTGAAGGTTCCAACAAGCTGAAACCAATTTTATTTGTCTCTTGTCTGTTAGATTCAGTGTCCATGACTCTATCTAGAAACCTAAAAAGGTGTCCCTTGTCTGAGGAATCAAAGAACTTTTTGGTAAATTGATCCTCCAACCATGTCTTTGAAGAAACAACACTAGTTGATTCGTGTGAGATTCTGCAGAATGTAAAGACTGAGCTAGTACCAAGATATCGTCCAAATAAGGAAACACTGCAATACCCGTTCTCTGATTACAGAGAGTAGGGCACCGAGAACCTTTGAAAAGATTCTTGGAGCTGTCGCTAGGCCAAATGGAAGAGCGACAAATTGGTAATGCTTGTCTAGAAAAGAGAATCTCAGAAATTAATAATGATCTGGATGAATCGGAATAAGAAGATATGCATCCTGTAAGTCTATTGTGGACATGTAATGCCCTTGCTGAACAAAAGGCAGAATAGTCCTTATAGTCACCATTTTGAAAGTTGGCACTCTTACATAACGATTCAAAATTTTCAGATCCAGAACTGGCCTTAATGAATTTTCTTTCTTTGGGACAATGAATAGATTTGAATAAAACCCCAGACCCTGTTCCTGAAACGGAACTGGTATGATTACCCCTGAAAACTCCAGGTCTGAAACACACTTCAGAAAAGCCTGAGCCTTTACTGGATTTGCTGGGGTGCGTGAGAGAAAAAATCTTCTCACAGGAGGTCGTACTCTGAATCCCATTCGGTACCCTTGAGAAACAATACTCTGAATCCATTGATGTTGGACAGAATCTGCCCAAATGTTTTTGAAGAATCTTAATCTGCCCCCTACCAGCTGAGCTGGAATGAGGGCTGCACCTTCATGCAGTCTTGGGGGCTGGCTTTGGTTTCTTAAACGGTCTGGATTTATTCCAACTTGAAGAAGGTTTCCAATTTGAACCAGATTCTAGGATTTAGGTTTCTGTTCCTTATTTTGTCGAAAGGAACGAAAACGGTTAGAAGCTTTAGATTTAGCCTTAGGTCTTTTATCCTGAGGCAAAAAACTCCCTTCCCCCCAATGACAGTTGAAATAATCGAATCCAACTGAGAACCAAATAACTTATTACCTTGGAAAGAAAGAGATAGTGCTCTAGACTTAGATACCATGTCAGCATTCCAATATTTGAGCCACAAAGCTCTTCTAGCTAAAATAGATAAAGACATAGATTTAACATCAATTTTGATGATATAAAAAATGGCATCACAGATAAAATGATTAGCATGTTGAAGCAAGTGAACAATGCTAGACAAATCAGGATCCATTTCCTGTTGCGCTAAACTTTCCAACCAAAAAGTTGATGCAGCTGCAACATCAGCCATAGAAATGGCAGGCCTGAGAAGAAAGACAAAATGTAAATAAGTTTTCCTTAGATAAGATTCAAGTTTCCTATCTAAATGGTCTTTAAAAGAAGTACTATCTTCCATAGGAATGGTAGTACGTTTAGCAAGAGTAGAAATAGCCCCATCAACTTTTTTTAAACCTTGAAGAAGGAATAAAAGAAGTACCAGGCCTATTCCATTCCTTAGAAATCATATCAGAAATAGCATCAGGAACAGGATAAACCTCTGGAGTAACCACAGGAGGTTTATAAACAGAATGTAAACGTTTACTAGTTTTAATATCAAGAGAACTAGTTTCCTCAATATCCAATGTAATCAACACCTCTTTTAACAAGGAACGAATATACTCCATTTTAAATAAATAAGTAGATTTGTCAGTGTCAATATCTGAGGAAGGATCTTCTGAATCAGATAGATCCTCATCAGAAGAGGATAATTCAGTATGTTGTCGGTCATTTGAAATTTCATCAACTTTATGAGAAGTTTTAAAAGACCTTTTACGTTTATTAGAAGGAAGGACAGCAGACAAAGTCTTCTGAATCGCATCAGCAATAAAATCTTTTATATTCACAGGTATATCATGTACATAAGATGTTGAAGGAACAACATGCATTGTACTATTACTGATGGACAGATTCTCTGCATGTAAAAGCTCATCATGTCAACTATTCTAAACCACAGCTGGAGATATAATCTCCACAAATTTACAACAAATGCACTTAGCTTTGGTAGAACTGTTATCAGGCAGCAGGGTTCCAACAGTGATTTCTGAGACATCTTGGAAATGTAAGAGAAAAAACAATATACCGTATTGTCCCGAGTATAGGCCACACTTTTTTCCCTTTATGTAAATCTTGAAATCAGGGGTGCGGCCTATACTCGGGATGTTTCCTTGAATGGTCCGGTTGGGGTTGTGTGGAAGCGCTGTTAGCATAGAGTCAATTACTGGCAATGTGGTTTGTATACGGCAGTCTGTTAGTGTATGAACAGTGCACGTTCTTGCAAGTTGATTTAAAATAGTGACAGAGGCCGGCAACATGCTAGACACAGTCTCAGGACTCCTACCTTTCCAGCGATGTATCCGGAATGTTTGCAGCCTCTTTCAAGTCCCTCCAGTGGCTGGTATCTCACCACCTGCTGAAGTGAGGATCGTAATTGCTGCCAATCTGGTGGTATAATTACCCATTAACTTTCTTGTAGCCTGCCTCAGACTTCAGCCACTAGCAATAGCCACTATGTGCTCCTTAGGTTCCATAGGCACCGCAGCCAATCCGGATACAGCACCTGTCCATGTGATCTGCGAGCCACCAATGAATGATTAGAGTCCCGGATCCAATAGAAAGTGCTCAGGCTCAAGGTATAAGCTTCCAGCTCCTTGGGTTCCGTAGTCACCACAGCCAATCCGGATACAGCCCCTGTCCATGTGATCCGCGAGCCACCAATGAATGATTAGAGTCCCGGATCTAAAAGAAGGTGTTTAGGCTCAAGGGAAAAGCTTGTAAATGAAATGTAAAAAGCTGCATCTTGATGCCATTTATGAACACCTGCTCCCAGAAGAAACAAGGAGGAAACTTATCCTGATAAGACGGAGTGAGGACCATACTGGTTAATCACCAGGAGCAGGGAACTAAGGCAAGTGTGAAGAACTATCTGGGGTCCTTTGCAGATGTACTGTATATGGTATGGATTTTGCATTTATATGAAATATGGCTCATTCACTGGCAGAATGTTTGGGAATGCTTGGGATACACATGTTCTGTACTACTGGTACTTTTTTTTTTTTTTACTGTATCTTGCACACCAACTTGTGTATATTTTTTTAAGCTAAAAATGTATTTTCTTTAAAATGGCACCAAACTTTAAGGGTGCGGCTTATAATCAGGAGCGGCCTATACTCGGAACAATACGGTACAAAGCAAAATGATCAATTTCCTTATATGGCAGTTTCAGGAATAGGAAAAAAATGCAAACAGCATAGCCCTCTGACATAGAAAAAGGCAAGAGGCATATAGGAATGGGGTTTTTAAATAATTAAATTATTTGGCACCAAGTATGACGCACAACGCAGCTGAAAATGTTTTGGCGCTAACAACATCCGGAAATGACACACTTGCGTCATTGAAGACGCAACCTTGTGCAAAGAACTCGGCATCAACTAAGATGCTGGAAATGAGGAATTTGCGTCATTGGACGTAGCTTCGCGCAAAAAAAAATTCTCGCGCCAAGAAGGACGCAATAAACTTTAGAATTTTGCGCCCTCGCGAGCCTAATTTTGCCCATGAAATTTAATGAAAAAAAGCAGTCAATTTGAAAAAAAGACTAAACCCCAGGTAAGAAAAATATTTCCTTAATATGTTTTTCCCCAAATATGAAACTGATAGCCTGCAAAAGGAAATATACATAAACCTGACTCATGGCAAATATAAATACAATACATATATTTAGAACTTTATATTAATGCATAAAGTGCCAAACCATAGCTGAGAGTGTCTTAAGTAATAAAAACATACTTACCGAAAGACACCCATCCACATATAGCAAATAGCCAAACCAGTACTGAAACGGTTATCATTAGAGGTAATGGAATATGAGAGTATATCGTCAACCTGAATAAGGGAGGTAGGAGATGAATCTCTATGACCGATAACAGAGAGCCTATGAAATAGATCTCCCGTGAGGAAAACCATTGCATTCAATAGGTGATACTCCCTTCACATCCCTCTGACATTCACTGTACTCTGAGAGGAACCAGTCTTCAAAATGAAGAGAAGCGCATATCAACGTAGAAATCTTAGCACAAACTTACTTCACCACCTCCATAGGAGGCAAAGTTTGTAAAACTGAATTGTGGGTGTGGTGAGGGGTGTATTTATAGGAATTTTGAGGTTTGGGAAACTTTTTCCCTCCTGGTAGGTTGTATATCCCATACATCACTAGCGCATGGACTCTTGCCAATTACATGAAAGAAAACAAAATGTATGCTTACCTGATAAATGTCTTTCTTTCCTGACATGAAGAGTCCACGATGTCATTCCAATTACTAGTGGGATGTTCACTCCTGGCCAGCAGGAGGAGGCAAAGAGCACCACAGCAAAGCTGTTAAGTGTCACTTCCCTTACCAATAAGCCCCAGTCATTCAGCCGAAGGGAAATGGAAAAAGAAAATACAAAGGTGCCTGAGGTTTAGTAAAAAATGACTGTCTAATCTAAAGGGAGGGGACATGGACTCTCCATGTCCGGAAAGAAAGAAATTTATCAGGTAAGCATACAGTTTGTTTTCTTACCTAAGACATGGAGAGTCCACAACAACATTCCAATTATTATTGGGAACCAATACCCAAGCAAGAGGACACGAAATGTACAGGGAGGGAGAATAAGACAAGCGGACCTAAACAGAAGGCACCGCCGCTTGAAGAACCTTTCTCCCAAAGAAAGCCTCAGCCGAGGCATAAGTATCAAATTTGTAGAATTTGGAAAATGTATGAAGAGAGGACCAATTTGCAGCCTTGCAAATCTGTTCCACATAAGCTTAATTTCTGAAAGCCCAATAAGAGGAGACAGCCCTAGTGGAATGAGCTGTAAGTCTCTCAAGAGGCTGCTGTCCTGCAGTCTCATAAGCAAAATGAATCATACTTCTCCAGAGAAACAAACAAACAGGACAAAGTCTGGCAAAAATCCTTAGTAGCCTGTAGGTAGATTTTTAGAGCGTGCACCACATCCAAGTTGTGCAACAGACGTTCCTTATGAGAGGAAGGATTGGAACAGATAGAAGGAACAACAATTTCCTGAATAATATTTCTATCCAAAACCACCTTAGGGAAAAAACCCAATTTAGTACGAAGGATCGCCTTATCTGCATGAAAATTAAGGTAAGGCGAATCGTAATGCAAAGCCGAGAGTTCAGAAACTCTCCAAGCAGAAGAAATAGCAATAAGAAACAAAACCTTCCAAGATAACAGCTTAATATCTATAGAATGCATTGGCTCAAACGGAGCCTGTTGCAAAATTTTAAGAACTAGGTTAAGGCTCCAAGGAGGAGAAACATGTTTAAACACAGGCCTGATTCTAACCAAGGCCTGACAAAAAGTTTAAACATCTGACACATCCGCCAGACGCTTATGTTAAAGAATAGATAATGCAGAAATCTGACCTTTCAGAGAACTGACTGACATCCCTTTCTCCAGACTATCCTGGAGAAAAGACAAAATTCTAGGAATCCTGACCCTACTCCAAGAGTAGCCCTTCGATTCATACCAATAGAGGAATTTACGCCATACCTTATGGTAAATTTTACGAGTAACAGACTTGCGAGCCTGAATCATGGTATAAATGACTGACTCAGAAAACCCACGCTTAGCCAGAACTAAAGTTCAATCTCCATGCAGTCAGCTTCAGAGAAACTAGATTTGGATGGAGGAAAGGCCCCCGAGTTAGAAGGTCCTTCCTCAGAGGTAACCACCAAGGAGGAAGAGATGACATCTTCAACCAGGTCTGCAAACCAGATCCTGCGAGGCCATTCAGGAGCTATCAGAATTACAGATGCTCTCTCCTGTTTGATAGGAGCAATGACTCATGGAAGGAGAGCAAACGGAGGAAACAAGTATGCTAGATCGAAATCCCAAGGAACCACCAGAGCATCTATCAGGGCGGCCTGAAGATCTCTCGACCTTGAACCATACCTTGGAAGCTTGGCGTTCTGACGAGACGCCATCAGATCCAACTCCAGCACCCCCCACTTGAGGGTTAACCTGGAGAACACCTCCTGTCTGCTCAAGAAATCCACATCCCAGTTGTCCACTCCTGGAATGTGGATGGCAGATAGAAGATAATTGTGAGCTTCTGCCCACTGCAAATCACCTCCTTCATAGCCAAGGAACTCTGAGTTCCTCCCTGGTGGTTGATGTAAGCCACTGAGGTGATGTTGTCTGACTGAAAACTGATAAACCGGGCTAAGGACAACTGGGGCCAAGTCATCACTCTCAACTCCAAGATGTTTATTAGGAGAGTAGACTCTTCCCGAGTCCATAGGCCCTGAGCCTTTAACGAATACAAGACTGCTCCCCAGCCCAGCAGGCTGGCATCTGTGGTCACAATCCCCCAGGAGGGTCTCCGGACGCATGTGCCCTGAGACAGATGATCCTGAGAAATCCACCACGATAGAGAGTCTCTTGACAACTGGTCTAAATCTATCCTGAGACAGCTCCGTTGCATTGTCTGAGCATGCATAATTGCAGAGCTCTCAAATGGAATCGAGCAAAGGGAATGATGTCCATGGAAGCGACCATCAGACCAATTACCTCCATACATTGAGCCACTGATGGCCGAACAGTAGACTAAAGAGAGAGGCAAGAAGTGAGAAGCTTGGATCTTCTGACCTCCGTCAGAAAAATCTTCATAGATAGGGAATCGATGATGGTCCCTAAGAAAACCACCTTTGTAGCTGGAACAAGAGAACTCTTCTTCAGATTCACTTTCCATCCATGGCAACATAGAAAAGACAACACGATCTCTGTATGAGAGTTTGCTAGTTGAAAAGATCGCGCCTGAACCAATATGTCATCCAGGTAAGGAGCCACCTTGACAACTGTCAAGAGAGCCCCAAGAACCTTTGAGAAGATTCTGGGAGCTGAAACAAGGCCTAACGGAAGAGCAACAAACTGAAAGTGCTTGTCTAGAAAAGCAAATCTCAGAAACTGGTGATGATTCCTGTGTATGGGAACATGAAGATACGCGTCCTTCAGGTGTATGGTCGTCATGAACTGACCCTCTTGGACCAAAGGGAGAATAGAATGAATGGTTTCCATTTTTAAGGACGGCACCCTGAGAAATTTGTTGAGACACTTTATGTCGAAAATAGGTCTAAAAGTTCCCTTCTTTTTTGGGAACCACAAAAAGATTTGAATAAAATCCTAGGCCCTTAGTGGAACTGGAACAATCACTCCCAGGGAGAAAAGGTCCTGAACGCAGTTCAAGAATGCCTCTCTTTTTACCTGGTCTGCAGATAATCTTGAGGGGAAAAATCTGCCCTGGGAGGACAAGTCTTGAAGTCTATTTTGTAAACCTAGGATACTATGTCCACAGCCCAAGGGTCTGGGACATTGCATATCCAAGCTTGTTCAAACAAGGAAAGTCTGCCCCCAAGGAAAGTCTACCCCCCACTTGACTTGACTAGTTGAGAATTTGATTTTGCTGCCCAATAGGCAGTTTTTCCAAAAGACATTTCCACTTCCTCAGGAAATGTAGCAATCTGTGTTTGGTGTCCCAGCATGTATCTTGTCGTTCTATGAATAAATGTTTGAATAGGGTTTTCTTAAATTGTGCCACAGTTGGGGCGCGGTTTGAGCACCATAAGGTCAGGATGCAGTGTCTTGCTAGCAATGTGCAAAGTGTCAACAGGGGCCGTGCCCTAGTATTAACAGTGGTCCACGTAAATAGGTATATATTAGTGAGGTTAAAGGAAACATCTATACATAAGACAGTCTTAAACCAGTATTGCAGACAACCCCAGAACCGCCGAATCAATGGACAGTCATAGAAGTAATTGACTAAAGAAGGGCCAGGAAGCTGACACTTCACACATTTGTTTGGGTGGTTGGGGTTCCATTTTGCCCTCCTGCTAGGAGTAATGTAGTCCCTATTAAGTATCCTAATCTGTGCCTCCCTCAACGACAACGCCAGACTAGCTGATTTGGTTTGCATGAGGCTATTTTGTATGTCCTAAGTAGATAACTCGGTGGTGATGTCTAGTCTCAGTTGCTCCAAAACCCCCGTCTGAATCTTAGTAGTATGCTGTCGAAGGATTTCTTGATAAATTTCCGAAATGGAGAAACTCCTCATTTTGAAAGCAATCTGGGGGATTACAAATGGAGCTTCGCTCCAAAACTCAGAATTATCATCTATTAGTGCTCTAATATAATGCCTGAGCTGCAGATATGCATAAAAATGTTGGTTTGGAAGGTTAAAGGCAGTTCTTAGATCCTGAAATGTTGTAACGGTGTGCGACAATGGATCCAGAGCATCCCCCACCCTCTGCAATCCCCTCTCACTCCACACGCCAAATGGAGCATGTTCGTCTCCACTAGGGAAACAGATGCTACCCTGAATGGGTATATATTTAGGTGCAGGGTTTGGGTGTTTCAGTAGCTTGTGTGCCTTTAGCCAGGCTATGAGGGGGTCACTGTACAGAAAATTACTTTTTAAGTGTTGAGGCAGATCCCTCCACTGACAGTAGGGAAGGTATGCCAAGCTGCATGACTTAACCACATTCTCCTCAAGCTGTTTGTCATAGAAGTGCTCTATGCCCAGTTGCCAGTCTAATACCAGTCTTATCAGTGTCGCCCAATTATAGTATTGGATATGCGGTAAGCCAAGGCCTCCATTTAAAAAGGAGGAATGCAGTTTATGGGTCGCAATTCTGGGTTTTTTCCCTTTCCAAATAAAATGACTCACAGCTCTACCTAACCTCCTCATGTCTCCCCTAGTCATCGGGAGATGCAGCATTAGGAAGATATGCAAAATCGTAGTCAGCAGGGACATTTTAAACAAATTTATGCGTCCTGTAAGACTCAAAGGAAGATTCTGCCAGCTAGCCAACCGAGAGCAAATCAGATCGCATTGGTTTGTGACATTGAGTCCATACAGTTTATGTGGGTTCCTATGCAAATACCTAAATATGTGAGGGAGTCAGTCACCTCCACAAAGGGGTATGATGTAGGTTCGGAAGTTTGCTTGTGCAGCCACAGTATTTCAGACTTAGTATTATTTATCCTATAGCCTGAGAATTGCCAAAACGATTTGAGCGTCTCCAGTATAGCAGGGGTATATTGTTTTGGAGATTCTACAAACAACAACATGTCGTCCGCGTATAATGCTAGGTGAAGTACCTGGTTACCCAGAGTCACTCCTGGAAAGACTTGACGCAGTCTCACTGCCAGGGGCTCCAAGGCCAGATCAAAAATCAAGGGGGAAAGGGGGCATCCCTGTCTGGTGCCTCTCTTAAGGATAAAGCCAGAAGAAAATCCTGGCTCTAAGGGGTCTCTTCCCGATTTTGGAATTAAGGTGATATAGGCAGAGGAGAAGGTGTTAGAAGGGCAATTGCCTTCGCTAAAAAAACCAGTTAAACAGCTTGTTGAGTACCGGTGACACTTGTGGTAAAAGCATTCGATATAGCTCTATTGGAAGCCTTGGTCTATCTGGACCCGCCGCCTTGCCCAGGGCTAGTGACTTGGTCGCGATCTGTACCTCCTCCAAGGAGATAGGGGCGTTAAGGGAGCTTAACTGCTCATCAGTTAGATTTGGGAGCGGCATCAGTCTCCAAAATTGTTCTAGCACTTCTACTGGGGTTTCTGGTTGTCTAGCATATAGTTGTTTATAATATGATGCAAAGCCCTCCGCTATCTCCATTGGGGTGTTGTATACACTGCCTTGGAGCTGTATAGCTCCAATCTCACATCCAGCCTCTCTTTTATTTACCAGGTTAGCAAGCAACCTACCCGATCTATTGCCATATCTATGAAACCTACTTGCCGATTTTAGGAAGTCAGATGCCGCCCTCTGTTTCAAGAAGGCGTCCAACTTCTCCTTGGCCAGTATGAACGCATCATACGTCTCTCTGGATTTGGTTGCCCCATAATTTTGGCAAGAGTGTTCCAGAGCCTTCTGCAGTTCATTATGTTTAAGTTGCGCTCTGCGTTTCAGATTGGCTACATAAGAAATGATGTGTCCCGTGAGAACTGCCTTTGCAGTGTCCCAGAACAATTGAGGTCTATCTAAATGTTGTTGGTTTTCCGTATAATAATCATTCCAACAATGAATGAGATGTTTTTAGAAGGCCTCTGAGGTCACTAAGTATTATGGGAATCTTAGTGTGTTTCTATTTGGTCTAGGTTTAGTGAGTTTCAGTATCAATCCCACTGGGGCATGGTCCGAGAGCAAAGTCGGGTATATTTTTTCATCATCAACTCTGGGTATCAGACAGTCCGATATCCAAAACATGTCTATTCTAGACAAGGAAAAAAAGTCACAGGACCAGCACTCACTTCATAGGAATGTCCCTTTAAATCACTTTAAGGTGGATGTAGGTGCACACCTGAGGGACCACCCTTTCCAAAGTCCCAGCATATAATATGAAGAAAAATACACAGGTAGCACTCTAAATGGAGCAACAGCACCTTTATTGAGCAACGTTTCGGGGCTCCTGCCCCTTTATCAAGCTAACAAACAAGTGAATATATCAGACAATTATAGACACAGGTGGCCAATCACAGCATCATAGGGAGGGGTTACTCACAAAGAGATCACACATGACCTCCAATACATCCCTTATTCACATTTAACCCCTACACTCCTGCAGTGAAATGATCACTAGTTAAAAACAAATGCAGCAAGTTGCTTATTCTACCACAACCGAAACGTTGCTCAATAAAGGTGCTGTTGCTCCATTTAGAGTGCTACCTGTGTATTTTTCTTCATATTCTAGACAAGGAGCCTGCCGTTTTGGACAAACATGTATAACACTTATCCATAGGATGTCTCTTTCTCCAGATGTCGCACACCGCCAAATCCGATTGTAATTTGGAAAAGACTTTACCTTCAAATTTCCCTCTATGTCCCAAAAGTCTGGCATTGTCGTCTGCAGGAGTCAACCAAGATCTATCTAATTGTGGGCTTGGAGTAAGATTAAAATCCTCCCCCAATATAAAAAGGTATACCCGTAAAGGGAGCCAACGTCTGGATCAGTGCATCCCAAAAGGCCATAGTTTTAGAATTTGGTGCGTATATATATATATATATATATATATATATATATATATATAAAACAAAGAATGTACATGCTATTCTGAAACCTAACTTTTAGTATCAAAAATCTACACCCCCGTCTTTATGTGTGTGAAGGATTTCAACTGGGAGACGCTTACCAAACAGAACTGCTAGGCCCCTACTGGAGCTAGTATACGAAAGATAGGAGATCAACCCCACCCAGGTTTGTTGCAACTTTTCATGTTCAACATCGGTTAAATGAGTTTCTTGAAGAAACACAATGTCAGAATCTAGTTTCCGCAAGTGGGGCAGGATCAATCTCATCTTCACCGGGGAGTTAATACCCCCCACGTTCCAAGATGTTAATTTGAGTGTCATTTATCCTAACAATTGGGAAGGATAAGGAGAGGGAATGTATATGGAGAAAAAAAAAAAGAAAAAAAAAAAAGAAAAAAAAAAGGGGAGGGCTCCTCTCTCCCCATCCCCACAGGCACTGGAGAATTTAACATGTAAAAAGCCAGGTTGAGATCAAATGGGTCTTTGAAGTCTCAGGTATAGATTACTCATAAGAGTAGCAGAAGGAGCAGGACAACAGCAGCTGAAAAAATCTGATGCTAGGGGGAAGGACTTTGTTATATCTTCTCCCCCTCCCAATCCCAGTCATCCATGGGTCCATAATGACAGTGTGCAGTCTACACAACTCTAACTTAGTTCTCTGGTATAGAAAGTAATATTGGGTAATACAGTACAGGAATCGAGCAATACAACATATAAAGAATAACATTGTATGGGTAAATATACATTGACATTTAAAGCATTCAACTAGCTTCAACCTAGAAGAGAACCAACTCAGAAAGGTTATCTGACCCATAGTCTTTGATAGCCCCCTCTCATTTACTATTCTAAACCTATCTACATAATAATAATCCCCATGAGGGTCTACATCATGTAGGTCTGAAAAAACTTTCTGTCTCGTGGAAGAACATACAGCAGCATAATAATGTAATGGTAAAATCCTGACAAGTATACATATCTTTGGTCGACAGTTAGGTAAACTTTGAAGTACATTGAAATCAGTAGACAGGGATATAGAAACACCTATAGGAATCATAACATTGAAAAGGAACATCACATAAGTAGACCCTCCTTGGAGGGTAAGCCTCAGGCAGATTAGGCAATAGTTCAGACGCCATAAAGTCTTATGTATATGTCCGAGGGCTACGGTGAGATACAACGAGCACATCTCAGTGTCATATGTAGTGAGCTTGTGCAGCGCCCATTCAGCTATGTTTAGACCAATGTGTGTTAAATTTGAGGCTTCCAATCTAGGTGCTGTCAACATTAAAAAAATACTAAACAACTATTAAACATAATTAACATTAAACAACTTAATGAAAACTGATACAGCAACATTGGGCCTGTGTTTACACACCGCCCTCGAGCGCCCAGAGGAGAGCACGTTTGAGACACCTTTTCTGGGTCACCTATTTTCTTGTATGTCCCATATAGACTATGTAAGTTGCATCTCTGTGAAGCCCTATCACGAGTCAATAATAAAGCCATAAACAACTGTAATCATGGTATATTTACGTAATAGGTCATGATCAGGGTCCTCCGCCAGCTTCTGTCTGTCTTCTTTCTGATTCCAGATAGCTTTCCACCGCCTGGGGGGAGTGGAAAAACTTAGGGCCAGATGAGGTTTACAATCGGAGTTTGGCTGGAAACAGTAAGGCCACTTGCCGGCCCTGTTCGTACAGCCGTGAGCAGATTGGCGAGAAGTCCTTGCGTTGTTTGGTGACCTCTGAGGAGAAATCTTTAAACAGCAAGATTCGGTGACCCTCGTATAAGACCGCTTTCTGCAGGTGGTATGCCCACAGGATTTTCAACTTTTCTTGGAAATTAAGGCACTTAAAGATCACTTGCCTCGGCTTACATACATAGTAACATACATACATAGTAGATAAGGTTGAAAAAAGACTGAAGTCCATCGAGTTCAACCAATACAAATCTAAAATACTTACAAAAAGCTCCAGTTAAGCTTAAATAACCCCATTAAAATGTGACCCATTTAATACTAGCAATCATATCCATGAATTTTGTTTATATACAGAAATTTATCCAGACTATTTTTAAATGTATCTATGGTATTGGCATTCACTACCTCCTTTGGTAATGAGTTCCACAATTTTATTGCTCTTACAGTGAAAAAACGTTTCCGTTGCAGGAGATTAAATCTCCTTTCCTCCAACCTTAAATTATGACCTCTTGTCAGAAACAATTTTCTTGGAATAAACAGAGCTTCTGCCATCTCTGTATATGGGCCTTGAATATATTTATATAAAGTAATCATGTCACCTCTCAAGCGCCTTTTTTCTAAAGAAAACAGACCCAGTTTGGCTAGCCTCTCCTCATAGGTTAATTTCTCCAATCCCCTTATTAGCTTTGTGGCCCTTCTCTGAACTTTTTCTAGTTCTGCAATATCTTTTTTAGCAATTGGTCCCCAGAACTGCACTCCAAACTCAAGGTGAGGTCTTACCAGGGCTTTATATAATGACAGAAATATGCTTTCCTCCCTTGAATCAATGCCTCTTTTAATACATGCTAGTATCTTATTAGCCTTTGAAGCCGCTGCCCTGCATTGTGCACCCATCTTTAGCTTGTTATCTATTACTACTCCCAAATCCCTTTCCTCCTGTGTTTGGCTAAGTCTTGTCCCATTTAAAAAATACGTAGCCTGCTTATTTTTACTTCCAAAATGTAGAACCTTGCATTTTTCCGTATTAAATCTCATTTTCCATTAACTTGCCCATAGTTCTAATTTTAGCAAATCCCTTTGTAAAGAGAGTTCGTCCTGCTCTGACCTTATGACCTTACTTAACTTAGTATCATCTGCAAAAATAGAGATGTCACTATTTAATCCTTGCTCCAAGTCATTTATAAAAATATTAAAAAGAACAGGGCCCAGTACTGATCACTGGGGGACGCCACTGATTACCTTTGTCCAACTGAGTATGATCCATTTACTACTTCTCGTTGCTCCCTATCTTTTATCCAGTTATTTATCCATGAGCTAACATTTTCAGCTATTCCCAGTCCCTTAATTTTGTGCATTAATCTCTCATGTGGCACTGTATCAAATACCTTTGCAAAATCTAAGTATATCACATCAACTGATTCCCCTTTATCTATATTTTTACTTACTTCCTCGTAGAATCTAATTAGATTAGTTTGACATGATCTATTTCTCCTAAAGCCATGCTGATTAGAACTCATAATCTTGTTTACACGAATATGCTCATCAATATAATCCCTTATAATCCCTTCAAATATCTTCCCCACTATTGATGTCAGACTAACTGGTCTATAGCTTCCTGGATCATCCCTGCTTCCCTTTTTGAAGAGTGGCACCACATCAGCTTTACGCCAATCCTGGGGTACCATGCCTGAGGATAATGAGTCTTGAAAAATTAAGAGTAAAGGTTTGTCTATAACAGTGCTAAGTTCCCTTAACACCCTTGGGTGTATTCCATCTGGGCGTGGAGTTTTATTTACCTTAATATTTTCCAGTTTTTTCCTGATATCCTCTAAACAAAACCCAGTTAGTGGTATGGACTGGCATGTTCTATTCTGTTCCAAAGTATGATTCAATGGTTCCTCTCTTGTGTATACTGAAGAAAAAAACTGGTTTAGTACCTCAGCCTTCTCCTTGTCATTATTTATCATGCTACCCTCCACGCATTTTAATGTACCTATATTATCCTTCTTAGATTTTTTGCTATTTATGTACTTAAAGAACCTTTTAGGGTTAGACTTAGAATCCTTGGCAATTAATTTTTCATTTTCAATTTTGGCTAATTTGATTGCTTTGTTGCATGCTTTGTTACATTCCTTATAAATATTGTATGCTTAGTCTGTACTATTTTCTTTTTATAATTTAAATGCCCTACGTTTTTTCCTAATTTCTCTTAACACATTTTTATTTAGCCATAACGGCTTTGTTTTTTTATTTTTATAACCATATTGTATGTGTTGATATGTATATTTATTTAACACATTTTTAAATATTATCCATTTATTCTCTGTATTTTTATTAGAAAATACATTGTCCCAATTTATATTATTTAATGATTTCCTTAAATCGTTGAATTTTGCTTTCTTGAAATTAAAAGTCTTAGTTAAGCCTCTAAAAATAGATTTCAAATGTGACCATGTTATGATCACTGTTACCCAAATGTTCTTTAACTTCTATGTTTGATATTATATCTGTATTGTTTGATAGCACTAAATCCAATATAGCTTTACTCCTAGTTGGCTCCTCTATTAATTGTGACAAGAAGTTATCCCTGAGAACATTTAAAAATCTATCCCCCTTAGCTGAATTACTAGTTTCATTGGCCCAGTTTATATCAGGGTAGTTCAAATCTCCCATAATTACAGCACTGTTATTAGCAGCCTTACCTATTTGGATAAGTAGTTGAGTTTCCTCCTGGTCACTAATGTTGGGAGGCTTGTAGCATGTTCCTAGTAATATTTTTTTAGGATTTTTCCCCCCACTCTTTATTTCAACCCACAGGGTCTCTACATTGTCACTTGTATCATAAATATCTTCCCTTATTGTAGGGTTAAGGTTAGGTTTAATATACATGCAGATTCCTCCACCCCTTTTATTATTCCTGTCCCTCCTAAATAATGTATACCCCTCTAAGTTAACTGCCCAGTCATGTGAATCATCCCACCAAGTTTCAGTTATACTGATAACGTCATAGTCCTCTTCTGCAACTAAGAGCGTCAGCTCCCCCATTTTACCTGTCATGCTTCTTGCATTTGTTGTCATACATTTAATTTTCATGTGCTTTCTGCTACTTGGTGTGCTTTCCTCTATATTTTCTAATGTGACATTTCTTAAGTCATCCCTTCCTTGAGATATTAAGGGATTGTCATATTCACAGACTGATCTCTCTGTTCTATTTTGTTCTAACTGACCCTCCCCCCCTTTGCCTAGTTTAAAAGGTTCTCTAAACGTGCTACCATCCTTTCCCCCAACACACCTGCACCCATGTCATTCAGGTGCAATCCATCCTTACTGTACAAATTGTACCCTAGTGAAAAATCAGCCCAGTGTTCTAAAAAGTCAAACCCCTCATTTTTACACCATGTTTTTAGCAATGAATTAACAGACCTTAACTCCTTCTGCCTTACTGAATTAGCACACGGCACTGGTAATATCTCAGAAAATATTCATTTTTTAGGACTCTCCATCTCCCACCGATTCCTTCATTAGTACCAATATGCACCATGACTGCAGGATCAGACCCACATCCCTCTAACAATCTATCAATACGATCCACAATATGCCTAACACGAGCCCCTGGAAGACAGCAAACTGTTCTATGTAAAGGATCTGGATGACAAATTACCCTATCAACCTTCCTAATAATAGAGTCTCCTACCACCAACATCTGCCACTGGCCCTGACTTGTATGCCCCTCTTCCATGACTGAAGGACTGCCCACCATAGTATGCTCCTCTTCCACAGCTAAAGGACTGTTCACTATACTAGGCAACACAGCCCTCTCTTACACTGCCACCCCTGAACTGATATCCCCAACATCTTCACTTAATCTGGCAAATCTATTGGGGTGTACCAGCTCAGAACTGGCCTGTCTCTTCCGCTTACCTTTGCCTCGGCTTCATGTTGCTATTCTCCAGGTTCCGTTCAGGACCAACCCAGTGGGCCCTCTCTATATCCAAGGGTAGAATATCCTGAGGTATTCCCAGGAGCTTCGGAAGAATTAGAGCTGTAAAGGCCAGAAGATCTTTTCCCTTGACTCTCTCAGGCAGTCCCACTATCCGTAGATTGTTACGGCGATTGCGGTTCTCCAGATCCTCCACTCGCTCTTGTAACATCTTGTTCTGGCGAGGAATCTGTTGAATGGAGTTACTGGATTTCACCTGTCTGTCTTCTATCTCTGAGATGCGGCCTTCCGCATCCGAAAGGCGGGCGGAGTACTGCTTGACCTCACTGGTCAAGGTGTCAAGGCCTGCTTGCAGAGTTTCCATTTTATGCAGGAAAAAGGATTTCAATTCTTTCATAAGTTGGGATTGGTCCCCATTGCCTTTAACAGTGGTCTCAGGATTCAATTCAATTCCTGTCAGCAGTCTTATTTTTTTGGCTCATGGTGTCACTCTGAGGGGGAGACAGTCTGTGGAAATATTCGTCTACTCTCATCAGAGTGTCCAGCAAGAAAGTAAAATCAATTGATAAGGGTACTGGGAGAGGGTCCACAAATAAGTTTGCAAGAATATACAATAAGAAAGTTATTTAATATGGCCAAATAATGTTCCCCTGTATCGTAATTGTTGAATTCAAACTTGCTCTCTAAGAACAATATACACTGAGCATAGGTTAATGCAGCTGAGCAATATGATATAAGGCTCTTATCTCACATATAGCCACAGGTAGTTATAGGAGGTTCTATCCCACTGTGTTTACTGTAAGTTCCAAGTCACACAGCTCTTTAGTAAAATGTCCACCAGCTGTGTAAACTATGTGTGCTCTTTATTTTAAGGGGTTAATCTACACTTTCCTTGCAACCCGCAACACTCAGAGAGGAACAGCAGTTCAGTTACCCACGTGGGCCTCCCCCCTGGATCTCACCGCCGTTGTTTAAGCTCTCAGCACTTCAGACACAGGAGCCGGCGGGTAGAAGGAGAGAGATCGAGGGGTCCCGTAGGTCGGTGCAGGTAAGTCCGTTGTGTACTGTCACCCTTCTCCGTCAGTTCAGGTAAACAATAACTCTGATGCACCAAAATGGCGGACCGCCTGTCTCACATTCACGGTACCTCTGAGGGCTCGAGCCGATATTGCGCCCGGCACTACCAAAGAGAGTCAGCTAGCGATGTTCCAAGATGGTATCCCAGCAAGACACAAGTCGTGGGGGGCTGGATGGTGAGAGTAAACAAAATTATAGCTTGTTTAATGGCCCAGCGGTACAGAGCCTCAGATACTTGCGGCCATCCGGCTAACCCGCCCACCGGAAGTCCCCCAACAAACCCATATTTAAAAATAAAAATAAGGGCTAAACTTTATTTCCATAAAAAAAAGATTAACCCCATAGTCTCCTTTATCACATTTGTAAAGTGCCTGCACCCTATATAAAGGATATAAAATGTACCAAATAAACATTGCAGCTAAACATTCTTCAAGTGCATGTCTCCAAAACCTAGAAGACAAGAGCACTTAATTGCAATCCAGATGTCAGGCAGGACGACAGCTTACAATGTGTGAAAGGACATACTCCTCACAGAGACCTGTAGAAAAAGAAAGAACAGAGTAACCAACTCTGGCTTTCTAAGGCTATGGCAGCAAAAGTGTTAGGAATCCAAGCAAGGACCACATCACCACTTCCTAACTGCTTAAAAGTCACCACTACTCTTACTCAAGAGATTGACGTGGACACAGCTAAACCCAAATCCTTGCTTGCAGGGAAAAGTACCCAAAAAAGGAATCAATATCTTCAGACACCGAACTTAACCTCCTCCATTGACGAAGGCAAAGAGAATGACTGGGGGTTATGGGTAAGGGAAGTGACACTTAACAGCTTTGCTGTGGTGCTCTTTGCCTCCTCCTGCTGGCCAGGAGTGAATATCCCACTAGTAATTGGAATGACGTTGTGGACTCGCCATGTCTTAGGAAAGAAATATATACTTTATTGATCACATATAAAATAATAAAAAGTTACAACAACCGAACTAAAAACGCATGTAACACGTTTTGGCTGTATGGCCTTATTCATAGATGCAACCATTATTACTCAGTCTAAAAACATTTAAATCCCCTGCCAGTTATTCATTGGTTGGCTACAAAATCATGTGATATGTCACTACTTCTGTTAAGGTAGTATTACTTCAATTAAATAGGTATAGCTTTTCCAACCTGTTTCTATTAAAATATCTATCACTGTCACATGTATATAAGCTATGAGATCCCTTCCTCAGTCTTATATTAGTGTCTAATCTCATATCACCCATTAAACCAATTCATAATTGCCATGCTACACATTCATTTCCCTTCTCTTTATTTTTTAATGCAATGATTATATGAACTACTATACTTTATGGGGAAATTGTACCAATTTCATTCAAAATCTCTAATCTTAAGCGTCCAGGTTAAATGGCTTTATTGAATATGCATTAACATACCCTATTGATTCTTCTGAAAGTTACTCCAAAAAATGTATCAAATGATATTGAGTTGAAGCCACCTAGTGCCATGCTTAAATATATCCAAAACACCTCTTATTCGAACAATAATCTGATTTTGTCTCCCTCTCTAGGATGTGTCCTAATATTCTCAATCACTTTCCATTTAAAAGTGTTTACTTGAGAATCATTCATGTTCTTCTATAAAGTGTTTGGCCACTTTAGAGGATGGATCCGATCTTTTAATGTCCAAGAGGTGTTCTCTAATCCTCTCCTAAACTTCACTGGACGTACAACCTATATATTGCTTATGGCACAGGGAGCACCAGGCTAGGTAGATAGCATGCATTGTGTGACAGATGACACATGATCTGACCTTAAATCTTTGCCCTGTTACAACTCAAAATGTTTACCCAAATCTACATAAGTATATGCTTTACAAGAACCATTATTGCATTATACATTCCCCTAAAAAATAACTATGATTTTTCACTTTGTTGAGAGCTCCTCAGTTTACTAGGAGAAACTATGTTTCCCAAAATCAAGCCCTTCCTATATGAAAATCTGCAACCCTGTGCGACCAATTCACATAGATCATAATCTGCTGCCAGAAAATGCATCCTAATGATCTTGCAAATCTGAGCAAACATTGTTATGAATATTTTGATAGAAACAGGTAGGAAACGTTATACTTACTATATTTCATTAATTGAAGTAATACCATCTTAACAAAAGTGATCAAGTATCAAATGATTTTGCAGCATCTAATGAATAAGACCATACAGCCGAAACTTATTAAATGCATTTAGGCCAGTTGTAACTTTTATTATTTTCCATGTGATCAATACATTATATGTTTTATCGTTGGAAATGGAGTATTGGCCATATTTGCTCTCTCTGTCGGTCTGAGCACCCTGGTAAGCTGTCCACTTAATATCTTTGAGAGAGAGAGTAAAGCCGTTGGGGGGATTTTCTGCAGTACGGTTTTAGGACCCTTGAGTTGTGCACATAACACGGAACGCCTATGGCAGGCTCCTGTACCACGTTGCAGCAAGCAGTGATGGAAGTTTGACGAGTGGTCACGCTCCAACTTTGAAGAGGATCATGCATTGCCAAAAGGTGGTGGAACATCAGCGTAAACCTTGGTGGAGCTTTGGATCGCAGGTACTAACCAAATGAAGGTGACCGGCTGGTGTTTGTGGCAGGAATGTCCAAGCATGCACATGATCTTAAACTCCAGGTATCATTAATTTATCCCTATACAAAATACTCTATGACCGCACAGCTTGGACAGTCTATTATTTAAATTGTTGAGGCTCAGGAGAAGCACTGCACTACTGAGAGTTAGCTGCTGATTGATGGCTACATTTTATATATATATATATATATATATATATATATATATATATATATATATATATATATATATATATATATATATATATACACACATATATACCTCTTGTGATTGGTTCACCCAATATTTTCAGCTAGCTCCCAGTAGTGCATTGCTGCTCCTTCAATGTAAGATACAGAGACAGTAAAGCAAATTTGATAAAAGTAAATTGGAAAGTTGTTTAAAAGTATATGCTCTATTTGAAATAAATTTTTTGGGTTTCATGTCCCTTTAAATCTTTAATTTCTAGTGTATAAACTCCCTCCAGAGGATGTAGTGAATTCTGTAGAATGCAGAACTGACACTCCTACATTAAGCACAGTGATTGGTTTATATGCACAGGAGCTCACATATCTGTCCCTAAATGGGCACAGTAAAGAAAGTAAAACAACATTTAAGAGGCTTTTTCAAGGGGTTTGTCCCGGGGATAGGTTTTAATAATTTTTTTTAAAAATAATTTTTATGCAGATCTGTTGCGACGCAACAAATAGTTTCTAATGCATGAATAAAATATTAGTTTAAATGTCTCTTTAACTAAACTTTGCACTTTTCATTGCAAATACACATCCTCACAAGGAAAGATATATAGGCAGACACAAAAAAGAAAAGCATTATCACCTATATCTTCTATGGGCTGACAAACTCCAATTTCGTTGTTCACGGCCATCACAGAGACCAGGCTCGTGTCTGGGCGTATGGCTTTTTCAAGAACCTACAACACAGAAAACCATATTCTCAGTTAGGCAACTAAAAACCATATGTATACTATGTTTATGTAAGCTTAAAAAGGAACACAAGTCACTTTTCTTCATTTGCTAGTTTTTTTGCACCTTTAAGAGGGCATTTTAAAATATAACAGGTTGAGATAAAAATGATTTAAGCTTGTGAGGTGTGTCACTGCTCACCAATAAAGCAGTGGGAGTTCTGCTTATCAGTCAGTCCTTAATAACCAGTAGTATAGAGACATTCACATCCTGTTAGCGTCAAAATAATAAACTTCAGCTTATTTTTTTAATGAAAAAAAACAAACTAACATAAATAGTTTTCTTTCATATGCATGATAAAAATGTTACAGGTTTACTGTCCATGGGGTGTAGGGTAATAGGATTATATCTGACCCATAGTGTCTCACCTCTAAATCCACCAGCCCATTCTTCTGCACAGGAAGATAGGTAACCTCAAATCCTTCTCCTTCTAAGGACCGGCAGGAATCCAAGACACACTTATGTTCAGTCTGTGTAGTGATGATGTGTTTCTTCCGTGACTTGTAGAATCTGGCAACTCCCTTCAAGCCAAAAGAGAAAAATAAAAATACTAAAATTAGTTTGCGATAGCTCCTTTACAGAAATCTATGGTAAACTAACGATTAGCACATCTGCTTAAATGTTTTTATACATTTGTGCAATACATCGGCAATTAAAATGACATTAAACAATATGTATAAACAACAATAGCAAGCAATATGCTTCGTTATGTTTACATTGCTGTTTTATATGCAAATCTGGAAAAAAAATAAAAGCATTTTAAAGACAGTCAACTAAAAAAACACCAATGTCATTCATAGGTACATAGGTATGGGCTCATGTTTAAGCAATGTAAACATACACAGAGGGGATCTCAAAGGACCAATGGTGCCATGTGGAATGTTGCTGGTCACTCTACACATGAGCATTGACAGAAAAATGGAGGTCTCCTGTACCTAACAGCATTGCTCTAGTTCACTGGTTTTCAAAACTGTCCTCAGGCCTCCCCAACAGGCCAGGTTTTCAGTATTACCTTGGATGAGAGCAGGTAAACTAACCATGGTTACTAATCAGCTGATTATTTCACATGTGCTCCAGTTCAGATAGGCCTCCCTAACAGGCCATATTTTGAGGATGAGGACAGGTTTCAAAACCAGAGGCCTAACCCATTGTTTTTCAACTGTGGTGCTCAAGTACCCCCAACAGGCCAGGTTTTCAGCTGATTATTTCACATGTGCTCCATTTCATATATCCTCAAAATGTGGCCTATTATGGAGGCCTGAGGACAGGTTTGAAAACCAGTGCTCTAGTTGACTGTATCTTTCTTTTATTTTGTGTTGAGTTTCCTCTAATTTAACCTCCATATCTAACTCTTGGGTTACCATAATTTCCATCTTGTTTTGGTCAATTTATTCCTAATTTTCCTCTGTGTTGGTTACTAACAGTCTTTATATTTTCTGCTGGCTGACCGGCTGGCCATATTTACAAGGAAAAATAAGGGTTTAATCTGTGTGGACAAGCAAAAAGTTTTTCAAGCTATTTTTCTCACTTGAGTGCGTCTCTCTATTATCTTTATTTTATGCAAATGACTTTGGGTTCTCCCTAAAAGTAAGGAGGCGAAAACAGGCACAGACTCCTCGCTCAAATGCCCTAGATGGATGCAACTGCACCTCACTGATGAGGCCCAGAGAGTCAGAAACATATGTCTTGGGGTTGTTGCTTTCCCTTGTTTATAGGAGAATTTCCTAGTATTTTGGATCTGGTCTGTCTATTGACAGGATCAAACTTGAATATTTCCCCACTGTGAACGGCACAGCAAGCTAAAAGAACCTGAATTCTAAGTGGAGCTGGCGTGGTGGACAAGCAACTTCAACCATATCCTCGCACACAGCAAAATAGGTCTGGGTGAGAGGACAAACGCCACAGGATGCCTTAAAAAAGCTCTTTATTCTTGATACACATATAAGGAAAATATTTCCGTCAAGGAATACAGGTCAAACGCGCTTCTCTAGTTATTCACTTTGTCAATGACCCTTCATTTCCCCCTGACACACACCATTAATAAAGGGTGTAATCACAGCCCTATCTGTTACGTGGAATTCAACATATTTGGATATCACACATTCTTAAAGTCTAACTCAATTTTACTCTTATAAGATGTAACATTATTATCACTAAATGCATATGGGGCTTTAATAAGCACATTATATATATATATATATATATATATATATATATATATATATATATATATATATATATATATATATATATATATATATATATATATATATATATATATATATATATATTCAATGTCCATAGGGCACTGCACACACATTTAAGCGTTGTTGCCCGGGGTGCATTCAATTCAATAACATGCAAATTTCAAAAACAGGAGCGCACTCGCCGGGTCTTAAGCAAATAACATTTATTTAATCAGTGACGTTTCGGGGTGGCTAACCCCGTCCTCAGACCATTGGTCTGAGGACGGGGTTAGCCACCCCGAAACGTCACTGATTAAATAAATGTTATTTGCTTAAGACCCGGCGAGTGCGCTCCTGTTTTTGAAATTTATATATATATATATATAAATATATATAATATATAATATATAAATATATATAAATATATATATATATAAATGAAAGGGTTACCTTATGTCACACTATCTTTTTTGTGTGATCTTACTTGGTTTCTTATTCTTATAGACTGTACATATAAAATAACAAGATCCATGAAGGATCTTAAAGACATATCCACAAGTGTGTGTGTATATAGTTTTGATTATTTTTAAATGTTTGTATGTATTATACTGGAAATAGCCAAAATATTATTTGTTATTTATTCAGTATAATCTCCATATCCTCAATTGTATTACTTCATAGGTGTCAACTTACTATAAACTTGAATGGAGTTATTAAACTAAATAACCTGGGCTAGTCATACACAAATAACAGACACAAAAGGAGAGAATGAAAAATACACAGAATGCAAAATATATGATATACATGAATTTAACTACATCAATCCACATATAGCTTGATATCCCAATCTGAATTCATGCATCTAGGAACCCTTGTGTTTAATTGAAAAATCCAGTACACTTCTTTTTATCACAGAAGTTTAATTCTGTTGCCTCCCCTTATGTGTCTCTTAACATGTTGTATGCCCTGAAAAAGACAGTGACTTACTGTCTCCATTGTGCATATTCCGAAAATGTAATGCAACAGGGGTATCTGATTTTTTATTCCCTATAGATCTAAGGTGTTCAAGAAATCTCTTTTTGAGGGGCCTTATCGCCTGACCGACATACTTCATATTGCAAAGTTTACATGTAAGTAAATATATTACATAAGGAGTGTTGCAATTAATGTAGTCTTTATTTTTAAAAAAATTCTCGTCATTCGTGGACTTAAAGGTATCCCCCAGAATGTCATGTGTGCAGGATATACATCTACTGCCACACTTAAAAAGCCCTTCTTCGGTGTTAACCAATTATCAGAATTTTTCATGGGTAACAAAGAAGGAGAGAGGATACTTGACAGAGTCCTTGACTTTCTGGTTACAAATTTGCAACCTCTCTCCACTATTTTATCCAAAGTTTCATCCACTCTTAGAATAGGGAGAGATCTTTTAATGCCACAGATTTCACTGTGTTCTTTACTGTAGGCCGTAATAAATACAGGCTTATGATGAAAATTGTCCCTAACTCTAATTTTCTGTGTCATCATATCTTCTCTTTTTATTGAGTCAACCTGTTCTTTGGCCTGATTTAAACATTGCAGGTTATACCCTCTTTCCAAGAAACGCTCTGTGGTTTTCTTGGAATGTGTCTCATAAGCATCTGTTGTGCTGCAATTCCGTTTCGTCCTCATGTATTGGCCTTTTGGAATGGCCTTAATTACATGTTTAGGATGACTGGAATTAGCCTTGAGGGTATTACCTGCACTCTCCTTCCTGTACAATTCTACTTCTATCCTTTGACTTGTTGTATTGGGCTTTAATAGCATGTCAAGGAAGGGCACACACACTCTGCTTTTTTCCATAGTGAAATTCAAGTTTTGTTGATTCTGGGATAGATAATCGAAAAAAATTATCGATTATCAAATCTTCCCCCCGTGAATATATAAACCAGGTCATCAATATATCGACCACAATGTAAAATGTTTTCCCTGAAGGGGTTATCATCACCAAAGACCCAGGACAGCTCCCACCAACCAAGATAAAGGTTGGCATATGTGGGCGATAACCTTTCTCAAACAAGAAAACGTTGTGGGTTAGTAAGAATTCAATAGATTTCAAAATAAATTCCTTGTGATTCTTATCATAATCAGTATACATCTCCAAGTATGATTGTATTGCCAAAATACCCTTGTCATGGGTAATTGAGGTATACAGGGACACCACATCAATGGTGACTATACAACACTCATCTGACCACTTCACCTGTTCTATTTAAACCCAAGACAATGGATTGTAAAAAAAAGTGTCTATCATGGCACAGAGTGGCTCATTTAATGAGCCAATGCCTGCCACAATCGGGCGGCCCGGAGGGGAAGTAATGAAAAATCGGTACAATTGGATGCTCCACCAGCAAATAATCAAAATTGATTTTGGTTATTACACCGATCATTACCGCCCAATCCAGAAGATCATGTAGAATTTTTCTTTACTTAAAAGTTGGATTAATTGGTAATTTCTCATACACCGCTTTATCATGCAATTGCCTATACGCTTCTTTCATGTAGTCGTCCTTGTTAAGGACGACCACATTGCCCCCCTTGTCAGAATTCCGTATCACAATCGTCTGGTTAGTTTTCAATTGTTTTAGAGCAACCCTTTCTTGTTTACTCAAATGATCATATTTGAATGTATCATGTTTGCCCATAACCTTTTTGTGTAAATCAACCAATTCTTTCTCAATGGTACTATGGAATACCTCTACACTATTACTTCTAGTCTGTATGGGATAAAATGTGGATTTACTCTTGAATTTTTTTTAATGGTAATTCTGTGTGTCCTATTTTTTGGGTTTCATCTCCTATTTCCCTCTGTAAATGTGTCAGATCGAACTCTGCACATATATCCACAAAAGAAAAAGTATTTGTATTGATCACAGTAGCATTTGTACTCTCCTCTACCATTTCAGTACTCATTGAAGAATCATTTAGACCTTTAACTGTCCCCGACAAAACAAAAAAATGTTTTTTGAGAGTTAGTGATCTCACAAATTTGTTTATATCTACAATAGTCTGAAATAAGTCAAAATGTGAGGAAGGGGCAAAATTAAGTCCTAATGACAGAATTTTTATCTGAATGGTAGTTTTACTGATGACAAATTGATCACATTATTAGATCCTAATAGATGCTAGAACATATTTTCGACTCTGGGTTCTCCTGTCTCTGGGGATAACGATGTTGTTTCCCCTGCTGTTCCACATATTGCCCTCTGCCTGCTCCTATGTTTACCTACCCGCCGTACCCTGTGTATTTTTCTTTCGTTTTTGCCTGCAGTATACCCTTCGGGTTTTTTGGAACCTGGGAGGTGTTTGTGGCAATTTATTCCCTGACCCCTGTAGGTTGTAATACAAAGGTAGTTGTAATATTTGTTTCTTCTGTGCCGTTTTCAAAATCTGAAGTCATAATCGTACTCTGTGTCAGTTTCATTGAACCTAACTTTTTTTGTGCCCTGTCGACTTGTGTTGCCCCTATATCTCTTTCTCCCTCCTGTATGTGCCCATCTATATACATTGACTTTCTCATAATCTTCTTTGTCCCTAGATTTTTTTAAAATACCATAGATTCTCTCTAAATTCCTCCATCACCTTTCTGATTTTGTCTTCATAGCCCTTAAATTCAGGTTTACCAGATAAAGGACGTATAAAGTCCTGTATTTTCTTTATATCTGTAATCAAATTGGCCCTTTGTTGTTTCTTATACTCTATTAGAAAATCCATGAGGGCAAGGAAACATTGGGTTAATAACTCATTCCATTTCTTAATGAATTCTATGTCAGTAACCTCAAATGAGGGGAACTTTTTGATTCGCAAGCCCCTTGGTATACAGTGAAACTTTTTGTATATATTAAATGTGTTAACATCGTACTGTGTTGGACAAGCAGTGTACTGACAGCAGCAGAAAAAAAGGGTGCTTGGAATACAATGAATTCTTAAAACTCTTAGCAGCTGCTTGTATATTGTCCCTTTTACCTGTTATACCAATATTTATTTATACACACACATATATATATATATATATATATATATACATATATACACACACACACACACACACACACATATACCACACATACATACTAACAGTGATGTGGTGACACTACATTGGCCCAGCCAGACTGGAAATGATGAGCACGGACGGTGTAAATAGGGGTGGATATTGTGTCAGCTTGTGAACGCTTGAGACACAGTTTGGATTACCCATTGTAAGATTAAATTTACATATAAAGACTGTTTACCTTCAGTGCAAGGTTGTTGGATTCTGTGGCACCACTAGTGAAGATGATCTCCCTGGGATCTGCCCCTACCAGTGAAGCGACTTGCTGTATTTAGAAGAAGAGAAAAAAAAAAAAAAAGAACAGAGAACACCTTTTTTAAAGAATACATTTACCCATCAATGAAGATACTCTATAACATAGGGAAAAAGGAAGATAATATTGTATCTTATTATTAGTTTCATGCTTATTTATAATTTTTAGGAACTGACTCCACTAGCATCAGAGTCCTTGCTATTTATATTAACCCTTTCTCTGCTAAGCCACATCATACACCTGTGCTGAAGCAGTTTTTAAACTTTTTAACTCACTCAGTTAAAAAAAATCTTTCTGCAAGTTACAAACACACTGAATGTGAATTTTTGTTTGTTTATTTATTTTCAAAAGCATATAAGATAAACAGAATAGGGGTCATTGTTTGCTAAATAGTTTCAATTGTAGCATTTGTTCACCCTCACAAAATTTAAATGGGAATTATAGTGCAAGAATTGCATGCTCTAATTCGTTAGTCTATGTAAAAGGGACAGTCTACTCCAGAATTGTTATTGTTTAAAAAGATAGATAATCCCTTTATTACCCATTCCCCAGTTTTGCATAACCAACACTGTTATATTAATACACTTTTTACCTCTCTGATTACCTTGTTTCTAAGCCTCTACAGAATTCCCCCTTATATCAGTGCTTTTGACAGACATGCATTTTAGCCAATCAGGGCTGACTCTTAAATAACTCCACGGGAGTGTGCACAATATTATCTATATGAGTGACACACACAAAATAACAGTGTCTAAATGTGAAAAACTGTAAATGTGCACTGGGATAAGAGGTGGTTCTTAACAGTTTAGAAATCAGTTTGAGCCTACCTAGGTTTAGCTTTCCACAAAGAATACCAAGAAAGCAAATCAAATTTGATGATAAAAGTAAATTGGAAAGTTATTTAAAATTGTATGCCCTACCTGAATCATCAAGTTTAATTTTGACTACTGTCCCTATAAACTCCCACAAAGCGATCAGCAGTTCACTGCCTCTCCCAAGTAGTACTTTAACAATGTCTTTGTAAATTTCCTCAAGTTCATTTTTTTCAAGAATAAAAAAAAGTGATAATTGTGCTAAGTACCCAGTAACACGAGTGTTGTCCATTCTCATTGACAAACTAATGTAAAAGTAAAAAAAAGTAAAAAAAAAAAAAAAAAAAAAAAAAAAAGTAAATATGCTAAATTCTTAACAGTAAGGGAGTGTTATCCCATCTCATTGCTAACCTAGTAGGGGAGGATAGTTGTGCTAAGTACTCAGTAATAAGTGAAAGTGTTGTCCATTCTTATTGACAAACTAATGTAAGAGAGAACCCTCCCTTTTCTCCGGTGCTCATCAAATTACATAAAATACATAAAGCTAAATAAAAAAAATATTTTAATAACTAAAGCAGTGATTTTTCAGTCCTAACTATTATTACAAATTCTAGGGCCATCTGGAAGATGAACTTTAAGTTTTGCTGGGCAAATTACAAAAGCCTACACACCTTTGTTATTGAGATTGTTACATAAAGGGATAAATTCCTGTGTTGCTCTATATGGCCTAGATTTGGAGTTTGGCGTTAGCCGTGAAAACCAGCGTTAGAGGCTCCTAGCGCTGGTTTTGGCCGCCCGCTGGTATTTGGAGTCAGTGATTAAAGGGTCTAACGCTCACTTTTCAGCCGTGACTTTTCCATACCGCAGATCCCCTTACGTCAATTGCGTATCCTATCTTTTCAATGGGATCTTTCTAACGCCGGTATTTAGAGTCGTTTCTGAAGTGAGCGTTAGAGCTCTAACGACAAAACTCCAGCCGCAGGAAAATAGCAGTAGTTAAGAGCTTTCTGGGCTAACGCCGGTTCATAAAGCTCTTAACTACTGTACCCTAAAGTACACTAACACCCATAAACTACCTATGTACCCCTAAACCGAGCTCCCCCCACATCGCCGCCACTCGATTAAAATTTTTTAACCCCTAATCTGCCGACCGCCACCTACGTTATACTTATGTACCCCTAATCTGCTGCCCCTAACCCCGCCGACCCCTGTATTACATTTATTAACCCCTAACCTGCCCCCCACAACGTCGCCGCCAGCTACTTAAAATAATTAACCCTAATCTTCCGACCGCAAAGCGCCGCCACCTACGTTATCCCTATGTACCCCTAATCTGCTGCCCCTAACACCGCCGACCCCTATATTATATTTATTAACCCCTAATCTGCCCCCCTCAACGTCGCCGACACCTGCCTACACTTATTAACCCCTAATCTGCCGAGCGGACCTGAGCGCTACTATAATAAATGTATTAACCCCTAATCCGCCTCACTAACCCTATAATAAATAGTATTAACCCCTAATCTGCCCTCCCTAACATTGTCGACACCTAACTTCAATTATTAACCCCTAATCTGCCGACTGGAGCTCACCGCTACTATAATAAATGGATTAACCCCTAAAGCTAAGTCTAACCCTAACTCTAACACCCCCCTAAGTTAAATATAATTAACTCTTATTAAATAAATTATTCCTATTTAAAGCTAAATACTTACCTGTAAAATAAATCCTAATATAGCTACAATATAAATTATATTTATATTATAGCTATTTTAGGATTAATATTTATTTTACAGGCAACTTTGTATTTATTTTAACCAGGTACAATAGCTATTTAATAGTTACCTAGTTAAAATAATAACAAATTTACCTGTAAAATAAATCCTAACCTAAGATATAATTAAACCTAACACTACCCTATCAATAAATTAATTAAATAAACTACCTACAATTACCTACAATTAACCTAACACTATCAATAAATTAATTAAACACAATTGCTACAAATAAATACAATTAAATAAACTAGCTAAAGTACAAAAAATAAAAAAGAACTAAGTTACAAAAAATAAAAAAATATTTACAAACATAAGAAAAATATTACAACAATTTTAAACTAATTACACCTACTCTAAGCCCCCTAATAAAATAACAAAGCCCCCCAAAATAAAAAATTCCCTACCCTATTCTAAATTAAAAAAGGTAAAAGCTCTTTTACCTTACCAGCCCTGAACAGGGCCCTTTGCGGGGCATGCCCCAAGAATTTCAGCTCTTTTGCCTGTAAAAAAAAAACATACAATACCCCCCCCCCCCCCAACATTACAACCCACCACCCACATACCCCTAATCTAACCCAAACCCCCCTTAAATAAACCTAACACTAAGCCCCTGAAGATCTTCCTACCTTGTCTTCACCATCCAGGTTCACCGATCCGTCCTGAAGAGCTCCTCCGATGTCCTGATCCAAGCCCAAGCGGGGGGCTGAAGAGGTCCATGATCCGGTCAAAGTCTTCATCCAAGCGGGGCAGAAGAGGATCTTCCATCCGATTGAAGTCTTCATCCAAGCAGCATCCATCCGGAGCGAAGCGGCAGGATCCTGAAGACCTCCAGCGCGGAACATCCATCCGGCCCGACGACTGAACGACGAATGACTGTTCCTTTAAGGGACGTCATCCAAGATGGCGTCCCTCGAATTCCGATTGGCTGATAGGATTCTATCAGCCAATCGGAATTAAGGTAGGAATTTTCTGATTGGCTGATGGAATCAGCCAATCAGAATCAAGTTCAATCCGATTGGCTGATCCGATCAGCCAATCAGATTGAGCTCGCATTCTATTGGCTGATCGGAACAAGGTAGGAAGATCTTCAGGGGCTTAGTGTTAGGTTTATTTAAGGGGGGTTTGGGTTAGATTAGGGGTATGTGGGTGGTGGGTTGTAATGTTGGGGGGGGGTATTGTATGGTTTTTTTTTACAGGCAAAAGAGCTGAAATTCTTGGGGCATGCCCCGCAAAGGGCCCTGTTCAGGGCTGGTAAGGTAAAAGAGCTTTTACCTTTTTTAATTTAGAATAGGGTAGGGAATTTTTTATTTTGGGGGGCTTTGTTATTTTATTAGGGGGCTTAGAGTAGGTGAAATTAGTTTAAAATTGTTGTAATATTTTTCTTATGTTTGTAAATATTTTTTTATTTTTTGTACTTTAGCTAGTTTATGTAATTGTATTTATTTGTAGCAATTGTGTTTAATTAATTTATTGATAGTGTAGTGTTAGGTTAATTGTAGGTAGTTTATTTAATTAATTTATTGATAGGGTAGTGTTAGGTTTAATTATATCTTAGGTTAGGATTTATTTTACAGGTAAATTTGTTATTATTTTAACTAGGTAACTATTAAATAGTTCTTAACTATTTAATAGCTATTGTACCTGGTTAAAATAATTACCAAGTTGCCTGTAAAATAAATATAAATCCTAAAATAGCTATAATATAATTATAATTTATATTGTAGCTATATTAGGATGTATTTTACAGGTAAGTATTTAGCTTTAAATAGGAATAATTTATTTATTAAGAGTTAATTTATTTCGTTAGATTTAAATTATATTTAACTTAGGGGGGTGTTAGTGTTAGGGTTAGACTTAGCTTTAGGGGTTAATCCATTTATTATAGTAGCGGTGAGCTCCGGTCGTCAGATTAGGGGTTAATAATTGAAGTTAGGTGTCAGCAATGTTAGGGAGGGCAGATTAGGGGTTAATACTATTTATGATAGGGTTAGTGAGGCGGATTAGGGGTTAATAACTTTATTATAGTAGCGCTCAGGTCCGCTCGGCAGATTAGGGGTTAATAAGTGTAGGCAGGTGTCGGCGAGTTGTGGGGGGCAGATTAGGGGTTAATAAATATAATATAGGGGTCGGCGATGTTAGGGCAGCAGATTAGGGGTACATAGGGATAACGTAGGTTGCGGCGGTTTACGGAGCGGCAGATTAGGGGTTAAAAATAATATGCAGGGGTCAGCGATAGCGGGGGCGGCAGATTAGGGGTTAATAAGTGTAAGGTTAGGGGTGTTTAGACTCGGGGTACATGTTAGAGTGTTAGGTGCAGACGTAGGAAGTGTTTCCCCATAGGAAACAATGGGGCTGCGTTAGGAGCTGAACGCTGCTTTTTTGCAGGTGTTAGGTTTTTTTTCAGCTCAAACAGCCCCATTGTTTCCTATGGGGATATCGTGCACGAGCACGTTTTTGAGGCTGGCCGCGTCCGTAAGCAACTCTGGTATCGAGAGTTGCATTTGCGGTAAAAATGCTCTACGCTCCTTTTTTGGAGCCTAACGCAGCATTTGTTTGAACTCTCGATACCAGAGTTAAATTTATGGTGCGGCCAGAAAAAAGCCCGCGGAGCGTTAACAGCCCTTCTACCGCCGAACTCCAAATCTAGGCCTAAGTTTGTAGGAGAAATCTCGAGAGAGAGAAATATGGTTGTCCAATAGACTACTTCTGATACTTTACGATATGCATTTAAGAATAATTGCTTTGTTTGGATATATAGAAAACTAAATCTTAATTGGTCTGGGCAAGTCTGTTTTTCCTGAAAAGGATTTCTGTTAGCCTATCCTGTGCACTCTATTAGAAAAGGCCGAGATCTTTTTTAATACCGAACAAATCTGGGAGGTGAGATTGAATAGAAGTTCTTATTACTCAGGGTGTAAGTGATTCTGTCAAAACTAACAACCAAAGGTTGTTCCTTCAACTCCTATTTTCTAAATCTTCTCATTTTTGAGAGAGAAAATAATTTTATTAGTTCCTCTACTTTATTTTACAGATAAGCATGTCTATTTTCAAGGTCAGAGATTTTATGTTCCGCTTCAGAGAGCCTACCGTTAAAGTCACAATTAAACTTGCATGATTCCGATAGAGCATGTCATTTTAAGACCATTTTAAATTCACTTCTATTTTCAAATGTGCTTTGTTCTCTTGGTATCCCTTGTTGAAAAAGAATACACATATCCTACACTAGTGGGAGCTGCTGCTAATTGGTGCCTGCACACATTTGTCTTTTGTGATTGGCTGACTAGATGTATTCATCTAGCTGCCAATAGTGCTATGTTGTTCCTTCAGCAAAGGATAACAAGAGAATGAAGCAAATTTGATAATGGAAGAAAATTGGAAAGTTGTTTAACATTGTATGTTCTATCCAAATCATGAAAGAACATGCCGGTTTAACCTTAAGAATCTCTTTAAAAAAAAAAGATAAACTTTATAGCACTATTAAATGGAATTCCTAAAAACTGAGCTCTCTTTTTAATTTCCTCTAATTACTTAATAAAGTGGCATAGGACAGTTTGCACATGGCAAGCTCTGCACCAATTCTGACCCCAGAGCCAGGCAACTTCAAATGATCAACTCAATGTACATGCTTTACCTTTATTTTCTAATTGTAGTAGGAAATAAACGAGCAAAAGATAGAAGAGTAGCACTGCACTATTTTCTAGTGAAAAATCACACTGAACCTGAACATCATACAATTACTTTGGACGACGATGTCATTCATGCATTGCTTACTTCTCTGGCTTTTTCTACTGCCTTCTCTGTCTCCCATCCGTATGCATGAGTCCTTGAGTGAGGGTTTCCATAGAAGTTAACCATATACGGCAACATGCAATCCAGGACTCTGGGATCCTAAATGAAAGGAAAATGAACAATAAATTGATGGTATATAATGTATTTGACTACTTACTGCAGATGAACAGTGATCGTCATAACAAATAATACTAACTTGGACTACTCAGTAGTAACCTCACTTATCCCCTCCGCACTAAACTGTTAATTTAAGAACAATATATTAAAATGTTCTTTGCAGCTATGTTGTTGTGTTTCAATAATAATGAGGATCTTTAGATTAGAATAATTGTGCCCATTAGTGGTTGTATGGGGGATGCACCAATAATTATTTTAACAACTCTTTAAGAGACATTAAGCACTTCTTGCTTTGGTGTAAAATAGAGCATGTCCCATACTTCTTCAGAATGTTGCAAATTACATCTAGTTTAGGCAGTTTGTAGCATTTTGAAGAAAATGTAGGTTACAAAACGTTGTTCTTGGTCTTTGTAGTAAGCATGGGACACAATTTTTACAATAGCAAGAGGTGTTTAATGTCCTGTATCTGACATGCCGGGCAGCATGTTGCACTGTACTACTTATAGCAACTAATTTAGACTATAAGGCCGATTTATTAAGATGCGGGCGGACATGATCCGCTATCGCGAATCGTGTCCGCCCGACATCTCTAAATGTCGACAGCATACGCTGTGGGCATTTAACATTGCACAAGCATTTTTACTGAAATGCTTGTGCAATACCGCCGCCTGCAGATTCGCGGCAAGTCAGCCGCTAGCAGGTGTCATCAATCATCCCGATCGTATCTGATCGGGATGATTGCTGTCCGCCGTCTCAGAGGTGGCGGATAAGTTAAGGAGCAGCAGTCTTTGGACTGCTGCTTCTTAACTTATGTTTCTGGAGAGCCTTACGGCTTGCACGGAAACTGCTGCATTTGCAGCATGTTTAATTGGCCCCATGTGACTAGAACCAATAGCAGCGACTTGGTTCCACAGGCTAACAGAGGGTGCTTTTAGGTTCTCTTTAGGCAACCTCAAATGGCTGTGACACACTGCAAGCAGAGCGGCGCGCAGCGTGTAGATGCGGCTGTGCGCGCTCAGTGTATCCTGCCTTTTCATCTCGGAGCACTCTTCTGCGTCAGGTCGCGTAGCTGAGCGCTCAAAGATGAAATATCTGAACTTCAGAAGCGACACGAAGCAGCTGCTTCGCCTCGCGCTGCATCGCTTGCAGTGTGTCACAGCCTTTATGGTGCCATAGAGCATAGAAGAGGTATGTAGCCATAAATGTACAGAAACTTGAAAAGTAGAAACTAAACTAATATTTAATGCCAAAATTACGTTAAAGGGACATGTTGGTACAATACTAAATGCTTTAATTCTTTAAATAATTGTATTATTATAGTAATATGCCCATGAAAAGGAGGGGGTGTAAACACATAATTAAGCTCATGAAGCAACAGCGCTGTCAAGATGGTCCCGGACAAGACACGGCTGGTAAACTAAAGCATTTTATTAATCCACTAGCATCTATCATCTTTTTTTTGGTTGTGATAGTTTAAAGCAGGTTAAATATAAACTATTATATAAAGATAACAAGTTGTTAAATAAATTATGCCGATTATGCTCACTGATATAGATAGATATATATATATATATATATATATATATAAATATATACTTCAATTTGCTAAATATACTTACACTGTTCAAAATAAGATGTGTGACTAAGATCCCATTTTTATTTAAAAGCATAGTTTTCTGATAATATTCTTTGCTATTCAAATATATGTCGATATTATTGTGTGAGATATTTATCCACAATCTTATTTTGAACAGTGTAAGTATATTTAGCAAATTGAAGTATATATTTAAATATGCCATAATCATGTGTACTCTAGTGGTTGAATGTGCACCTACACTTTTTTGTTTTTTTATCAACTAACCATTGTTTGGTCACCCAGGTAGCACTTCCACAATGTGTGTGCTAGGTTGCAAATAGTCTTTTTGTGGTGTGCTTAACCAAAAAAAACCCTTTGTAGAATTATATATATATATATATATATATATATATATATATATATATATATATATATATATATATATATATATACATACATACATACACACACATATACACAACACATAGAGACACCCAGCACTCACCAGCTAGCTCACAGCTAAGATAAAATCACAACTGGAAAGGTTAGTTACCGCATCTGGCCAGATGGGAAAAGCTCAGGCACCGCGTCAAGGTCCTTTCCACTGCCTGAGTCCCTAACACAGCCACACCATGCGAGCTTACAAAGCCAAACAAACTGAGAACAAAGAAGGGGTGCACAGGTGGATGTAATCACCCAGAGAAATACAAAACACGGAAGGGAACTGCACTCCAAGACCGGACCAGGTACACATCCAGTGACTCAGGCAGTGGAAAGGGCCTTGACGTGGTGCCTGAGCTTTTCCCATTTGGCCAGATGCGGACTGGGGTTAACTGCCTGTGGCTCTGGTGACATCACAGCTTTTTTGGAGTTCTATTTAGCACCCAGGGCTGGGATGTTGCCGAGTCACTGGATGTGTACCTGGTCCGGTCTTGGAGTGCAGTTCCCTTCCATGTTTTGTATTTCTCTGGGTGATTACATCCACCTGTGCACCCCTTCTTTGTTCTCAGTTTGTTTGGCTTTGTAAGCTCGCATGGTGTGGCTGTGTTAGGGACTCAGGCACTGGAAAGGACCTTGACGTGGTGCCTGAGTTTTTCCCATTTGGCCAGATGCGGTAACTAACCTTTCCAGTTGTGATTTTATCTTAGCTGTGAGCTAGCTGGTGAGTGCTGGGTGTCTATGTGTTGTATTACTTTTTGTTTGTAATCCCCTTTGTTTCTTGCACCCATTCCGGACTGGGGTTAACTGCCTGTGGCTCTGGTGACATCACAGGCCTACTACAGCCGTCAACATTCATATATCTTGGCAGTATATTCTAATATTCAGAAAACTAGATTGGTTACATTCTATTTGAATTATATACACTTAATGCATTTATAGGCAATACATTAGTTGTGTACAAATTGAGACCAGCTTACATATTTAGATAAGAAGATTTTTAATGATGCTAACCATTGGTGTTGTCGCCTGAATATCCATATACAAAGGTCTAAGATCTGAATCTTCTGGCAGCTTCTGAATAACGCTCCCTGCAGATATGAAATAAATAGGTTTTAAAAATAAAAAAGTGGAAGGACAGCGGTTTATACATAGTCTAAAGGTTTTACAACAAAAGTTTAAAATTGGAAGTAAGCAAACGCAGAACCTCAAAGGGACTGCATTTCAGAATATTCCTGTATAATCCCCTGAGCATCCATGAGGCTTTTACTGTCAAAATATCTAAAAAGATATAAAACCAAGAAGTTTATATCATTTAAAATAAAAAAAAATATTTCTATTATAAAATTAGCTTCCTTCCCATGGTACTCTTTGTTCTTGCAAATAGTTAACAAACTTGCAAAACTGCTACCAAATTCTTGCCAAAAATGCAGACAGGTGCACACTCCTGCTCTTACATCACTGCTTTTCAACAAAAGATACCAAGAAAATAAATACAATTTGATAATAGATAAAGTTTCCTGTATGTAAAATGATTTAGTATGATAAGATGTAAGGTAATATTATGGCAGAAAACCCTTTGTTAAAGTCTACATGTAAAGGGACAGTCTACTTGAAAATTTGTATTGTTTAAAAAAGGTAGTTAATCCCTTTATTACCAATTCCCCAGTTTTGCATAACCAACACTATGATATTAAAGGGCCACTGTAAGCAAAAATTAACTATGCATAAATGTATGAATCAATCCTAAACAAGCACCTTTACAATACGGTATACTCTCCTAATGAGATTGCTACCGTTTTGACAATATCTTCTATCAATATTTTATATCTTTCCAAACCCACTCCATGGGTATCATTATCTCCTGTCCAATCTGGGCTGACAGCCCAGGTTGGAATATGGCGCTTCTAATCCAATATGCGCAAAGTCACCTAACATGTCATTCCCTGATAGACTGTATGGAAGCTGATAGACACGCTTGATCGACTCGTTCAATATGTGCATGCGCGATTTAGTTTATTTTTATGCGCATGCGAAATAGGACTGAATATTTAGTTAATGATATGCAAAAAGTAGTCATTTTAAAAGTTAGTGCTTTCTAACATGTAGTGCCGATATTTGACGGCTGGATTTAATGATGTCATCGGGCCAAAAATAAAAATGATTTTTATAACATTATGCATGATAGTTTTCAGAACATAATAGGTCAGCAAGTTTTACTTGATATTAGAGCTGCAACAACTAATCGTCATAATCGATAATAAATCGATTATTGAAATAGTTGTCAACGAATCTCATAATCGATTAGTTGGTTTGCAATTAGTTGGTCTGTGCACAACACCAGCTGCTTCACTCCAATGAGCTCCTGCACATGGTATTGTGTTTTTTTGGTTGTGCCCTTAGCCTAAAGGACATCTACTTTTCACTTTTTCAGGACAGTATACGTTTGCAACTACCCCTGGCTTATGTGCAACCCAGATATAAAAGTCATCATTTGGATTGTTTATATTAAATCAGGTGATTTGGAACTATGCTTTTCATGATATAGTGCTGAGCTTGTTATTTACACCTAGCCATAGATTGATGGGAGTTATTTAAATTGATGTCACTATTATCTGTTTGCACAATTATAAGCAGATCGCTTGCTATTGCTGATTATATGTACACTATAGATAAATGTGTAAGGCTTTGTCCTGTTATTGATATACAGTCCTTAGCGCGTTTGATTTGTTTTTTATTGTTTTTTTTATATTTTTAATATATTGTGATAATATGTACCAGATTCAACCTATATGTATATATCTGTTATTTTTAGAGCGGACTAGATATTTCCCCCTAACATTATAGCTGGTTATTTACCATTGCATATAGATATTCAAGATATTTTTTATGTAAGAATGAAGTCAAGGGTTACTTTATTGAGAGGCCCCTTGCCAAGGTGAAAACCCCTTTGCATTGGTGAAGAGCTAACAAAGATAAATATCCCACTTTGGTGAAATTGGCAAAACCCTACTTATACACCTCAACCACCTCAACACCATCTTAGTGCCTTTTCTCTGCTGCAGGAAATATAGCTGCAAACAGAGAACCAGCCTTAGCCAGAAGCATGTGGACATGTTGAGATTTTTGCATTTCAATGCAAAGTTTCTGAAAGAGTGAATAACAGAATGTTATTAACAGTGATAGTCTCTTTCTAGCTCTACCTCTTTTTCAAACAGGTTTTGTTTTGTTTAATTATAAAACTGTTCTCTGCTGCTTAAAAATTGGACAAACAGTTGTGTTAATGTAAAGTTTTAGTCTGAAGTTTATACTTGTAACACTCAGTATGTGGATTTTATTTAAAATATAGGAAACAATTATTGATTCTTTTTTTATCCGATTAATCGAAAAAATAATCGGCCGATTAATCGATTATGAAAATAATAGTTAGTTGCAGCCCTACTTGATATTTATTATATGTAATATGCGGTTTATTTGTGTTTAAAAACATAGAAGTTAGTAATCCTTTAATACACGTATTACCTCTGTGATTACCTTGTATCTAAGCCTCTACAGCAGTGCTTTCCAAACTGTGTGTCGGGACACACTAGTGTGTCGGCAGCAGTGTGTAGGTGTGTCCCTGCTTCAGCACAAATTTTTTTTTTTTTGTTTTTTTTTTTGTTTTCTGACTTTCCGCCTGCCTGCTACGCATATCACATGGTTGACTCGTGATTGATACCTAGGGGGACACAGATCATCTTAACCTATTGGCGCAGCTCAGTGGGAACTGAAACTATTCACATTGGCGGCACATTGGCTCCTGACTGCACATGTAGTCTCCTTAATTTGCTTGTGACTGCATGTGTAGTCAGGGAGTGGGAGAGCAGTGTGTTTACAGCGCGGCAGTAGTCAATCGGACTCACCGAGCTCTGAGGGCGGCAGCTTAAATGCTGAGCTGAAGTCAGTGGGGTTTTTTTGCAGCTAGCTCCCAGTAGTGCATTGCTGCTCCTGCTCTTGATATATGGATAGGAAGTGGAAGCTTAAGAAATGCTTGATGATGAAATGAGAGTGTGTTCATCCCATCAACCTCATACATCCCATTAAAATATCAAGTAGCTATTGGTGTTATTAAACTTTTTTTTAATTCTTGCACATACATACTGCTACTTGTAAATACATTTCATTATTATATAATTCATGTATGTGTCCGTATCTCTTAAAACAAGTTAGTAATTCAGTTGTACTAGCAAAAAGGAGGTTAAACTGTGTCGCAAAATGATGTAGGTCTAAAAAGTGTGTCACCAACATAAAAAGTTTGGAAAGCTCTGCTCTACAGACTGCCCCCTTAACTCAGTACTTTTGACAGACATGCATTTTAGCCAATCAGTGCTGACTGCTAAATAACTCCACTGGAGAGAGCACAATGTTATCTATATGACACACATGAACTAGTTCAAACAGCGATCAAAAAATGATCAATTGAGGAGCACCAATTGGTGCTCCTCAATTGATCATTTTTTGATCGCTGTTTGAACTGTATATTACTGAGGTCCCAGAGAGAGCACAGACACGAAGAGATTCAAGAGACAGATACTGTGGGAAAAACAGAGGTGATATCCTGGATAGCACTGTACTGTAACGATCAAAGGTTTCGAATCCCAAACGGAGAACGAGCGAAGCCGTCAAAGAGGTGACCGAGGAGGGAGCAGGACTGTGAGAGGCCTTTTACTCCTGTGGACCGGCACGGATTGAAGAGACGGATCGCAAGACTACAAATCATCATATGCCAGAGCACAAGCTGTTACTTGGAGCCAGTATTGGAGTGATCGAGGAGGGAGCGGGACCGAGTGAAGGTCTGTTTGTTGTTATATTTGTTTGCACGCTCCCGTGGACCGACACATATCGATACATTGGCATGGAATCTAAGCACAGCAAGATCGGGTAAGATGAAAACTTAAGTATATTCCGTTAAAGTGATGAACTACGATCAGAATCCAGTCCTCGGACAGAAATTGCACGCGCTTGCAATTTCTGTCCGAGGACTGGATTCTGATTTCATGATCATTTGAAGAAGAAGGCAGCTACGTAACAGTGGGGGGAGTCCGGCTGCCATATTTACCCGGTATTAGACAAGTTAGCGAAAGTGATTACTACAGAAGCAAGGCGGCATGGCAAAAGGGCTATAGTGCAGGCGCATCTTCGGTTCTTATATTTCTATCTCAAATAATGTTAACGGAAGTGTTGACTGTCCCTTTAATGATAAAGGTCAATTGGAAAGTTGTTTAAAATTGCATGCCCTATCTGAATCAAGAAATTTCCATTTTAACTACACTGTTACTTTAAAGGGACAGTCAAGTCCAAAAAAACTTTCATGATTTTAATAGAGAATGTAATTATAAACAACTTTCCAATTTACTTTAATCACCAATTTTGCTTTGTTATCTTGGTATTCTTAGTTGAAAGCTAAAACTAGGAGGTTCATATGCTAATTTCTTAGACCTTGAAGACTGCCTCTAATCTGAATGCATTTTGACCACTAGAGGGCATTAGTTCATGAGTTCCATATAGATAACATTGAGCTCATGCACGTGAAGTTACCCAGGAGTGAGCACTGATTGGCTAAAATGGATGTCTGTCAAAAGAACTGAAATAAGGGGGCAGTTTGCAGAGGCATAGATACAAGGTAATCACAGAGGTAAAAAGTGTATTTCTATCACAGTGTTGGTTATGCAAAACTGGGGAATGAGTAATAAAAGGATTATCTTTCTTTTTAAACAACAAAAATTCTGGTGTTGACTGTCCCTTTAACGTATTCAAAATACCAGGATATACGATAGTCTGTCCATCTGGGCTTTGTTGATGGTATTCACACACCACTACTTACATAACATGACATCATCACTGGCAGGTATAAACAGTTTCACTGATCATACACAATTAATGATGATGAAATTATTTACTGAAACTTCTGTGACGGTCATCAAGATAAATTTGGATTTGAAACACACAGCAGTGCACGAAAACGCAGTTTATGATACATTTTGCCTTTTCAAAAATACTGGTTAGACGTATTGCAACAATAACAATTTATAGTGCACACGACATAAGCATGAGGCTCACAGTTATTTAGGATGCAGATCATCGAGGTGTCAGATATTTTTAGAAGCTATTAACTAATATTACATAATATATAGAATAAGTACATATAAGTAAAGAGTCAGAAGTACATGTTTAGGAGCTGACTGGACCTACTTACGGTTTGCTCATGTTGTGCGCATATAAAAGTCTCATACACAAGTTAAGAATTGCCCTATGGCATGTACCTTTCCAGTCTCCATAACAGGCCCTGACGCCCGGGCCATTTCCACAACTACCCGCAGCCAACAAGCTTCTGAGTGCGGCCCTGCACAGCATGCTGACAGCTACTGAACTGACGGAGTTGTGTAACGGGAGATAGGGGCGGTGTGACCAAGGGCAGGAGGAGGAGGCGAGAACGCATCTTCCGGGAGAGGAGGAGGCAAAAGTCGTCATCAGAGAGCTGCGGCCTTGAGAGACAGCAAGGGATACCGTAAAGGTGAGAGACTGCAAAGCATGGGAGACTACTGAAGAGAGAAAAAGTTAGCTAGACCCAGAGAATAGCAAGGAAGGTGAGAAGGTTAGCGACATAAGGGAGACAGCAAAGCAGGAAAACCGCAGCGACTGAAGAGGCATCTAGGCTTCAAAAATTATATTTAAAAGACAACATGGTTAGGGATCATGAAAAACAAAACAAGCGATCATAACGCGTTCCTATATAGTGTATCACTTTCCCTAGTAATCGATTTTAACCTCACTTTAGGGTGGTGACCCTAGTAAAGTGAAGTAGACAATCATTGAGAGACTACAAAGTGGAATGGGGGTCTGTCTTCACACCAGATGACACAGTCAGGCAGACAGACTGTAAAACTGGCGAAGGGACATCATGGGAGAGAGTAAAGGGACCATAAGGGTAATATCCTTCAGAGGTGAAATGAGGAGAGAACTAGGAGAGGATATGAATTAATGGTAAATAATAATTGTTAGAGGCATATCAGTTGAAAAATTGCATGATGCAGTGTTTTGCAATATACAATGCCTTGCAAAAGTATTCACCCCCCTTGGCATTTTTCGCGTTTTGTTGCCTCACAACCTGGAATTAACATGGATTGTTTGAGGATTTGTATCATTTAATTTACAGAACATGCCGACAACTTATCTTTGAAGATTTTTTTTTTTATTGTGAAGCAAACAACAAATAGGACAAAATAACAAAAAAAAGCCAATGTGCATAACTATTCACCCCCCCTAAAGTCAATACTTTGTAGAGCCACCTTTTGCGGCAATTACACCTCCAAGTCCCTTTGGATAAGTCTCTATGAGCTTGCCATTCCTCCTTGCAAAACTGCTCCAGCTCCTTCAAGTTGGATGGTTTGCGCTTGTGAACAGCAATCTTTAAGTCTGACCACAGATTTTCTATTGGATTGAGGTCTGGGCTTTGACTAGGCCATTCCATCACATTTACATGTTTCCCCTTAAACCACTCAAGTGTTGCTTTAGCAGTGTGTTTGGGGTCATTGTCCTGCTGGAAGGTGAACCTCCGCCCTAGCCTCAAATCACGCACAGAGTGGTACAGGTTTTGCTCAAGAATATCCCTGTATTTAGCACCATCCATCTTTCCCTCAACTCTGACCAGTTTCCCAGTCCCGGGGACGGTGTTCTTTGGGTGATTTGATGTGTTGGGTTTGCGCCAGACATAACATTTTCTTTAATGGCCGAAAAGTTAAATTTTAGTCTCATCAGACCAGAGCACTTTCCTCCCTACATTTTGGGAGTCTCCCACATACCTTTTCGCAAACTCAAAACATGCCATTTTGTTTTTTGCTGAAAGTAATGGCTTTATTCTGGCCACTCTGCCATAAAGCCCAACTCTATGGAGCATACGGCTTATTGTCGTCCTATGTACAGATACTCCAGTCTCTGCTGTGGAACTCTGCAGCTCCTCTAGGGTTACCCTAGGTCTCTGTGCTGCCTCTTTGATTAATGCCCTCCTTGCCCGGTCCATGAGTTTTGGTGGGCGGCCGTCTCTTGGCAGGTTTGCTGTTGTGCCATATTCTTTCCATTTGGTTATGATAGATTTGATGGTGCTCCTGGGGATCATCAAAGATTTGGATATTTTTTTTATAACCTAACCCTGACTTGTACATGTCAACAACATTGTCCCTTACTTGTTTGGAGAGTTCCTTGGTCTTCATGGCAGTGTTTGGTTAGTGGTGCCTCTTGCTTAGGTGTTGCATCCTCTGGGGCCTTTCAAAAAAGATGTGTATATGTAATGACAGATCATGTGACACTTAGATTGCACACAGGTGGACATCATTTCACTAATTATGTGACTTCTGAAGGTAATTGGTTGCACCAGAGCTTTTTATGGGCTTCATGACAAAGGGTGTGAATACATACGCACATGCCAATTTTCTGTTTTCTATTTCTAAAAATTTTTTGATGTATATATTTTTCTCATTTCACTTCACCAACTTAGACTATTGTGTTCTGATCCATCACATAAAATTCAGATTAATAAAACATTGAACTTAAAGGGACACTCAGGTTAAATAAAATGTTCATGATTCAGATACAGCATGTAATTTTAAACAACTTTCCAATTTACTTCCATTAAAAAAAAATGTGCAGTCTTTTATATTTATACTTTTTTAGTCACCAGTTCCTACTGAGCATGTGCAAGAATTCAGACTATACGTATATGCATTTGTGATTGGCTGATTGCTATCACATGGTACAAGGGCAGTGGAAATATACATAACTTTGAAATTTGTTAGAAAAAAATCTTCTACTCATTTGAAGTTCAGACTAAGTGCTATTGCATTGTCTTGTTATCTTGCATTTGTTGATTATGCAAATCTAATGTGTTGACTGGTCCTTTAAGGCTGTAATGTAACAAAATAGGTAAAAAGTCAAGGGGGGTAAATACTTTTGCAAGGCATTGTACATGCATTAGATGTTGGGATGAAGATAAGAAATCAGTAATACAGTTGGGGAGGATTAGGAAAGGCCATGAAATGTGAGACTGCGTAAGTCATTTAGATGAAAAATGTTAGATTTGTAGGAGGGAGAATGCAAAATAATGACAGAGGAACTATAGACTGGGGGAAGCGAGGAGAAAGTGAAATGCCACATGTCATGGGGGTATTGTATTTCCAACATAGACAATAGGCAGGCCACTTTATGTGGAAACTTTTTTCATTTTGGTTTGTATTGCAGATGCCGGTAGCTGTTGGACCCTATGGCCAATCACAACCCAACTGCTTTGACAGAGTGAAAATGGGCTTCATGATGGGGTTTGCAGTGGGTATAGCAGCAGGAGCTTTATTTGGCACCTTCTCGTGCTTGAGGTGAGCAAACTGTGCATTATTCATCAATAATGCCCTCTTACAGCACATGCAAACACGTGGATCAAATTTATTTTAGATTTTGTTACTAGCAAAAATATGAAGGATTCAGCCAAGGGTGCTCGTGTTTAGATGTATGTGCAATAATCAAAAGTAAAATTCTAGGACCATTAGCTATCTGTTATATGAGATTTGTAAAGTCCAGCACCAATTAATTATTTGTTTGTATTTATCTACATATCTTAACTGAGCTACCTACAGTTATCTACACCTGTTCATATGTTGTGCTATTGGTTTTACTTGTTGCCTGCTGTTATACTACACCAGATCCTTCTTCTTTAGGGGTTTTACCTCCGCTTGCATTTTAGTATCGTTCCTTTGCATTTGTGTTCAGATTTCTGTTGTTGTTGTTTTTTTCTCGCAGGAGATTAAAGGGAGAATAACCTCAAAATGAAACGTTCATGATTCAGATAAAGCATGCAATTTTCCAATTTACTCCTATTTAATTTGCTTCAGTCTCTTTATATCCATTGCTGAAAAGCATACATAAGTAGGCTTAGGAGCAGCAATGCACTACTAGGAGGTGGCTGCACATATGTCTTGTCACAGGCTCACCCAATGTGTTCATCTAGCTCCCAGTAGTGCATTGCTGTTCCTTCAACAAAGGATACCAATAGAATTAAGAAAATTAGACCGTTATTTAAAATGATATGCTGTATCTGAATCATGGGGAAAAAAAAATTGGGGTCCCTTTTTAATATGCTCATGAAGATACCATACCTGGTCCCTGTCCGTATATCTCAGGCGTTTTACAAAAAGTTAAACCATATTATTGAAAGTGGAAAATTCCTCTAAACAAACCTGTGAGGCTTTATAAATTCTAACTCCTGTTTCTATTTTCCTTTGTTCCTGAATCATTGGGACAGTCTGCTGTACCTAACCTGTAAACTCTCTGTTCATCTTTACAACTGGGGACTTCCCAGATGGATGTAATTACTTCCATCCCCATCATTATTAAAGGGACAGTCTAGGCCAAAATAAACTTTCTAGACTGCAAGTCTGTCAAAAGAACTGAAAAAAGGGGCAGTTTGCAGAGGCTTAGATACAAGATAATCACAGAGGTTAAAAGTATATTATTATAAATGTGTTAGTTATGCAAAACTGGGAAATGGGTAATAAAGGGATTATCTATCTTTTAAAACAATAAAAATTCTGGTGTAGACTGTCCCTTTAACAATCTCAAAATTATTAAAGAAAGACAAAATCATGAAAGTTTGTGGGGTTATGTATGTATTCTAGGGCTGCACGATTAATGGCGTATACAATTTAAAAACCGCGAGAGTATGCAATTTTTAGTCCCGCCCCTATGACGTACAGGAGGGCTGGCTGTAACTGTTCATTGCGCGCAAGCTTCTGTACTGAAAGGAGGGGGTGGGGGGGGAATAGAGATGCTATGCAGGAGCTGCGCTATGTTGGAATTTTCCTGTTTGCCTCTGCTCTGATGGCAGCAGTCACAGCTGCCTACACAGGTAAAATAAAGTCTGTTTACATAGAAAAAATGAAGCCTCTTCTTTTAACCCTTTAAGGACACAGCTTTCAGTTTGCTCAATTGTTTTATGACGGAAAAATTCCGTCATATGTCCTTAAGAGGTTAAAGAAAATATTTGACGCGAACAGTTCAGAAAGTGCACCGCGGAAAATAGCTCAGACAGTGAAGTACAAGTGCACTTTTACTCTACTGTCTGATCTATTTTCCATGGTGCACATTCTGAAATGTTTTTAAACCCTTCAACAAGACTTTCTTTTGGGGAGGATATTTTCCGGTGGGAGGAGCGTGTAGCAAGAACGCGCGCTCTACAGCTCCAAGCTAGGAGGGCTGGTAGGAGAGCAAGACACCCCGATACGCTGACTCCGATTGTCGGGAGAGTGAGAGTCCTGACCGGGGAGTGATACGTTGAGCAGCGGTATACGGAAAACACAGGTGCTGAATGGAGGCCGGATTGCATTGGCCGCAAAGACAAGCAGAAGCCATAACGCTGCCCCACCAGCCAAGCAACAGGTATCCTTAGCCTGGAGTGGAGACCACAGCGCAGCACAGGATTCTGGCATCGTGTCAGCAGGTGTGGGGACTGAGTGTGCTGCACAGAGAGACCGGTCAAAAAATCTTCATAATTCCGGAGTGTTTTTCCAGCCGGTGACGGGGCCCTGGAACAGTCGTGAGGTATCGCGGATGCTGTAGGGTCGTGGGAAACAACGGTGAAGTGGACGGCAGCACATCTCAAAGGCAGACCCATAACCGGAAGCAAACCGCAAGTATTATGTGTATAGACTTGGTTGTGCGGCTGTAACTGTGGCTTATTGTTGACATTTGTTGCATCACCACTAAATACATAGAAACGAACACATGCTTACAGACACAGTGCACGTTCACTAAAGTGAGTCTGTTAACAGAAATCCAGTGGTGGGGCAGCGCACAAGGAGGTAACAGATTGGCTAAGGAGGAAAGCAGTAAGGACATACTGGAGAGCTTCAAAGACATAATAGGAGAAGGGGACAGAAGAAGGGAAGCTGGAAATTTTGTTCATTAGATCAAGAAACAACTATTTTTTCTGGATAAGTTGAATTACAAATTCAGGGAGGACGGAACCTCACAGTGGAACAAGCATGGGAATAAAATGAACCTAAAATAAAAAAGGAATAACAGGACTTTCTGTATATTACACAGGCTGACTTTAAAATGTATCTTGTTTTCCTGTAAACCTGATTTTATTATTTATCTCCCTAGTAATTGTATGTAAATATCTCCTAGGACACAGACCAGATCTAAGCCCTGTAAGATAATCAGAGATAAAGAGCAGGCACTAGGGCATTAGTAAGATCCTCTGTTCAGGAGCCAGACATTTATCCCCATAGAAGGGGGAAAGGGAGAAGGGAGAGAAAAAGGAAAATATATAGGTCACAGAAAGGGTTTATTTTTTATGAACCAAGTAGAAAGTCATCCAAAAACCTTTGGTTAACTGGTTCATTCTTTTTCACTATGTTCCTAGAATTGTAACATGTTATCACAAGCATTGTGTATGTAGACTGGCAATAGGCTGCAACATTGTTACAGAGTGATAGCTGTTATAACAAATTAAGGTTCTTGCTTACTTTTTTTTTCAACGAGTTCAGATCTCGCTGAATAGAATCAGGCAAACGAAAATTGAAGTATTTAGCGTGAGAAGTTGTTTAAAGCATAGTGGAGTACAGACAATAAAGTTAACACTATAGTGCCTAGGTATTGAAAATATTATCTGCATCGTATAACAACTTGTAAATCTGGTCAATTAATACGTGTAAGGGTTAATTCCCTGTATATAATTCCCAGGTTATGAGGAACAGTGTTTCTGTACACAGCTGCAGACCTTTTGAAGGTTTGTAACACAAAGCTATAGTTACTGAAACTATGTATTCAATAACTACACTTGCACAGTGGAGATTGATAAAGAAAATGGCAAAATGTAACTAGTATGGTATTACATTTTGCATGTTGTATAAGCAAGGAAGTAAACAGCAGGCTAATATCAGATAATGCCTGTCTGACAAGAATACTGAAAACAACTGTCAAAGCGTTTTTAGGAAAGTCCAGGATTAATGATATGTTATAGCAGAAGTAAGCTCAATCCTAAAGGCTGATGACAAGTATCTCAGGACGCCTGCTTACCAGCGCAATGCTTGTGCGGACAGGTACGGAGCACTCTCAGCTGATTTGGAGACAGAGAGCGAGTTGTTGTTAGCGCTCAGCTGAGAGGGCTGGAGGCGTGACAGTGTCAGATCCTTGAGTGACGGATGACGTCACACGCTGGCGGTCGGACCGCAAACAGAAAATAACACAGTAAAAGTAAGTATGAGGAGGCTAAGGTTATAAGATGAGGTTGTCAGTCTTTAGGTATCAGATATCCAAAGAGAAATGGAGCGGTCATATGAAATAAGGTGGCTTGAAAGCAATCCCACTTGCTGACTGTAGATACGGAAATTATTAGCAGACAAGTTCCAAACGGAGTGAAAGCAGCTTGTGCTGGAGTAATTGGTAATCCACAAACGTGCAGGGAGAAGTAACAATGAAAGTTACTAGGTATACACCAAAAGGAGCTAGCAACTACCTTAGGAAAAGTAGCAACAATACTAAGCACTAGGAACAGGGCGTAGCTAGCATTTAAAGGGCAGGATGTATGATGACACAAAAGTGGGAGGTAACAGGTAGAATCCTGACATCATCCCCCCCCCCCCCCAAAGAGAGACAACGAAAGTCAAGGAGCAGGACGATGCGGATGACGTCGATGGAAAAGAGAGACCTTTTGAGGAGCATGGACATTAGAGGAGGGCTCCCAAGAATCGTCATCCGAAGGGTAACCTTTCCAAGCTACGAGATACTGCAGTTGTCCGTTGCAAATCCTTGAATCTTTGATAGAGGAGACCTCAAACTCATCAGTTGATGGAAGTGAACCCAGTGGAGGACTGACAGTGCCCTGGGAACTCAAATTCCGGCAAGGTTTCAGCAGGGATATGTGGAAAGTAGGATGAATCTTGATGGTAGGTGGTAAATCCAGAGTAACAGCATTCGGATTGACAATCCGGGATATCCGATATGGACCAATAAACAACCCACCCAATTTCTTACTGGGAATTCTGAGTTTTAGGTTTTTTGTCGATAACCACACCAGATTACCTATCTCATAAGATGGTGCGGGTCTTCTTCGGAGGTTGTAGTAATGCATCTGTTTCTCTTGAGCGGCTGCAATGTTACTTTTTAGAGTATCAAAATTTTGACGGAGATTGGCAACAAAGTCGTTTGCAGTGGGACACTCTGAACAGGTATTTGGAGAACCAGACGTAGGATAAGGGCTAGGATGGTAGCCATAGTTAGCAAAAAAAGGCGAAGACTTGGTGGATGAGTTTACTGAGTTGTTAAAGGCAAATTCTGCCATTGACAGAAAAGACAGCCAATCTTCCTGCTGGTATGCACAGAAGCATCGAATATATTGTTCCAACCATTGGTTAACCCTCTCCACCTGTCCGTTGGTTTGTGGGTGTAATGACGTTGAGAATCGATGGTCGATCTGGAGAAGAGATGTTAAGGATCTCCAAAAGCGAGAAGTAAATTGGGTCCCCCGATCTGAAGTTAAGATCTTTGGGAAACCATGGAGGCGAACAATATTGTCCAGAAATAGTTTAGCTGTCTCTGATGCTGTTGGTAACTTGTTGTAAGGTACAAAATGAGCCATTTTGGTGAAGAGATCGATAACAACCAAGATTGTGTTCATTCCTGAAGATCTTGGAAGGTCTACAATGAAGTCCATTGAAACATGATTCCAAGGATGTGATGGAATGGGCAAAAACATGAGGTAACCCACGGGATAAGACTTGGAACTTTTAGAAGTAGCACAGACATTACAAGATGAGACGTGTTCTTTTATGGTTTTTGACATTGATGGCCACCAATAATATCTTGTAAGAGTTTCCAACGTTCTTCTTTCTCCCGGATGGCCTGCGAGAGGGGATTCATGGTGTAATTTCATTACAGTTGATCTCATACTCTGTGGTACATAAATCTTTCCAGAGTGCAACATCAGCCCATCTGTATCCAATTGTAAGTCATGATGTGCTAGATCCTCATCAGAGCCGTAAGCATCCTTGATTGATTTTGTGAGGTATGAGGTTATACCTAAGAACCTCTCTGCAGGGAGTACAGGGGTGGACTAATGTTGAAACTCAGGAGGTTGATCTTTCCTTGACAAAGCATCAGCCTTTCCATTTCTGGATGAAGGTCTATATACTATATGAAAATTAAATCTGGTGAAGAAAAGACACCAACGTGCTTGTCTTGCAGACAATGTTTTGCTGTTTTGTAGAAAAGCTAGATTCTTGTGATCTGTGTATATGATGATGGGGAGTTTGGTACCCTCTAATAGATGTCTCCAGTTTTCCAAAGCCTTTTTAATTGCCAGCCGTTCTTTCTCACCGATAGGGTAATTTCTTTCAGAAGAAGAGAGAACCTTTGAGAAAAAGGCGATAGGGTGCATGGGTTCTGTAACCCCAGACTTTTGAGATAAGATGGCTCCTAAAGCAAAGTCTGAAGCATCCACTTCAAGAATATACTGATGTTCGGAGTTAGGGAAGCGGAGAATAGGTGCAGAGGTGACTTTAGTTTTCAAGAGTTCGAATGCTGAAGCAGCCTCTGGGGTCCAGTGGAACTTCTGTCGAGTACTTGTAAGTTGGGATAGAGGTTTCGCAATCTTTGAGAAGTCCTTCACAAACTTTCTGTAGTAATTTGTGAAACCCAGGAATCTTTGAAGTTCTTTCCGAGTCCTTGGTGTCTGCCAATTTCTGACGGTCTCCACCTTCTCCTCTTGCATGCTGATTCCATTAGGTGAGATTTTATAACCCAGGAAAGAAATTGCATTTGTGTGGAATTTACATTTTTCAAGTTTGGCATACAATCTGTGTTTTCGTAAACATGAAAGCACTTGCCGTATATGTTGCACATTAGCATCAACAGATCTGGAATAAATGAGGATGTCGTTTAGGTAAATTACTAAGCAGACATCAAGAAGATCACGGAAAACATCATTGATAAAGTGTTGGAAAGTTCCTGAGGCGTTGGAAAGCCCAAAAGGCATCACGAGGTACTCAGAGACCATACCTGGTCCTGAAAGCCGTCATCCATTCGTCTCCCTCACGTATTCTGACTAGGTTGTATGCACCTCGTAGGTCTAATTTAGTAAAGATGGTTGCGTCCTGTAAACGCTCTGAGCTCAGGGATCAGAGGGAGCGGGTATCGGTTCTTTATTGTGCGTTGGTTAAGTTCTCTATAATCTATGATGGGCCGTAGAGAACCATCTTTGTTTTTAACGAAAAACATACCAGCACCCGCTGAAGATGTAGAGGGTCGGATGAAGCCCTTGCGAATGTTTTCCTCGAGGTACAATTTTAGATGTTCAAGTTCAGGTGTGGATAATGGGTAAAGACGACCAAACGGAATGGAAGATCCAGGTTTGATGTCAATTGGGCAGTCGTAGATACGATGTGGGGGTAGCGATTCCGCCTCAACTTTACTAAAAACGTCACTGAAGTCAGAGTACTGTTCAGGAAGTTGAGCTACATCTGTTGGGAGTGAAAGTAGGTTATGTTTTGGTGTACAATGTTGCTGACAGTGGGCGGAGGTCAAATTTACCTGCAAAAATAACCAATCTATCCGAGGCTGATGTATCTTACACCAGGACACTCCTAAAACTAAAGGAAAAATTGGTGAAGGTAAAACATCGAATTCTAACAATTCAGCATGACCCTGTGATGTAGTTAGTAATAAAGGTATGGTCTGATGAGTGACTGGACCACTAGCAATAGAAGAACCATCAATGACACAAATGGCAACAGGAGAATGCTTAATCACACATGGTATTTTTTTTTTTTTTTGACAATAGACAAGTCGATGAAGTTCCCGTAGGTGCCTGTATCTATAATGGCCTCAGTTTGTAGTTTTCGGAGGTCCCACTGCAATGACATAGAAAGTTTACAGTAAGTGTTAGAAACTTCAGATGTTGGTATTGCTGATAATGAATTACACTTACTTTTTTTGGACTTTAGAAGGAGGGGACAGTCGGTCACTGAATGTGAGGAATTTGCACAGTACATGCAAAGCATGTTCAATCTCCTTCGTGTCCTCTCCTGTAGTGTCAGTGGAGCTCTAGCTAAACCAACCTCCATAGGTTCTGGAGAAGTTTTTGTAGATGTCATAGAAGATGTTGGAGATTGTATAGATTTTACAACAGATTCATAGTGACCTCTTTCTGACCTCCTCTCTCTTAATTTCCTGTCAATCTGAATGACTAGAGACATCAGATTTTCTAGTGTCTTAGGTAGTTCGACACGAGCCAGTTCATCTTTTTATATTGTCAGCAAGACCTAATCTGAACTGATTACGAAGGGCTATTGGATTCCACTGTGAATCTCGTGCATACTGCTTGAATTCCGTAATATAATCTTCCACAACACGTTTTCCTTGTTTCAGATTACGCATGGATGTCTCAGCAGATAATTGAGCATCAGAATCCAGGTATAGTTCATCCATATGGGTGAAGAAGTCGTCAAGCGATCCTAATATGGGTTGATTTGTTTCAAAGGTGGCATCAGCCCATACTCGAGGTTCACCCCTGAGAAAAGAAATGACTGTGAGTACCTTTACTCTTTCAGTACAATAAGTCTTAGGTTTTAAACCAAATAGAAGCTGGCAAGCCGTCTTGAACTGACGATATTGCTTCCTATTTCCAGAAAAAGGTTCTGGGAGTGAGACAGTTGGTTCTGGTATGGATTCTGGTTTGGGTGCCAAAGAGACTCGTATAATCCTTCTCAGGGATTGGTTCTCAATCGCAAGTTCCCTGAGAGAAATTCCCATTTGATCAACTCTTTGAGATAAAGAGTAAACAAATTGTGGCAGGTCTGCTGGTTCAGACCTTTTTTTTTAGGCTTAGTATTCTGTAAGGGTTAATTCCCTGTATATAATTCCCAGGTTATGAGGAACAGTGTTTCTGTACACAGCTGCAGACCTTTTGACGGTTTGTACCACAAAGCTATAGTTACTGAAACTATGTATTCAATAACTACACTTGCACAGTGGAGATTGATAAAGAAAATGGCAAAATGTAACTAGTATGGTATTACATTTTGCATGTTGTATAAGCAAGGAAGTAAACAGCAGGCTAATATCAGATAATGCCTGTCTGACAAGAATACTGAAAACAACTGTCAAAGCGTTTTTAGGCAAGTCCAGGATTAATGATATGTTATAGCAGAAGTAAGCTCAATCCTAAAGGCTGATGACAAGTATCTCAGGACGCCTGCTTACCAGCGCAATGCTTGTGCGGACAGGTACGGAGCACTCTCAGCTGATTTGGAGACAGAGAGCGAGTTGTTGTTAGCGCTCAGCTGAGAGGGCTGGAGGCGTGACCGTGTCGGATCCTTGAGTGACGGATGACGTCACACGCTGGCAGTCGGACCGCAAACAGAAAATAACACCGTAAAAGTAAGTATGTGGAGGCTAAGGTTATAAGATGAGGTTGTCAGTCTTTAGGTATCAGATATCCAAAGAGAAATGGAGCGGTCATATGAAATAAGGTGGTTTGAAAGCAATCCCACTTGCTGACTGTAGATATGGAAATTATTAGCAGACAAGTTCCAAACGGAGTGAAAGCAGCTTGTGCTGGAGTAATTTGTAATCCACAAACGTGCAGGGAGAAGTAACAATGAAAGTTAATAGGTATACACCAAAATGAGCTCAGGAGCTAGCAACTACCTTAGGAAAAGTAGCAACAATACTAAGCACTAGGAACAGGGCGTAGCTAGCATTTAAAGGGCAGGATGTATGATGACACAAAAGTGGGAGGTAACAGGTAGAATCCTGACAATACGGCATCACAGACCAGGTTCTTTCTGTTAGGAAACAGTTAAATTTTGAATTTTAAATCCATTATCTATTTTTCCCTCATCAACTGGTTAGAATATATGTTAGCAAGTAACGTATAAATAATTTTTTCTTTTAACTCAAGAGGGTGGTAGGGGAAAAAGGCAAAGGAACAGGAGAGAAGGGAAAGGAAGGGGAAAGAAAGAAAATCCATGGAAAAATACGTCACGAACGTTAAAAATAAATCTCCTGCAGGGGGGCGGAGCTAACCGCTGGATCGGCAGGACGTGCATTGCAGGAGCTCTTCCATCATTTCTAGTTTACAAGTATTTAATTATATATTTCTGAGAAAATTCTACTCTATATTGGGACTACCTATGACAAATCTGCCCAGGAGTATATCTAATTCGTTTGTGAGCTTTTGTTGTGACTCCGTTCCTGACCTATGTTATCCAGTGTGGCCCTGAGGAGGCTGACATACTGCGCCATAGCTGAAGCCATAGCATCTTTTATAGTTCTATCTAGCTAACTTTGGAGCCTAGGCTGCTGTTTCCCCCCACACCCATATTTATGGGAGAAGCTACGATAAGCTCTATCATGGAAGATCTTTCTACAAGGCTTATTGCCCTCTTTGTAGACTTCGAGGAATCGCTGCTGCAGGAGCTGGCTAACATCCGGCAGTGTGCCGGTCTGGAGGATATTCTTGTGCCTGATGCGGCAAACGGGGAGAGAGAGGTGCGTACCCAGGGTTCTCGAGTGATTTCTCAGAGTTGTGGACAAGGCTCAGCTTCTGACTCATACAACCTAGAAGACTTTGTCCTTCCTTTATTTACTTGTTTTCCGGGAGATGCAGCTGAACCCCAGCAGAGTGTATTAAGTCTACCACCATGTGGCCATAGGGCAAGCCATGCAGAGACCAGCACTGCAGTAGTGGAAGCCAAGTTGGGTGATCGTGAGGATAAGTGCTGCAATTGGAGTGTGTTGTGCTTGAGACTGAGCGAGATCACAGAAACCCCAGTCCACTTGCTTGATAAGATACAGCAACATGGGATTTGTTCTGGCTCTGTGCTAGGTTTGAAGATCTGGAGAGCAGGGGTGGGTTAAGTCACTATAACCCGCTATATAGGGATTCTACAAATTCATAAGGACAGCTGCAATTTAGATATATGTGCAATCCCATCTAATACTTGGACTGAAACATAACGAACTGCCAATTAGGTACTACATGCAGATTAACCAGCCTGAATGGAAAAATGTATATATTTATATAAATGTACCATGCAACAACTCCTATAGGCGATATATAACTATTTGACAAAAATGTTGGATTAAGTGTTCTGTTTTATAGTTTTCTTTATTCCTATATTAGTTCATGCTTCTATTATTTTATTTTATTTTTTTTATTTTTTTTTTTTTCTAGTCATCGTCCTGTTAGACTTTTTTGGTAGCCTAAGGTGGTAGACTATCAATCCACACAATGTATAAGCTCACCCTCCTACTATGCTATCAGTTAGTTTTTTTTTTTTTTTTTCTTGCCTTTCCTGCCTCTCCCTCAGTTGCGGCGAGATTACTGTAAATCCTAAATATAAAATGTCCTGATACAAGCTGTTATTACCGTTTACCACCACTAGAGGGGAGTCAAAGTCCAGTTACAGCCTGATCTACACGGCACATTTATGTGGTCTGGCAGCCAAAGTCACTGTGTAATTACTTTTATTTTCCTCTAGACTTATTGTCCTGGGAATTCAGATTTGCTATATATAGTCACATATTATAAGTATAGATTTAGACCAGTTTTGGGACCCTCAGAAATACCCCCAGGCATCTTGAGCCAGTACCTGGTATATACTGTGGTATGTATTATGCCTGGATTCTTTATTTTTTAATCTGCAAGGTTATACTTGGTGAGATATAATTTTTGGTTATCTGTAATAGGCTTATATGTAACTATATATAACTCAATATGGAGCTATGCTCACTTCTAGACACATTAGCCGAAATCCAGTACCCTTCAGATGTATAGCTAAATATAATCATAACACTGGGTTTATAAGTTAGTCAGATGTCTATATATGGGGGGTTGGCTGAGGTACTGTCACCTCATACACTTAAGATATCTGAAATAAATGAAGCAGCTTTATACTATATTTAGGAGTATATTCCACTACTGTCTGACTGTTATGCACATTGAGAGAGAAAAAGAGAAAAAAGGTGCTTTTTCATGTGTGAATATTTTAATATCTGCTTATTCCCACTTATTACAGTTTATATTATTATACAAAATATGTTAAGAACCTCGCTATTCTATTTGCAGGTATAGATGTGACTCCCATTATGTTTGAAATGTTCAAACTGCAAACTATTTCATTCCCATTACCCCTTTTGATGACAACTATCTCTAGACTACAGGTTGATGGTTTATTAGAGTGTTTTGTTTTTTTCTGTATGTATTATACTATATTTGATGACCTGTAATCTCTATGGTACAACAAGTTATAAATTTAAACAAATAGTTAAACTTATTTCTAAGCAGTTATTCCCCTTTTGTAACATGTTTGTACTCTTTTATATATTACTTCCTATGCTAGAAATATTCTATTTGTCAAGTTATATTCTTTACAAAGAAGAGAAATAAGACTATCTTTAGCTCATTATTATTGATGGCTGAAAATATATATTTTATTAGCTCACATATCCTACATGTCATAATATAATGTACCTATTTGCTTGTCACTATAGATAATATGATTATACGCACTTGCAGTGTTGGAGAGGGCTATCATAGCTAGGCTGAGACTCCTATAAGTAGTGGTTGTTTTGCTGTGCCGTCAGCGGCCGAGATGGCGCAGCATAGATCATAACCATAATTTGGAGGAGGGAGTCCTATACTGTTTTGATTTCTTCTTGCCCTAAAAGATACCTTTACATATTAATCTATATTGGTACTCCTGTAGCCCTTCTGGAAGTATTTTGTAATCCCAGTAGCGATTATAGTTTTTTATGAAACAAAGGAGAGATGATAATTGTCTCCTCGTATGAATAATATAATACGGTATGATCCTGTCCACTGTTGTTATGGATCATATAAGGTTAATAAGGGGTATTATGATGACCCCTATTTTATTTGATCCACTTTTTCCTTGTATGTACTTACTACAATCTGGACATAAGGTAAATTATGTATACTGAGGGGTTTAAATGGATATAGCACTTACTGTTTAAGATAGACTCATAACACAAGGACCATTTTAATAGGTTATATTTTGACCCTTAACTAACTGGACGGTATTGCCTCCACTGATATTACTCCACAAGGTTAATTCCCCTCCCGCACACATGGCTTACTTGGCAAGCGCAGGAAACCGTACCCCCTAGAACACGGCAGTAGTTATATTATCTATTTTTCTGCCTCTGAAACATTATTCTCTGGCCATATAGGACATAATACCCAAGTATATGTTTGCTATACTCACGCTAGTACATAGGTTCTCATCTAATAAATATATTAATGGAACCCGCCCGCCCCCCCCCCCCAGGGAGCTTATTTTCTAAGTGTTTACATGCCTGCCTTCTAACTAATACTGAGCTTAATAATTTACCTAGGGTCAGACTCTCCTGCTTGGGGGAGAATTAAATGTTAATATAGATGTAGTATAGATTTTGGATGAAATTCGCCCAGCCCTACATACACTCCTAGTACTAGTCCAGGTCCAACTCTACTATCTTATACTCTTTGTTTTTAGTTGGTTTTTATATTACTAGGCTCCGCCCCCCCCCCTTTTTGGAGCTTATTTATTAAGCTAAGGGACACAGATCCCATCGATGACCCCCTAAAAACTACATAAGAGTTCTTCATTATAGTTATGTTTGATATACTTTTCTATAATATACGTATATGTTTATAGTCTGGAGGACCCAAAAAGGGCCCTATAGGTTGTTAATCCAAAAAACTTGAGGTCAGTTTTTCTGTTCTTTTAACCACACAGGAAGCATTACAATTTTACACATTATCTTTGACTATTTGTTCTGTAACACTTATTGTTTTTGAAATGTAAGTTTTCATTAATGATTCAAAATATGGCATGTCATGCTTACTGTATATGCTGTTATATACTTTTGACAATTGCCCTTGCGGGTTAAGGGCCTATGTCTGTGGTTACTATGCTCTGTATTGTTTTATTATTTACCTCAATAAAAATATTTAAAAAAAAAAAAAAAAAATCTCCTGCAATGCCTCTAAAAAGGGCCAAGCGACAAATCTCAGCAGGAAACCAGTATAGAGTCAAACCTAGTTAGTCCAGATAGAAACTTTAGAAACACAACTCGCAACAAATCAGTTAGCTGACTAAATTCTTCCACAATTTGAGATAGTTAAAAAGGAGATATCCGACCTCTCAAATTAAATCAGACAATTCTCAATTAAGTTAACAGAGGTGGAAACTAGGGTATCAGATCTGGAGGACAAATCACACATACAAGACTTAAATATGACCAGGCATTCAGATAAAATCAATACATTACAGGCAAAAGTGGAAGATTTGGAAGATAGGTCACGACGTAGCAATATACGTATCTTGGGACTACCAGAGACTAAAGGGTATGAAGATCTACTGACATTTGGTTCTATTACATTACCTAAATTATTAGGGATGCAAACTGCAAATGGGGTGCTACAGGTAGAAAGAGCACACAGGATTGGTAATCCGAGACAATTTATGGGCGGCAGTGCAAGACCAAGAATGCTGTTAATAAAATACCTTAACTCTCAAGATAAGGTAAACATAATGTACCATTACAGAAAAGCCAAAACACTCACAATAGACTCAAAACAAATTCTCATATTTCAGGATTTTTCCCTAGAGACATCAGTTAAGAGGCGGGCTATGGCACCGTTCTGCACAGGGCTGATTAAAGCAGGATTAAAAGCCACTATGAGGTATCCAGCACTAAACTCTGTGGATGAAGCAAAAGCTTTCTGTCTTGAGAACAATATTGAAATATGAAAATTCCAGATAAATTGGGGGCGGAGTTAAATCCCATAAAGGGCATGATGGAATTTAGTGATAATTATAGGTTAAAGACCGTTTGGACAAAGAGGCGGTTGGACAGGAGAGGGAGGTGGGGAAGGCTTGGGGTTATGGGTTTTTTTTGTTTTGTTTTGTTTTTGTGTTTGTTGTGGTTTTTCCTTCTGTTTATGGGTATCTTTCCTTGAAAAGATCGCCACAAGTAGGTTAAAATGACCACTACACTTAACTTTGTGTCATGGAATGTGGGGGGGATAACCTCGCTCAAAAATATCTTAAAAATGTTGAAAAAACATAAGCCAGATGTTATCTTTTTGCAGGAGCTGCATTTGAAAGCTCCTGAGATAGAAAAATTAAAAACAAACTGGATTGCAGAAATTATTGCAACCCAGTGCGAGAAACGCAAATGCGTTGTAGCTATACTCTTTAATAAGAATTTAGATTACAAGACTATAAAGTTAAAGCTTGACCCTCACGGGAGATATATTATTTTACAGGTAAGAATAGATGATACCATTTGGACCTTATATCTGGCGCTTACAACACCCGGATGAGCGGTCTTATACCTGTGAATCCAAGACACATAAGAATTTTTCGCGAATCGACATGTTCTTAATAGATGAACAGTTACTAAAGCGTGAGATTGAGACACAAATTGCAAAAATAATTCTTTCAGATCACTCAATAATTAGCTTCAAGATTTTTCCAGCATCTAGGCCGCAGCACAAGCTGAATACATTTAGATTCCCAGATTACATGAGTAACAATCCAAAATTTGTCAGTTGGATTAAGAATAAGTGGAAAGAGTATATCTCGCTCAATAGGGAGTATATGAACAAATCCGAAATGTTGTGGGAGGCAGGGAAGGCGGTCATTCGTGGGGAGGTGAAGGCATACATGATCAAACTGACACGGAAAAATAAGGCCAGAGAGATCCAGTTAGCTAACCAGGTAAGAAACACATACAAAAATATCTAAATAATCCTAATACCTTCACATGGGGAAAATATACCCGATCAAAAGCAGAGAGGGAACACTTCTTGAAAGAAAAATGGGCAAGGGAAGAGGCAAAGTGTAGGGCAACATATAAAGGATTTCAGGGGATATCGGCAAAACATCTTGCCAAGATAACGAAATTTCGTAAAAATGCATAATATAATTTCTGTAATTAAAGAGGGAAAGAAACTATGTACCAATCCTTCAGAAATTAGAGAGGCTTTCTTCAATTATTATCAAAAACTTTACTCCAGAGAAAATATAAACAAGACGGCCAAAGAGCAGTTTTGGAACCAGATAAAAACCCCTAGACTCTCACCGGAGGCATTGCAGCAGATCAATTCACCAATCACGGAAGCAGAAGTGTTAAAAATAATTTAAAAAGCCAAAGCGGGTAAGGCTCCGGGACCCGACGGCCTTACTGCCGAGTTTTATAAAATAGCATCAAACAATTGCAGGGGCTTTAACTAAGTTATTTAACGATTACTATCTTAAAAAAGAAATGAGCTCTCCGTATTTCTCTGACGCAATAATTACATTGATCTTAAAAAAGGGAAAGACGCAGCAAATCTATCTTGATATCGTCCTATTTCATTATTAAATCAGGACCCAAGATCAGTAGAGTCTCATTGTAATCTTTTTGTTTGGTTGTATTTTCCATGTACTTCAGATCAATATGCTATCTGTATTTTTAATATTTTTGTTGGCATATGACAATGTTATATTATAATATAAAAATCTAATAAGTATTTTTTTAAAAAAAACAAGACTTTCTTTTAAAGAAGAGGCTTTGTTTTTGAAAGATATATATATATATATATATATATATATATATATATATATATATATATATATAATGTACAGAAGAGAAAATGAGCCAGTAGAAAGAATCCACTGGATCACTCCTAGGCGCTACTATCAAAATATTATGCCACAATGTATATATTATATATCTAGCAAGCTAATTCCAGCAGCCAATACCCAAACGGCAGAGGAAACCTATCATCCCTCTAAAGGAAATGAGAACAAAAAGGAGCAGGGTGGAGCAGAAAAACAAAAGCTAGAGAACACAGTCAATATACAACTATGTAAAACAGAACAACAAATATGATAAAATATAATATATAAAATATAGATAAATGAACATCAAATACTTAGAACAGATAAAAGACCATATATATCAAAGGTGCATGTAGAATAGGCCTAAGCCCAATGAATAGTCTCAAATAAGTAAATCAGGTGCACACCAAATGTGGAGAAAAACACAATCTTCATGCGATAGTCCCCTAGTGGATGTACACTTACTTCCAATGACCTCAATCAAATGAGGTAAGAATGTAGCACTTTCATAAATAAGCTGAGCACCTCCTGTAGGATGGATGGGATACGATAACTGTGGATCTCTTAGTATATACTCTTCGGTATCTTGGAAATTATATGATAGTATAACCTTCCCAGACTCCTTGTGCTCTCTTTATTGAGTGGTAGCTTCCAGTTCCAGTATAAGTGTCATAGAAAAAGAACCAGAAAATCAAACATAGTGTAAAACTGCTTTAATAGAACATAGACTGACACATAATAAGTTACACTCGCATTTAAAAACCTCAACTAATGAGGTATGGTATTAGCACATAAAAGAAGTACAAGCTGAAGCCCAGAAATCCTGTAGTCATCCGAAATAAGGAAGACAGTTCAAAGTACAATCAAAGGCTCCAGATAAGCAGAAGCACAGTTCAATCCAAAACCATAGACAAGCAGTGCGCCTTCCTTAAATACCTTACGCGTTTCGAAGGGGTTAGGGATTTAGATTCCCTTCTTCATTATATATATATATATATATATATATAGATATAGATATAGATATAGATATATATATATATATATATATAGATATATAGATATATAAACACACAGAGAAAACCCAGCACTCACTTACAAGCTCTCAGCTAAGATTTAAAAGCAAAAATGGAAAGGTTAGTCACTGCATCTGGCCAAATGGGACAAGCTCAGGTAGGGTCTCGGGTATTGGAAAGGACCTTGACGTGGTACCTGAGCTTGTCCCATTTGGCCAGATGCGGTGACTAACCTTTCCATTTTTGCTTTTAAATCTTAGCTGAGAGCTTGTAAGTGAGTGCTGGGTTTTCTCTAAGATTTAAAAGCAAAAATGGAAAGGTTAGTCACCGCATCTGGCCAAATGGGACAAGCTCAGGTACCACGTCAAGGTCCTTTCCAATACCTGAGACCCTACCTGAGCTTGTCCCATTTGGCCAGATGCGGTGACTAACCTTTCCATTTTTGCTTTTAAATCTTAGCTGAGAGCTTGTAAGTGAGTGCTGGGTTTTCTCTGTGTGTTATATTAATTTGTTTTGTAATTTTCCCTATGGTTCTTGCACCCAGACCTGTCTGGGGTTAACTGTGGCTCTGGGGACAGCACAGCTTCCTGTGAGTGCCAGTGGCACCCAGGGCTGAGCATGTTGCAGGGTCATGGGATGTGTACCCGGTCCGGTATGAGAGTGCAGTTCCCTTCCGTGTTTTGTATATGTCTAGGGTGGTTACATATTCCTGTGCACCCTTCCCTTGTTTTCAGTTTGTTTGGATTTGAAAGCTTGCATTGTGTGGCTGTTTTAGGGTCTCAGGTATTGGAAAGGACCTTGACGTGGTACCTGAGCTTGTCCCATTTGGCCAGATGCGGTGACTAACCTTTCCATTTTTGCTTTTAAATCTTAGCTGAGAGCTTGTAAGTGAGTGCTGGCTTTTCTCTGTGTGTTGTATTAATTTGTTTTGTAATTTTCCCTATGGTTCTTGCACCCAGACCTGTCTGGGGTTAACTGTGGCTCTGGGGACAGCACAGCTTCCTGTGAGTGCCAGTGGCACCCAGGGCTGAGCATGTTGCAGGGTCATGGGATGTGTACCCGGTCCGGTATGAGAGTGCAGTTCCCTTCCGTGTTTTTTATATGTCTAGGGTGGTTACATATTCCTGTGCACCCTTCCCTTGTTTTCAGTTTGTTTGGATTTGAAAGCTTGCATTGTGTGGCTGTTTTAGGGTCTCAGGTATTGGAAAGGACCTTGACGTGGTACCTGAGCTTGTCCCATTTGGCCAGATGCGGTGACTAACCTTTCCATTTTTGCTTTTAAATCTTAGCTGAGAGCTTGTAAGTGAGTGCTGGCTTTTCTCTGTGTGTTGTATTAATTTGTTTTGTAATTTTCCCTATGGTTCTTGCACCCAGACCTGTCTGGGGTTAACTGCTTGTGGCTCTGGGGACAGCACAGCTTCCTGTGAGTGCCAGTGGCACCCAGGGCTGAGCATGTTGCAGGGTCATGGGATGTGTACCCGGTCCGGTATGAGAGTGCAGTTCCCTTCCGTGTTTTTTATTTATATATATATATATATATATATATATATATATATATATATATGTGTGTGTGTTGTGGGCTCCCTTTTAATCCTCCGTGCCACTTTGTGGGAGTATGTACATAAAATAAATGCAGCCCAAGCCCGTTCAGAGATACTGTGCTCTGAGTGTCAATGAAAATTGGATTTATATCACGGCATGCAGAGGGAGGTCATGACCTGTAACTTTAAAAGAAAACAAGCCCCTCACGGTAAGCAGAAGAGTGGCAGGTAGGGTAGGGGACGGGCAGACAGAGCTTTGCTAGTTCAGCTCAACTTGGGGGTGTGATACCAGTGAGAGAGACTCGGAGCAGTTCACACATTATGCTGCAATGAATATCATCTGCAAAAACCTCAGCTGCCTGCTAACACTAGAAGTGTGTTACTTGCTGGGAGGTATGAGGCTATATTCCAACAGAAATCTGCATGGACCTCAATCATAGATAATATAGGAAGTGTTGATTACGTTTTTAATAGCATTAGAACAGCCCAAATGTTTTATTTGAATGTAATTGTACATAGTGTGCTTTCAACTCTTTCACCCAGTCTCTCCTAATTGTATCAGTTTTATGAACTTCTGATCAGGCTGCAGGACAGAGCTGCTAGAATATTTTAATTTTTTTTGTGGGTCCAAAATCGCGATTTAAATTTTTTCCCATATCCCCCAGCCCTAATTTATTTATTCATTTAGATTTCAAGAAAATATGTATAAACTTTAAACTATTGGTAACTACCATTCAGTTAATTCATCTGTAATCTTTCATGAAAAGATGGACAATGTAGAAAACAAGTTTTCCAATGTTAACACTTTGATGCCAGCACAAGGGGTTGAGTGCAGACAAAATTTATATTTTAGATAATGGTTTATATTTAACTATTTGTGCATTTTTGTAATGTACCCAATAGCACAATATTAGCTAATCTATTCAACAGAATTTTCCCTCCTCTTAATAAAGCTAAACTATCCAAGTCAGCCTTGAGAGCAATGCTTTTACATTTATATGTTTGTGCATAAATGTTTCAAGTACAGGTGGCCCTCAATTTACAACGGTTCAATTTGCACCGTTTCAGAATAACAACCTTTTTCTTCAGTCATGTGACTGCTATTGAAAAGCATTGAGAAGCAATGCATTGATTAAAATAGCCAGTAGGTGGAGCTGTCCACTTGTGTTGCAGCAAAGATATGCAAGCCAAGCAAGCTAAAATGAATCAGTATAATTAGACCTGAGCTATCAAGCAGCTTTCATAGGAACAAGATCTTCCGGTCTATAAATCAGTCCAGATTGGAATGCATAGAAAGAATTGTTTGCAGAAAAATGCAAGTAAAGTGTATGTTGTGTGATTATTTTATTAGGTTTATAATGCTCTTTAGCATTTAAAGTCTTAATTTCAAAGCTTTAAAAATAATGTATTAGGTGTTACTTATGACAATTTTGAGAGGGGCCTGGAACCTAACTCCCTCACTTCCCATTGACTTACATTATAAACTGGGTTTCAATTTACAATGGTTTCGATTTACAACCATTCCTTCTGGAACCTAACCCCGGCGTAAACTGAGGGCTACCTGTACTCTTCTGTTCTTTAAGGTATATAAGATTGTTTCATTGTTGGAATAAAAAAAAAAAACACTAAATGGTTTATACTTACAATAAATCATTGCAATGTGTATTATTATTAATCATTTTAAAAGGATTTTACAAAAAATGTTAACCTCTTTTGTTCAGGGTCTATTACTTTCTGTCACAACCCCAGAAGGAGGCTGTGGTATCTACAGGAAGACAACGTTTTATTTATTGCCCATGTTCAGTCGAGGACTTTTGCTGCAAAAACCATGTGACCATAGAAGTTCTGCGACGTCTGCTTGGTTATCTAGCTGTAGGCAGTGGCTACATTGAGAATTTTTAAGTGCAGGTTTAGCAATAAAACAAGATTACTGTTTAACACAATTTGTTTCTTTTTTTATCTTTGATTTAATATTTGTTTTTACGCAGCACAGTTTCATATCCCTTTAAAAAAAAGTTTGCAAAAGAGTGAACGTTACATACTGTTATTTTGGCGTCTATGGGTAATGTCCACCTTTAGACCTCACATCAACATATCTTGTTGAAATTTGGTAACAAGCACTTAATGGATTGATTGATTGATAAACACAAGATTGCAACAAATTAAACTTAACATAGCTGTTTTGATGGCTGTGGATAAAACAAATGCAGTATTAAGCAAGAGGAGATTTTGAAACAGACCAACTTTATGATTCAATTAATATTTCTCAAAAGGATTTGATGCAGGTTATATCCATGAACATTTTTATTTTGTGAACCTCTATCGTATGGTTTTTTTATAAACCAAAAAAAATAAAAATGTTTTGATGCTTTTTTGTCTTCCAGAGTTGGAATGAGAGGACGGGAACTCATGGGAGGAGTTGGAAAGACTATGATGCAAAGTGGTGGCACATTTGGAACATTTATGGCCATTGGAATGGGAATTAGATGTTAACTGTTAAAACATTCCTGCATTATGTAAATGTATAAACACAAAAAAAAGACTGTCTTCATAGAATGTGTCAGATTTCTTAATGTATAGACAGCAAACATATGCCTTTCTTCTATCACCAGAATATACTTACGGCAGAACCAAAATCTGGATATGTTTACCAGATCTGCTTTTAGGGCCAATGTTTATAATTGCCAGAAACCTGTGTAATTTAGCCAATCCCATACCAATATAATATATACTGTATATACAGTAAACTCCCAGTTAACCGGCACCCATGGGGATTGGTAGATTCAGGTTGCTTGAGAGTTATTATTAAAAATAGGCCTAACTAGTTCTATAAACCATACTATAAACACTGTATTTACTTGATTATTAATATTTTAATACAGTAAATGAAAGCAAATTATTAATTAATATAAGTGCAGTCCTGGGCACCCAGTGGCAGCGTGATGTCTAATTCTCAGACTGCCTTGTGCTTTTAACAACTTTCAAGAGCAGTTATGTAGGGTCTAGTGGCATGAAAAGGGCTTGCTTTTACCTTTTCAGAGCTCACTATAAAGAAAGGAAGCTTCGTAGCAAAGTTACTGTTCATTTTAATGTACAGTATATTTGTGGGGGTTTTTTTGTTTTTTTTCTGGTTGCTTGAGTTCCGGTTAACAGAGTTTACTATAAAAAAAAAATAATTAAATAAATATATTTATACAGTGGATATCAAAAGTCTACACACCCCTGTTTAAATGACAGGTTTCTGTGATGTAAAAAAAAATGAGGCAAAGATAAATTATTTCAGAAAGTTTTCCACCTTTAATGTGACCTATAAACTGAACAACTCAATTGAAAAACAAACTGAAATCTTTTAGGTGGAGGGAAGTAAAAATAAATAAATAATAATATGGTTGCATAAGTGCACACCCTTAAACTAATACTTTGTGGAAGCACCTTTTGATTTTATTACAGCACTGTCTTTTTGGGTATGAGTTTTTAAGCATGGCACATCTTGACTTGGCAAGATTTGCCCACTCTTCTTTCCAAAAACACTCCAAGTCTGTCAGATTGTGATGGCATCTCTTGTGCACAGCCATCTTCAGATCACCGGACAAATTTTCTATTTGATTCAGGTCTTGGCTCTGGTTGGGCCATTCCAAAACTTTAATCTTCTTCTGGTAAAGCCATTCCTTTGTTGATTTGGATGTATGCTTTGGGTCGTTGTCATGCTGAACAATGAAGTTCCTCTTCATGTTCACAGCTTTCTAGCAGAAGCCTGAAGGTTTTGTGGCAATATTGTCTGGTATTTGGAACTGTTCATTATTCCCTCTACCTTAACTAAGGCCCCAGTTCCAGCTGAAAAGAAAACCGATCCAAAGCATGATGCTGCCACCACAATGCTTCACTGTGGGTATGGTGCTATTTTGGTGATATGCAGTGTTGTTTTTGTGCCAAACATATATTTTGGAATTATGGCCAAAAAGTTCAACCTTGGTTTCATCAGACCAGAACACCTTTTCCCATATGCTTTTGGGAGACTTCAGATGTGTTTTTGCAAAATTTAGCCGGACTTGAATGTTTTTTTTGTAAGAAAAGGCTTCCGTCTTGCCACTCTACCCCATAGCCCAGACACAAGAAGAATATGGGCGATTCTCACATGTACCACACAGCCAGTACTTGCCAGATATTCCTGCAGCTCCTTTAATATTGCTGTAGGCCTCTTGGCAGCTTCCCAGACCAGTTTTCTTCTCTTCTTTTCATCAATTTTGGAGGGACGTCCAGCTCTTGGTAATGTCACTGTTGCGCCATATTTTCTCCCCTTGATGACTGTCTTCACTGTGTTCAATGGTAGCTATTGCCTTGGAAATTCTTTTGTACCGTTCTCCTGACTGATACCTTTTTAACAATGAGATCCCTCTGATGCTTTGGAAGCTCTCTGTGGACCATGGCTTGTGCTGTAGGATGCGACTAAGAAAATGTCAGGAAAGACCTACTAGAACAGTTTACTTTACTTGGAGTTAATCAGATGCACTTTAAATGATGGCAGGGGTGTACTAACTCCTATTTAACATGATTTTGAATGTGATTGCTTAATTCTGAACTAGGGTTGCACCAATACCATTTTTTTTTAAGACCGAGTACAAGTACCGATACTTTTTTTCAAATGCTCAACGATACCAATTACCGATACTTCGTTTTTAATATCATGACAGTTTTCCGAGCACAATGCAGACTAATGAATTAAGATATCTTCTTTATAATTATGAACTGTAACTCAAAAGACATTTTGAAATAATAAAATAGCTTTATTTGTTGTCACAAAGTTCACAGAACATGTTTATAAATAAAAAAAAGTTACAATTTAAAGGGGTGATTACTGGATGCTATTGGGTTGTATGGTGCCTATATAACATCAATCTGACATTTGTATTTAATACAAAGTAATATAATTTAATTCGGGAAAAAATATTTGGAAAGGAATGTCCCAGTAATCCCCTTTGAGAAAAATGGGGCATTTGAATTCTTCTGACTCAACAGAAAATAGGACTGGTCTTCATATTTTTCCAGGGCTGCTTTTTATTCCCAGTCCTCAGAGTACAGTATGTTTTGAACATACTTGTTCAAGATGAGAACTAGCAGTATAACAGGCAATCTAGCTATTTGAATATTTTTTAAAAGTTAGTGGCAAGTTCTTTTTATTGAACAGAAGCATCTCTGCATGTTCAGCCATAATTCTGTTTCTGCTATCAGTAAGGACGTTTGACGCTAAGCTGAACAGTCTTTCACTTTTCACACTACTGCATGGGGCAGAAATATATTTTTGGGCCATTTAGACAGAGCTGGAAATCTCAGTTTATTAACTGCCCAGTACTTCAGGGGTTTGCCTGAACGAGGTGTATAGTAGCGGCTTTTGGAGCACTGCTCTGACGTACAATAATACAAATGACAGCAATTTGTATTGGCAGAACAGAAGTGAACAAGTTTTAGTTAAGTTTCCACTCCAGCTTAAATGAAATGGGAACATGCAGTTTGAAAAACGCCACAAGATGATGTATGGGTAGGAAGTGGAGGTATCGGTTTAAGTATTGGTGCATTTGCACGAGTACAAGTACTCATGCAAATACTTGATATCGGCACCATTACTAGTATCGGTGCAACCCTATTCTGAACACAGCTACATCCCCACTTATGCAACCATATTTTTTTATTTCTACTTCCCTCCACCTAAAAGATTTCAGTTTGTTTTTCAATTGAGTTGTACAGTTTATAGGTCACATTAAAGGTGGAAAAAGTTCTGAAATGATTTATCTTTGTCTCATTATTTACATCACAGAAACCTGACTTTTTTTTTTTTTTTTTTTTTTTTTTTTATATAATCTTTTTATTGAGGTTCTGGAAAAGGCATACATGAAATAATCAGAAAAACAAAACACATTGTCATGAAATGCAAGAACAATATTGTACAACAACACAGAACTTTTCTGAGAGTACAATGCAAAAGCTTATTTTACCAAGGTAATGCCTAATAGTCTACTTGCCTCCCAGATGACACAAGAGGCCACTCATGGGCCTCATCAATAAACATAAACCCCTAGAAAGGGGGCTATATCTAGGAGAGAGACCACTTTTGGATCTCTACATGAGAACCTCTTTTGTATATGTTAAGAAAGTCTCATATAGAAATACAAGGTAGTGTATTATGAAACAAAAAAAAAGGAATTCTAGATATAAATATAGCAGGGTAGTATAGAGCATGGTTATATAACAGAGCTAGAGTTCTGCCATTTGTGTAACTCTAATAGGAGATTTACAACAGATATAGTATTATAAGGTAGAGCTGCGCTCAGGTCTTAAGACTGTAATTGTGAAACATAAATAAGATCCAATGGTCAGGGAAATCACCATGAAACTATGAAGCTTTACAATTATCTCAAAAGAGAAGGGACTTGAAAAATTAGGTTAGGTTTGCACAAATAATATAACATAGGGGGAGCCCTTACTTTTGTAAAAAGGGAGATATTTGGTGTCAACTTGGAAACTTTAAAGTAGAATGTAGTAGGATATCAATAGTAGGTTAAATAAATATTATAAGCTGTAACATGACCATTAATAAGGATAGATAAATGCGCCCTTGAATATGGTTTTGTCTAGATGGAAATTTCAGCATTGGCAGTTGTAGGTGCTAAAACAGTGAGGCTCAATAAGCATAGATATTTAAATTAAGAGGGAGTTGCTCTGCCATCTCGGCCGCCGACAGCAGAACACGATCCCAACTTGAGGAGCTAAAATAAATAAACTTAAATAGCCTAATAAGTTTGTTATAGTTTAGGTTTTGGTTGGGGAGATTATTATTAATACCTATAACCACAGAAGTCGGTAGTAAATGGACATATACATATATGTGTATATATATATATATATATAAGGAGCTGTATGAAGCAGTGGATTGAGTAAATGTATGGCTGTGAACAGCAATAGAGCCCCCTGAATTGCATAGGTCTATACAGTTTAGAATCAACAGTGTGTCAAATAACATTTTGCTCTAGGTACCTGCAAGACCCACACTGGTCATGTAAAGAATGTTGTTGAACAATATACTAACTTTTAAGACAACAGGGTAGATATTCCACTACTCAAGAAATGTTGAGCAACAAAAAACACCAGAGTTAAAATAACACACAGGCATTCTCAACAGGAAAAGCATGCGATTGCTAGAGATAAAAAGAAAAAAAAAGAACACAAGTAACTAGTGGTTAGACAGTGTCCTATGCATTGTTATTGGTGCTACCTTTAGGAATTGCTATAAATAAAAGGGTCCACTGCGAGCACATTCTTACAATAAACTATTGCAATCTAAATATGAAAGGTATTAAGCAAACCGGGCATTAAACATGAAAACCATAGGTAAGGGATGTTTAGTCTTTTAAACTTGGTCATATTCTCTGGTAGTTTCCACAAATATATAAAAAAAAAAGAAAAAAGAATGTCAGTGTCCCGGCTTAGTATAAACAAGCTTATGCAGTTACCGGTTCTGTGTCACCCTTACTCCGGTTACATCATTCTCAAGTAGCAGTCCGGAGCGGTCCGCCAGGATCCCAGCTTAGGTTCGGCAGAGTTGCTAGGGACCCCCTGGGGATATACTTTATGAGCAACTGCTTTGAGACCTAGTTTGACCAGATTGCGCTTGCCTCTGCTTCTGTAGGCGGGTATACAGTTTGCGTCTGCATGGGTATAGCGAGTTGTCCAATTCCTCTAGGTGATGTCACATGTGGGTCTCGATTCAGGATGTTCCTAGCCTGAGATAGAGTTGGGGCAAGCCCTATGGTTTCAACTTCCCGGACCGGGAACCAAGCAGTGGAGGTCCCCATGTAGTTCCCCAAGTGCTCTGTCGCTTCCGTGGTCCCTGCATTCACTTTTCCTTTGAAGGTGCCGGAGGCGAGTGGTGTGCGCTGGGGCCCCAAAACGCTACCACCCCCCCTTCCACAAAGACAGGCTCAGATTGGGGCAATTGTAGATCCAGGCTACTACTGCAGCCGTTTAATGAGCTATACAGTGTGTCTGCAAGAGCAGCGTGGTGTTCATTAAGTAAGTCGCGCAGCTCCTCCCAAAAATGAAAGGGTATCTCCATATTAGGTGTATGATAGTGAACTCCTGGCAGGCAGATGAAACACGGTGGTTTTTGCACTTCTTTACAATCAGCACAGAGGAGAGAATTTGCAGTGTTTTGCGGGATTCACTGCTTCTTAACGACAGAGACAAATTTATGTCCTGCCGGGTGGGGGGGGGGGTAATGAGATGGTAGGCCACAACCCTTTAATCATTCCGGTACGCTGAGTATTGTCTCTATGCAAAAGATAATAACATGGTGTGATCAGGCTCTTTCCTTTAAATCCAAGATCCAAAAGATGTATGCAATAAAGTGGCAAAAAAGGAATTTTACTCATTCTTGTGCAGAGGGTTGTAGGAGCTGATGAATTTGCAGCCTGTCATGGCCGCTACCCGGAAGTTCCCCCCAGAAACCTGACATTTTAACAGGGGTGTGTAGACTTTTTATATCCACTGTGTGTGTGTGTGTGTGTGTGTGTATATATATATATATATATATATATATATATTGTGAAGCACTCACTGGACTTTGGATATTAGTGTGAAATATTTTATTAGTGACGTTTCAGGGACCTCAAAAGTCTCTTCTTCTGACAACCAGAGTGTACAAACTTATAAAGGCCTGCAGGCCCTCCCCCAATCTGGTCACCAATCTCTGGAGACTGTGTTCAAACATTAGTGGGCTAAACCATATAGGTAGCCCAAATGTGGATTGAATATAACATAATGCTATACAACAAAAATAGCCATATTTAACAAAATGGCATATGTGTCTGTCAAATTGTGTATAGTGATCTTCCAAAAAAGTGCCTCTTCATACAAAAAGTGATCAGTGATCCCACCATATTCCTGCTCCCCCAGCCAGTCTATTCCCCTGGACTGCATGTAAATTGAACAATCCACGCTGCAGGTAATACCATTGGACAACTCTCATCTACACCCACATCATGGGTATTGAGTAGTCATAACAACTGAAGTAAACATTTCGGGAGAACCCTCCCAATTCCTGTTTGTCCCTGCAATAACATTATGCATCACTCCTGTAGGCACGTATTCCTTGTAGTGGCTAATCTAGCCAGTATTGCATACAAGAGAGAGAATCGCCCCGCCTCTCTATTGCTCACTCATATTAGCCCTATCCAAAACGCCCAGCAATCTGATCAACCTCCCTGTCATAGCCCGAAGGTGAAGCCATTACCACACAAAACAATCCAAAACCACTCCCACATAACTTCATAGGAGCACCAGGGGCACACACCCTCTCCTATAGGTTGGGAGCATAAGTCTAGTGACAGCTCGGCATCGCACCACAAACAGCCTAGATGGACAACCATCCCGATCAAGTCAGTGCAGCGGTTCCCAGGTACCTATAGGCAAACCTTGCCTAACTTACAACTGCACACTATTAGACTAGCCCCACAGGAGGAAATCAGATGTCTAATGCCAACTGTTAAATCAAAAGTACATCAGTGAAACTGTGTGCTATCTATCTACTACTCTGGCTAATATCATACCACAAACATTACATCACCTCCCTTACCGACATGCTTGGCTCACATGGGGAGTGTGTAAAAAGCCCTAGTTATATCGGCTCTAATTGTTTACACATGTTGTGATACAAACCCCTCCCATAGCACCTCATAGGAGCAACAGGGTCGCACCCCCTCTCCTATAGGTTGGGAGTATAAGCCCCAAGTATAACTAACCGTATGAGGGAATATTAACTACCATACCAGGCTCCAAACTAATCACAACCCCATATCTAAATGCTAAATGGAATTGAAGCCCTAATCTAGGGAAAACTAAAAACCCGTATCCTCAAGATAATAATATACACACCTTCAACTAGTGAGGGAGATAATAAAACCAAAATGGGCATTCCACAGAGGACTACCCCTGCCATCCCTAGGTGGTCAGGGAGAGAACCACAGACAACCTAGATACTGTGACAAACTTAAAGACCACAACCCTCCTCAGACAGGGCAAAACTTATTTGAAGTCATAATGCTCGTCAATCTGGTCCATACATACGTACTCGACTACATCAAATGTGTGAAAACAGGGGTAAAGATATACTAATGAACAAGAAAATAAAGCGCTCCAACTGAGGGGCCGAGGACAATCCTCAACAACCTCCAGTAGAAAACCTAATGATGATAAAAAATATAAAGTTCCGTGGGCTGCCACTGGCTTTCCATTTCAGAACTTAATCCATAAACAGGGACCCGTCATGTATCCAGCAGGGGAACGGAGATGTGGGATCATGAGCACCGTGTGCGAAACAGTGTAAGCGCTGTGAAAACAAAACATACGCATGAGACAGATGAAACATAATAAAAAGAGACCAGAAAGGCTCATGTTAAAGTGAATGTAAATTTTGATGCTAAAGTGCCTGGTTTTTAAAAATTCGATTAAAAACAGGGGCACTTTAATTCATCAAAATTTACATTTCACTCCTGTTGTGAAAAAAAACTTACCTTTTAATCTTCACAGCAGCTCCTGCTTCCTCCGGTCGTTGCAAGCCATTTCAGCCATTTCAGATGTCAGAAATGATGGATAGGTCATCCTCCAATCACAGCTCCCCCCCCCGGGGAATCGGTGTCTGATTCAACGCTGTGATTGGAGGAAGCCGGATTCCTTATTTTAGACCCAGGAAGAGGCTTTGCAACGGTTGGAGGAAACTGGAGCTGCTGTGAAGATTTAAAGGTAAGTTGTTTTTTTACAACAGGAGTTAAATGTAAATTTTTTTTATTTTTTTTTATTATTTTTATTGAGGAAGAAAAAACAAGGAAGAAAAAAAATGAAAGCACTACATCGCTGCTGCACATACAGCCAGCAAGAACATATGATAAAAATACAAATGATCATTAGGGTTACAGCAGTGTAAGACATTCAAATTATAGTAGTGCACATATAATAAAACATTTCTAAATCAACCTCAGCTTTTTTCTTTTAACTTTGACAAATAATATTAACCATCCATGGAACTAAAGAAAAACTTGTGAGATATATTATGCAGTATAGGATGTAATGAATTGTACATAGAATAGTAGGATGTGATGCAAACTCCCCTAGTAATTGTTGGGATCAATATAGTAGCCTTCGGGCTGACAAGTAAAGGTATGTTTAGACTTTGCTCAATTCTCTATGTTCTGTGTGGTTTTTAATGAGGTCTCTAAAAAATGATTTAAAAGTGAGGGCTTAGATGATAAGGGCTAATGATCAGACCTGCTGATCTGAGTAGAGAAGATAGATCCTAATATATAACATAATGAAAAAGAGAGTAAGAGCTAGGGGAGCAGAAAGAGTTGCGGTATAGGCAAGAGAAACTGCACTGTTAGTTCTCCTATTGTCAGGAGACTCTTTACGTTGGGGGGGAGGTTGTAAAATAGTCGTGGCAATTAGTAGGGGTAATAAAAAAGCAAGAGCTAACTTATAATTAGGGTATAATAGGACTTACTTGGGAGTGAGCCTAACTGTGTGACATACGCTTGAAGAGAAAGAAGCACAAAAACATAATTTATGTAAGAACTTACCTGATAAATTCATTTCTTTCATATTAGCAAGAGTCCATGAGCTAGTGACGTATGGGATATACATTCCTACCAGGAGGGGCAAAGTTTCCCAAACCTCAAAATGCCTACAAATACACCCCCCACCACACCCACAAATCAGTTTAACGAATAGCCAAGAAGTGGGGTGATAAGAAAAAAGTGCGAAAGCATATAAAATAAGGAATTGGAATAATTGTGCTTTATACAAAAAAATCATAACCACCACAAAAAAGGGCGGGCCTCATGGACTCTTGCTAATATGAAAGAAATGAATTTATCAGGTAAGTTCTTACATAAATTATGTTTTCTTTCATGTAATTAGCAAGAGTCCATGAGCTAGTGACGTATGGGATAATGACTACCCAAGATGTGGATCTTTCCACGCAAGAGTCACTAGAGAAGGAGGGATAAAATAAAGACAGCCAATTCCTGCTGAAAATAATCCACACCCAAAATAAAGTTTAATGAAAAACATAAACAGAAGATTCAAACTGAAACCGCTGCCTGAAGTACTTTTCTACCAAAAACTGCTTCAGAAGAAGAAAATACATCAAAATGGTAGAATTTAGTAAAAGTATGCAAAGAGGACCAAGTTGCTGCTTTCCAAATCTGATCAACCGAAGCTTCATTCCTAAACGCCCAGGAAGTAGAAACTGACCTAGTAGAATGAGCTGTAATCCTTTGAGGCAGAGTTTTACCCGACTCGACATAGGCATGATGAATTAAAGATTTCAACCAAGATGCCAAAGAAATGACAGAAGCTTTCTGGCCTTTTCTAGAACCGGAAAAGATAACAAATAGACTAGAAGTCTTTCGGAAAGACTTAGTAGCTTCAACATAATATTTCAAAGCTCTAACAACATCCAAAGAATGCAACGATTTCTCCTTAGAATTCTTAGGATTAGGACATAATGAGGGAACCACAATTTCTCTACTAATGTTGTTGGAATTCACAACCTTAGGTAAAAATTCAAAAGAAGTTCGCAACACCGCCTTATCCTGATGAAAAATCAGAAAAGGAGACTCACAAGAAAGAGCAGATAATTCAGAGACTCTTCTGGCAGAAGAGATCGCCAAAAGGAACAAAACTTTCCAAGAAAGTAATTTAATGTCCAATGAATGCATGGGTTCAAAAGGAGGAGCTTGAAGAGCCCCCAGAACCAAATTCAAACTCCAAGGAGGAGAAATTGACTTGATGACAGGTTTTATACGAACCAAAGCTTGTACAAAACAATGAATATCAGGAAGATTAGCAATCTTTCTGTGAAAAAGAACAGAAAGAGCAGAGATTTGTCCTTTCAAAGAACTTGCGGATAAACCTTTATCTAAACCATCCTGAAGAAACTGTAAAATTCTCGGAATTCTAAAAGAATGCCAAGAAAAATGATGAGAAAGACACCAAGAAATATAAGTCTTCCAGACTCTATAATATATCTCTCTAGATACAGATTTACGAGCCTGTAACATAGTATTAATCACAGAGTCAGAGAAACCTCTTTGACCAAGAATCAAGCGTTCAATCTCCATACCTTTAAATTTAAGTATTTGAGATCCTGATGGAAAAAAGGACCTTGCGACAGAAGGTCTGGTCTTAGCGGAAGAGTCCACGGATGGCAAGAGGCCATCCGGACAAGATCCGCATACCAAAACCTGTGAGGCCATGCCGGAGCTACCAGCAGAACAAACGAGCATTCCTTCAGAATCTTGGAGATTACTCTTGGAAGAAGAACTAGAGGCGGAAAGATATAGGCAGGATGATACTTCCAAGGAAGTGATAATGCATCCACTGCTTCCGCCTGAGGATCTTGGGATCTGGACAGATACCTGGGAAGTTTCTTGTTTAGATGAGACGCCATCAGATCTATTTCTGGAAGCTCCCACATTTGAACAATCTGAAGAAATACCTCTGGGTGAAGAGACCATTCGCCCGGATGCAACGTTTGGCGACTGAGATAATCCGCTTCCCAATTGTCTATACCTGGGATATGAACCGCAGAGATTAGACAGGAGCTGGATTCCGCCCAAACCAGAATTCGAGATACTTCTTTCATAGCCAGAGGACTGTGAGTCCCTCCTTGATGATTGATGTATGCCACAGTTGTGACATTGTCTGCCTGAAAACAAATGAACGATTCTCTCTTCAGAAGAGGCCAAGACTGAAGAGCTCTGAAAATTGCACGGAGTTCCAAAATATTGATCGGTAATCTCACCTCCTGAGATTCCCAAACTCCTTGTGCCGTCAGAGATCCCCACACAGCTCCCCAACCTGTAAGACTTGCATCTGTTGAAATTACAGTCCAGGTCGGAAGAACAAAAGAAGCCCCCTGAATTAAACGATGGTGATCTGTCCACCACGTTAGAGAGTGACGTACAATCGGTTTTAAAGATATTGAGATATCTTTGTGTAATCCCTGCACCATTGATTCAGCATACAGAGCTGAAGAGGTCGCATGTGAAAACGAGCAAAGGGGATCGCGTCCGATGCAGCAGTCATAAGACCTAGAATTTCCATGCATAAGGCTACCGAAGGGAATGATTGTGACTGAAGGTTTCGACAAGCTGAAATCAATTTTAGACGTCTCTTGTCTGTTAAAGACAGAGTCATGGACACTGAATCTATCTGGAAACCCAGAAAGGTTACCCTTGTCTGAGGAATCAATGAACTTTTTAGTGAATTGATCCTCCAACCATGATCTTGAAGAAACAACACAAGTCGATTCGTATGAGATTCTGCTAAATGTGAAGACTGAGCAAGTACCAAGATATCGTCCAAATAAGGAAATACCACAATACCCTGTTCTCTGATTACAGACAGAAGGGCACCGAGAACCTTTGTAAAAATTCTTGGAGCTGTAGCTAGGCCAAACGGCAGAGCCACAAACTGGTAATGCTTGTCCAGAAAAGAGAATCTCAGGAACTGATAATGATCTGGATGAATCGGAATATGCAGATATGCATCCTGTAAATCTATTGTGGACATATAATGCCCTTGTTGAACAAAAGGCAAGATAGTCCTTACAGTTACCATTTTGAACGTTGGTATCCTTACGTAACGATTCAATATTTTTAGATCCAGAACTGGTCTGAAGGAATTCTCCTTCTTTGGTACAATGAAGAGATTTGAATAAAACCCCAGCCCCTGTTCCAGAACTGGAACTGGCATAATTACTCCAGCCAACTCTAGATCTGAAACACATTTCAGAAATGCTTGAGCTTTCACTGGATTTACTGGGACACGGGAAAGAAAAAATCTCTTTGCAGGAGGTCTTATCTTGAAACCAATTCTGTACCCTTCTGAAACAATGTTCTGAATCCAAAGATTGTGAACAGAATTGATCAAAATTTCTTTGAAAAAGCGTAACCTGCCCCCTACCAGCTGAGCTGGAATGAGGGCCGCACCTTCATGTGGACTTAGAAGCTGGCTTTGCTTTTCTAGAAGGCTTGGATTTATTCCAGACTGGAGATGGTTTCCAAACTGAAACTGCTCCTGAGGATGAAGGATCAGGTTTTTGTTCTTTGTTGAAACGAAAGGAACGAAAACGATTATTAGCCCTGTTTTTACCCCTAGATTTTTTATCCTGTGGTAAAAAAGTTCCTTTCCCACCAGTAACAGTTGAGATAATAGAATCCAACTGAGAACCAAATAATTTGTTACCCTGGAAAGAAATGGAAAGTAGAGTCGATTTAGAAGACATATCAGCATTCCAAGTTTTAAGCCATAAAGCTCTTCTAGCTAAAATAGCTAGAGACATAAACCTGACATCAACTCTGATAATATCAAAAATGGCATCACAGATAAAATTATTAGCATGTTGAAGAAGAATAATAATATTATGAGAATCATGATCTGTTACTTGTTGCGCTAAAGTTTCCAACCAAAAAGTTGAAGCTGCAGCAACATCAGCCAATGATATAGCAGGTCTAAGAAGATTACCTGAACACAGATAAGCTTTTCTTAGAAAGGATTCAATTTTCCTATCTAAAGGATCCTTAAAGGAAGTACCATCTGACGTAGGGATAGTAGTACGTTTAGCAAGGGTAGAAATAGCCCCATCAACTTTAGGGATTTTGTCCCAAAATTCTAATCTGTCAGACGGCACAGGATATAATTGCTTAAAACGTTTAGAAGGAGTAAATGAATTACCCAAATTATTCCATTCTCTGGAAATTACTTCAGAAATAGCACCAGGAACAGGAAAAACTTCTTGAATAACCACAGGAGATTTAAAGACCTTATCTAAACGTTTAGATTTAGTATCAAGAGGACCAGAATCCTCAATTTCTAAAGCAATTAGTACTTCTTTAACCCCTTAATGACCGCAGCACTTTTCCATTTTCTGTCCGTTTGGGACCAAGGCTATTTTTACATTGTTGCGGTGTTTGTGTTTAGCTGTAATTTTCCTCTTACTCATTTACTGTAACCACATATATACCGTTTTTCTCGCCATTAAATTGACTTTCAAAAGATACCATAATTTTCATCATATCTTATAATTTACTATAAAAAACATAAAATATGAGGAAAAAATGGAAAAAAACACATTTTTTCTAACTTTGACCCCCAAAATCTGTTACACATCTACAACCACCAAAAAACACCCATGCTAAATAGTTTCTAAATTTTGTCCTGAGTTTAGAAATACCCAATGTTTACATGTTCTTTGCTTTTTTTGCAAGTTATAGGGCCATAAATACAAGTAGCACTTTGCTATTTCCAAACCACTTTTTTTCAAAATTAGCGCTAGTTACATTGGGACACTAATATCTTTCAGGAATCCCTGAATATCCATTGACATGTATATATTTTTTTTTAGAAGACATCCCAAAGTATTGATCTAGGCCCATTTTGGTATATTTCATGCCACCATTTCACCGCCAAATGCGATCAAATAAAAATAATGGTTCACTTTTTCACAAATATTTTCACAAACTTTAGGTTTCTCACTGAAATTATTTACAAACAACTTATGCAATTATAGCATAAATGGTTGTAAATGCTTCTCTGGGATCCCCTTTGTTCAGAAATAGCAGACATATATGGCTTTGGCTTTGCTTTTTGGTAATTAGAAGGCTGCTAAATGCCCCTGCGCAAAATACGTGTATTATGCCCAGCAGTGAAGGGGTTAATCAGGGAGCATGTAGGGAGCTTCTAGGGTTAATTTTAGTGTAGTGTAGTAGACAACCCCAAGTATTGATCTAGGCCCATTTTGGTATATTTCATGCCACCATTTCACCGCCAAATGCGATCAAATTAAAAAAAACGTAAATTTTTTCACAATTTTAGGTTTCTCACTGAAATTATTTACAAACAGCTTGTGCAATTATGGCACAAATGGTTGTAAATGCTTCTCTGGGATGCCCTTTGTTCAGAAATAGCAAACATATATGACTTTGGCGTTGCTTTTTGGTAATTAGAAAGTCGCTAAATGCTGCTGCGCATCACACGTGTATTATGGCTAGCAGTGAAGGGGTTAATTAGGTAGTGTGTAGGGAGCTTGCAGGGTTAATTTTAGCTTTAGTGTAGAGTTCAGCCTCCCACCTGACACATCCCACCCCCTGATCCCTCCCAAACAGCTCCCTTCCCTCCCCCACCCCACTATCGTCCCTGCCATCTTAAGTACTGGCAGAAAGTCTGCCAGTACTAAAATAAAAGATTTTTTTTTTTTTTTTAAAGAAAAAAAAAAAAAAGCATATTTACATATGCTGTGTTTAGGATCCCCCTTTAGCCCCCAACCTCCCTGATCCCCCCCAAAACAGCTCTCTAAGCCTCCCCCTCTGCCTTATTGGGGGCCATCTTGGGTACTGGCAGCTGTCTGCCAGTACCCAGTTTGCACAATTAAATGTTTATTTTTTTTTTATTTTTTTTTTTTCTGTAGTGTAGCTTCCCCCCCCCCCCCCCCCCCCCCACGGATCAACCCCCACCACCTAAATAACGCCTAAGGGTTTTTTTTTTAAATTATTGGTCCCACTTTTATTTTGGGACACATTTTTTTCTGTAGTGCAGCGGTCCCCACCCGGTCCCTGCCCCGGCGCGCGCACCCGGACTTCCACGCCCACGATCCCGTCCCCCTCCACATGACCAGTGCCATCGATGGCCGTCACCCACCTCCCACACCGGCTCCCACCCACCAACGATACCGGCCATCGATGTCCGGTGCAGAGAGGGCCACAGAGTGGCTCTCTCTGCATCGGATGGCCATCTAAGGTTATTGCAGGATGCCTCCATATCGAGGCATCACTGCAAAAACCGGAAAGCAGCTGGAAGCGAGCAGGATCGCTTCCAGCTGCTTTCCACACCGAGGACGTGCAGGGTACGTCCTCAGGCGTTAACTGCCTTTTTTCTGAGGACGTACCCTGCACGTCCTCGGTCATTAAGGGGTTAAGTAAAGAACGAATAAATTCCATTTTAAATAAATATGAAGATTTATCAGCATCAACCTCTGAGACAGAATCCTCTGAACCAGAAGAGTCATTCGAATCAGAATGATGATGTTCATTTAAAAATTCATCTGTATAAAGAGAAGTTTTAAAAGATTTTTTATGTTTACTAGAAGGAGGAATAACAGACATAGCCTTCTTGATGGATTCAGAAACAAAATCTCTTATGTTATCAGGAACACTCTGAACATTAGATGTTGATGGAACTGCAACAGGTAATGGTAGATTACTAAAGGAAATATTATCTGCATTAACAAGTTTGTCATGACAATTAATACAAACAGCTGGAGGAACAGCTACCAAAAGTTTACAGCAGATACACTTAGCTTTGGTAGTTCCAGCACCAGACAGCGATTTTCCTGAAGTATCTTCTGACTCAGATGCAACGTGAGACATCTTGCAATATGTAAGAGAAAAAACAACATATAAAGCAAAATTGATCAAATTCAGTTTCAGGAATGGGAAAAAATGCCAAGGAACAAGCTTCTAGCAACCAGAAGCAAAGAAAAATGAGACTTAAATAATGTGGAGACAAAAGCGACGCCCACATTTTTTTAGCGCCAAGTAAGACGCCCACATTATTTGGCGCCTAAATGCTTTTGGCGCCAAAAATGACGCCACGTCCGGAACGCCGACATTTTTGGCGCAAAAGAATGTCAAAAAATGACGCAACTTCCGGCGACACGTATGACGCCGGAAACAGAAAAGATTTTTTGCGCCAAAAGAGTCCGCGCCAAGAATGACGCAATAAAATGAAGCATTTTCAGCCCCCGCGAGCCTAACAGCCCACAGGGAAAAAAGTCAAATTTTTTAAGGTAAGAAAAATAATTGATTCAAGTGCATTATCCCAAATATGAAACTGACTGTCTGAAAATAAGGAATGTTGAACATCCTGAGTCAAGGCAAATAAATGTTTGAATACATATATTTAGAACTTTATTAAAAAAGTGCCCAACCATAGCTTAGAGTGTCACAGAAAATAAGACTTACTTACCCCAGGACACTCATCTACATGTTTGTAGAAAGCCAAACCAGTACTGAAACGAAAATCAGCAGAGGTAATGGTATATATATGAGTATATCGTCGATCTGAAAAGGGAGGTAAGAGATGAATCTCTACGACCGATAACAGAGAACCTATGAAATAGACCCCGTAGAAGGAGATCATTGAATTCAAACAGGCAATACTCTCCTCACATCCCTCTGACATTCACTGCATGCTGAGAGGAAAACCGGGCTCCAACCTGCTGCGGAGCGCATATCAACGTAGAATCTAGCACAAACTTCACCACCTCCATAGGAGGCAAAGTTTGTAAAACTGATTTGTGGGTGTGGTGGGGGGTGTATTTGTAGGCATTTTGAGGTTTGGGAAACTTTGCCCCTCCTGGTAGGAATGTATATCCCATACGTCACTAGCTCATGGACTCTTGCTAATTACATGAAAGAAACTAGTTATATAGGGCTAAAGAAAGAAAAGAAAAAAAACTCTTGCAAGTCCCTCACAAGAAATGTAAATTTTGATGAATTAAAGTGGCCCTGTTTTTAATCGAATTTTTAAAAAACGGGCACATTAGCATCAAAATTTACATTCACTTTAAAAACAAATATCCTAATTCAAACAGACTAAATGTACACTGGGTTCCACAGTTATTGGATCCCACAGTGTCATAACATAGGATGGACATTTCTGTTAACCAGCAGGATGAGTGACAATGTTGGTAAGCTGACCAGTTAGGCCACTGTATATGTTACAATGTCATTGTGTACTCTCATAGTAGAATATGATCGAAGACTCTCAATAAACACCATGTGTTACTGCTTCAAGGAATGAGCGTCCGTCACAGGAAAACCTGCCAACCAGTTTGGAAATTTAGGCCCCTGGGTGCCAGAGTTCCCAGTTCATGACTCCTTCTGCAACAGGGTATTAGCTCTATTTCCCCCTCTTCTCAGAGCCGACACGTGGTCGATTATATGGAATCTCAAGTCCGTAACTGTATATCCTCTCTCTAAGAAGTGTCGGGCTACCGGTTGGTCCGATTTCCTGCTCCTCAGGCCCATCCGGGTCCTGGCATCATCTATGGTCTTCCCAATGTAAAATAGCCCGCATGGGCAATTAAGAAGATAGATAATGTGAAGACGAAATTAATCTTATACTTCTTCTTTTTCTCTGGATGTTGAAACGTGTTCCCTGTGTGCGTGCTGTTGCATGTCACACAGCTCATGCATTTGAAACAGCCATTTTTCTTCTTCAGCCACATCTGTTTATTAGTCAGCGGTGTTAGATCTGTTCTCATCAGAGAATCCTTCAAGCTTTTGCCTCTACGGGGTGCCCCCCACTTCGTAAATGGCAGTGAGGTGTCAGACTGGACCAACTTCCATTCCTCCTTAATGGCTCTCGTAATCTGGTGCTGATTCGTAGTATAGGTTGTTACAAATGTGAGTTGGTGGGTGGTATCCTGTATACCCTTGTCTCTTCCTGGGTTGCCTGTTCGCACATGGTTAGTAGATGTTTCCTTTTGTACCCACGCTGTGTGAATCTTTTCACCATTTCAGTTAGTTGTACTTTGCACCGCTCTGGGTCTGTGTTGTTACGCACCATTCTATGGAATTGTGCTTTCGGTATGTTCCGAATCAGGGCCGGTTGATGACAGCTGTTTTCTCCCCCATTTAGGGGAATTACATCTACAGGGAGTGCAGAATTATTAGGCAAATGAGTATTTTGACCACATCATCCTCTTTATGCATGTTGTCTTACTCCAAGCTGTATAGGCTCGAAAGCCTACTACCAATTAAGCATATTAGGTGATGTGCATCTCTGTATTGAGAAGGGGTGTGGTCTAATGACATCAACACCCTATATCAGGTGTGCATAATTATTAGGCAACTTCCTTTCCTTTGGAAAAATGGGTCAAAAGAAGGACTTGACAGGCTCAGAAAAGTCAAAAATAGTGAGATATCTTGCAGAGGGATGCAGCACTCTTAAAATTGCAAAGCTTCTGAAGCGTGATCATCGAACAATCAAGCGTTTCATTCAAAATAGTCAACAGGGTCGCAAGAAGCGTGTGGAAAAAACAAGGCGCAAAATAACTGCCCATGAACTGAGAAAAGTCAAGCGTGCAGCTGCCAAGATGCCACTTGCCACCAGTTTGGCCATATTTCAGAGCTGCAACATCGCTGGAGTGCCCAAAAGCACAAGGTGTGCAATACTCAGAGACATGGCCAAGGTAAGAAAGGCTGAAAGACGACCACCACTGAACAAGACACACAAGCTGAAACGTCAAGACTGGGCCAAGAAATATCTCAAGACTGATTTTTCTAAGGTTTTATGGACTAATGAAATGAGAGTGAGTCTTGATGGGCCAGATGGATGGGCCCGTGGCTGGATTGGTAAAGGGCAGAGAGCTCCAGTCCGACTCAGATGCCAGCAAGGTGGAGGTGGAGTACTGGTTTGGGCTGGTATCATCAAAGATGAGCTTGTGGGGCCTTTTCGGGTTGAGGATGGAGTCAAGCTCAACTCCCAGTCCTACTGCCAGTTTCTGGAAGACACCTTCTTTAAGCAGTGGTACAGGAAGAAGTCTGCATCCTTCAAGAAAAACATGATTTTCATGCAGGACAATGCTCCATCACACGCTTCCAAGTACTCCACAGCGTGGCTGGCAAGAAAGGGTATAAAAGAAGAAAATCTAATGACATGGCCTCCTTGTTCACCTGATCTGAACCCCATTGAGAACCTGTGGTCCATCATCAAATGTGAGATTTACAAGGAGGGAAAACAGTACACCTCTCTGAACAGTGTCTAGGGAGGCTGTGGTTGCTGCTGCATGCAATGTTGATGGTGAACAGATCAAAATACTGACAGAATCCATGGATGGCAGGATTTTGAGTGTCCTTGCAAAGAAAGGTGGCTATATTGGTCATTGATTTGTTTTTGTTTTGTTTTTGAATGTCAGAAATGTATATTTGTGAATGTTGAGATGTTATATTGGTTTCACTGGTAAAAATAAATAATTGAAATGGGTATATATTTGTTTTTTGTTAAGTTGCCTAATAATTATGCACAGTAATAGTCACCTGCACACACAGATATCCCCCTAAAATAGCTAAAACTAAAAACAAACTAAAAACTACTTCCAAAAATATTCAGCTTTGATATTAATGAGTTTTTTTGGGTTCATTGAGAACATGGTTGTTGTTCAATAATAAAATTAATCCTCAAAAATACAACTTGCCTAATAATTCTGCACTCCCTGTAGATCCAGAGGGACCAGCAATTCAAAACAATGGGATAACACCTGAGAAGATGGCTCTGCACGACCACCACTGGCTCCATACTCAACATCAAATTGTTTTTTCGGACAAGGACCCGGCCACACACGACGCAGGGGGGGCATGTCCCGCCGCCCCCCAATCCAGAGAAGGTAGAAAATAATGTTTTCAACATTAGTACTAGACCACTGAATGAAGCTGAAATGTCATTATCAAATAAAGGACTGTCATTTGTACCCACTACGAAAATGAGTGCTTTAACTCCTATATTGATATCCAAAAATTTGGGAGATCACTAAAAGGAATATTTCAGAAATGAATCGGATGTCACTTCGAGATTCAGAACAGCAGGGACATTCGATCCCATCTCCAGCAATCCTTCAATCACCACCTATACGAATTATCTTACACGGCTGACCCAAGAACCTATAACCGCCAGAAGACGGAATGATAATTTATCCAAGGAGGAGAGGAGAGCACTGAGATCACTCAGTGAAGATGCCACTATTGTGATACGCCCTGCAGATAAGGGTGGAACTGTAGTGGTGATGGATGTGGGGGACTACAAAAAAGAGATCATCCAACAGCTCTCTGATAACACAACCTACATTGTCCTGCAGAATAATCCCACCTTTGTATTGAAGTGTGAAATCGATAAGATATCCGAATGGAAGGAAGCTGAGGTAATCTCTGAATAAGAGGCTCGTTTCCTGCAGAGGGATTTCCCAATAACACCAATACTGTATACGCTGCCAAAAATCCATAATGATATGAGGTGCCCTCCTGGAAGACCGATTGTCTCAGCCAGAGGATCACTTTTACAACCGTTGGCTGAGTTCGTAGACCACTTCCTTCAGCCCATGGTCAAACACATGAGGTCTTACGTACAGGATTCGACTACGTTTATCCAACGCATTGTCCGTCTGGAGAACATCAGCGAGTCTGACCTACTGGTCACTATGGACGTCTCAAGCCTTTATACAGTGATTCCACACACAGCAGGTATTGCGGCAGTTACCAACTGCTTGAGACGTATGCCATACATCGGCCCACCGAAATATGTCCTGAACTGTTGACAATCTGTTTACAAAGAAATTTCTTCCGCTTTGAAAATTATTTTTTATCTTCAAATAGCCGGAACAGCGATTGGGGTCCAATGTCCCCCCATCGCTGGCGAATCTATACATGGCTGAGTACGAGACCTCACAAATGAAGGTGTATGAAATACCGTCCATCAAATTTTATTGCAGATACATAGACAATTTGTTTCTGATCTGGCAAGGTGATGTAAATTCACTAGAGAGATGGATCAATGCATTGAATACACTAAAAAATACCATCAGATTCCAGCATGTGGCAGATACAGATTCTGTTGATTATTTGGAAGTGAGAGTATTTAAAACCAATGGGGCCCTTGGCACCACCCTCTTCAGGAAAAGTACAGACCGGAATTCTATTTTACATGCAAACAGCTGTCATCAACCAGCCCTGATTCGGAACATACCGAAAGCACAATTCCAAAGAGTGGTGCGTAACAACACAGACCAAGAGCGGTGCAAAGTCCAACTAACTGAAATGGTGAAAAGATTCACACAGCATGGGTACAAAAGGAAACATCTACTGACCATGTGTGAACAGGCAACCCAGGAAGAGACTAGATGCGACAAGGGTATACAGGATACCACCCCCCAACTCAAATTTGTAAAAACCTATACTCCGGATCAGCACCAGATTATGAGAGCCATTAAGGAGGAATGGAAGTTGGTCCAGTCCAACACCTCATTGCCATTTATGAAGTGGGGGGCACCCGATCTGGCATACCGTAGAGGCAAAAGCTTGAAGGATTCTCTGATGAGAACAGATCTAACACCGCTGACTGATAAACAGATGTGGCTAAAGAAGAAAAATGGCTGTTTCAAGTGCATGAGCTGTGTGACGTGCAACAGCATGCACACAGGTTACACGTTTCAACATCCAGAGAAAAAGAAGTATAAGATCAATTTTGCACGACACCTTATATTATCTATCTTCTTAATTGCCCATGCGGGCTGTTCTACACTGGGAAGACCAGATGCCAGGACCCGGATAGACCTGAGGAGCGGTAAATCGGACCAACCGGTAGCCCGACACTTCTTAGAGAGAGGACATACAGTTACGGACTTGAGATTCCGTATAATCGACCACGTGCCGGCTCCGAGAAGAGGGGGCAATAGAGCTAAGACCCTGTTGCAGAAGGAGGCCAGATGGATACATGAACTGGGAACTCTGGCACCCAGGGGCCTAAATGTCCAAACTGGTTGGCAGGTTTTCCTGTGACGGACGCTCATTCCTTGAAGCAGTAACACATGGTGTTTAATGAGAGTCTTCGATCATATTCTACTATGAGAGTGCACAATGACATTGTAACATATACAGTGGGCGTGGCCTAACTGGTCAGCTTACCAACATTGTCACTCATCCTGTTGATTAACAGAAATGTCCATCCTATGTTATGACACTGTGGGATCCAATAACTGTGGAACCCAGTGTACATTTAACAAAACAAAGGGAAGTGATCCCAGATTTGCTGGAAAAGGCAAACATTCTGTTGTCTCCCAGCTGACCTTGTTGTCTATATTATAGAATGAGGTAACTGGCTGGGAGTGTGCTTAGCGCATATTACAACATTTAGATCAAGGAAAAAACCCTATTAAGAGAATAGGGAAAAGTATGCTCTTTCTACACATAAAGTATATATTTTTCCACTTAAAATTTAACTTTTACTTTTTATAGTTAAAAAAGGCAGCAGAAATAGAAGTTGTATCTAGTGTGCCAGAAAAATAGTTAAAAACACAACTCTTTAACTGTGACTTGTATAAAGTACTTCAATGTTGCTGATTTTAGGTTGTCTGTCACATATGAGGAGGAGGGGAAATCAATGATATTAGGTAAATGTAAGAGCCTCTATTTAGGAACTGTGTCCTGTATTGCCCTATATTAGGGTAGGTAAGCCACTTTTTTTTACACTAAATATGCTATATATCCCTTCCCCATCCTTCCCACAATATGCCCCAAATGTTACAATAACAAATAAAAATATCAATTAGTAGATTGTCAATTTCAGACTGAGTGCAGTTAAAATAAACACGAAGCCCCTGACGTGGTCACGTTTCACTTATACGCTTCCTCAGAGGGGTGTAAATTTATTCTGAATTAGGATATTTGTTTTTAATATGAGCCTTTCTGGTCTCTTTTTATTATGTTTTATCTGTCTCATGCATATGTTTTGTTTTGTTTTCACAGCACTTATACTGATTTGCACACACGTGCTCGCAATCCCACATCTCCGTTCCCGTGCTGGATACATGACGGGTCCCTGTTTATGGATTAAGTTCTGAAATGGAAAGCCAGTGGCGGCCCATGGAACTTTATATTTTTTATAATCATTAGGTTTTCTACTGGAGGTTGTTGAGGATTGTCCTCGGCCCCTCAGTTGGAGCGCTTTATTGTCTTGTTCATTGGTATATCTTTACCCCTGTTTTCACACATTTGATGCAGTCGAGTACATATGTATGGACCAGATTGACGAGCATTATGACTTCAAATAAATTTTGCCCTGTCTCAGGAGGGTTGTGGTCTTTAAGTTTGTATCTAGGTTGTCTGTGGTTCTCTCCCTGACCAGCTAGGGATGGCAGGGGTAGTCCTCTGACCTCTGTGGAATGCCCATTTTGGTTTTATTATCTTCCTCACTAGTTGAAGGTGTGTATAATATTATCTTGAAGATACGGGTTTTGTTTAGTTTTCCCTAGATTAGGGCTTCAATTCCATTTAACATTTAGATATGGGGTTGTGATTAGTTTGGAGCCTGGTATGGTAGTTAATATTCCCTTAGATGGGAGTGGGGCTCTCATACGGTTAGTTATACTTGGATCTTACACTCCCAACCTATAGGAGAGAGGGTGCGACCCTGTTGCTCCTATGAGGTGATATGGGAGGGGTTTGTATCACAACGTATGTAAACAGTTAAAGCCAATATAACTAGGGCTTTTTACACACTCCCCATGCGAGCCAAGCATGTCGGTAAGGGAGGTGATGTGATGTTTGTGGTATGATATTAGCCAGAGTAGTAGATATAGATAGCATACGGTTTCACTGATGTACTTTTGATTTAACAGTTGGCATTAGACATCTGATTTCCTCCCGTGGGGCTAGTCTAATAGTGTGCAGTGGTGCGTTAGGCAAGGTTTGCCTATAGGAACCTGGGAATCGCTGCACTAACAAGATCGGGATGGTTGTCCACCAAGGCTGTTTGTGGTGCGATGCCGAGCTGTCACTAGACTTATGCTCCCAACCTATAGGAGAGGGGGTGTGCCCCTGGTGCTCCCATGAAGTTATGTAGGAGTGGTTTTGGATTGTTTTGTGTGGTAACGGCTTCACCTTCGGGCTATGACAGGGAGGTTGATCAGATTGCTGGGCGTTTTGTATAGGGCTAATACGAGTGAGCAATAGAGGCAGGGTGATTCTTTCTCTTGTATGCGATACTGGCCAGATTAGCCACTATAAGGCATACGTGCCTACAGGAGTGATGCATAATGTTATTGCAGGGACAAACAGGAACTGGGAGGGTTCTCCCGGAGTGTTTACTTCAGTTGTTATGACTACTCAATACCCATGATGTGGGTGTAGATGAGAGTTGTCCAATGGTATTACCAGCAGCGTGGATTGTTCCATTTACAGGCAGTCCCGGGGCATAGACTGGCTGGGGGAGCAGGAGTATGGTGGGATCACTGATCACTTTTTGTATGAAGAGGCACTTTTTTTGAAAGATCACTATACACGATTTGACAGACACATATGCCATTTTGTTAAATATGGCTATTTTTGTTGTATAGCATAATGTTATATTCAATTCACATTTGGGCTACCTATATGGTTTAGCCCCCTAATGTTTGCACACTGTCTCCAGAGATTGATGACCGGATTGGGGGAGGGGCCTGCAGGCCTTTATAAGTTTGTTTATTTGTACACTGGGTTGTCAGAAGAAGGGACGTTTGGGGTCCCGAAACGTCACTAATAAAATATTTCACACTGATATCCAAAGTCCAGTGAGTGTTTCACTTTGTTTTCTTGCTGCATACTCCACAAGAGCACCCTGGCAGTTGCAGGACGGTGGTAAGAGTGCGTATACCTTTTGAACTTTTGCTTATATATATATATATATATATATATATATATATATAGGGGCTCAAAATTTCCACTGTTTACTAGCCATTGGTGAGTGGAAATGTAATGTAATGGTGGCGAGTGAAAGTTACTGAATGAATGTTGAATCAACATTCACTCACGGTCCGAAGGTCCTGGTGGCGTGTTGTAAGTAGCAAAGTTAGCACATTTGCAAAATGTACACACCTATTGCAGCATTGACAAACACACATTTTGGGGATATGTGCTTAAAATATTATCTGAAGGGATATTATATAATTTGTTAAGGTATAAAATTAAAAAGATTTAACATTAGTGCACAATAATGTGTTTCACAATGGCTAAACATATGCAAAGAGGGTGTGGAGTAGTGGGTGTGGTGTATGTAGGATCAAAAGTGTCGAGTAACATTTTGTTCTGGCTATTAGCTTGCAACCTGAAATTTTGAGCAGAGTGTGTGTATATATGTGTGTGTATATATATATATATATATATATATATATATATATATATATATATATATATATATATATATATATATATATATATATATTATTTATATATATATATATATTATTTATATATATATATATATATATATATATATATATTATTTATATATATATATATATATATATACTGTATATAATTATCATTATTTTTGGAGGGGGCATGTGTCCAGAACTGCAGGTTACTTGCCTTTTCCATATATTGATGGACTTACATTTAATAGACAACAGAGCTGATGAAGGGGCTTCAAGCTTACTTTTGAAATTTTAACTGTATACTTGAAATCAATGTAATGTATGCTCACGCATATAATACATATTAACTTACATTTCTAGTAAACTAAAACTTAATTTTGTATTTTAAAAAGGTATACATTTTACCGATCAGGTGCTCCCATTTTTTATTAATTAAAACAAATGTTGACTAAAGGCACTGCAAGAAAATGTCTTAGTTTGGAAATAATTTCATTTATGAAGGGAAATAATGAAGTCCTCACCTGTTTCTGAAAATTGAGGAAGCAGCTTGGAATCTCTGATTTAGATCTTGATGAGTCAGTAAACTAAAAATTAAATTCCCATAAAACTTTTTATTCATAGTGAAATGAATTGGCAATGCACTTTCATTATTTGTTTTGCCAGCTTTTCCTGTAATTTAACCCTTTCCTTACGGGAGTAATTTGTTTACATTAGAACAAAGTTCTGATGTACACAAATTTAAATCACGCAATCATTCATGCGATCACGTGATTTCAATGTTGGGATCATGTTGGGGGGAGGGCCTATGATGCTAGGCACGCAATCCCATTCAGGAAGTGCCTTTTGGCTTCAGTACAGCCGAACAGATAGGACGTTCCATGCCGTCCTAACGGTGCTAAAGCTCAGCACAGTTAGGATGGCATGGAATGTCCTAACGGCGGGAAGGGGTTAAACTCACAGGTATAGTGTTTTTTTGTTTGTTTTTTTCTACTTCCACCAAAGCAGCTGTAGTGTATTATGTACAATTAAAAATGTTGATCCTTTTGTCATACACAGAAATTACTTAGCCCCTTCCCACCATTAGGGCTTTCTAGGCTGTCCTAATTGTGCTGTGCTTTAGTGTTGTTAGGACGGCATGGTACGGTATTAACCGTTCGGCTATCCTGAAACCTTAGCCGCTTCCTATAAGGGATTGCAGGTTGCTGCTTCCCCCACCCCTCCCCCAACGCCATCTTTGAAATCATGCAATCACGTGAACGATCATGTGATTTCAATTTTTACTCATTTGTTTACATCATGTAGACAAATGAAAACAAGTCCAGGCAGGAAAGGGTTAAGATCGAGATCTTATTTATAATTGTCACTAATTGGCCTAATTTTCAAAAGGTGTATACCTGGACTATAAAACAATACAAATTTGATTGACACGACTGTTTTAAAACATCAGAATAGTTTTATTGCCAAGTGAGCATGCCTACAAATAATTTCTCCAACATAGGTGTGTCCGGTCCACGGCGTCATCCTTACTTGTGGGATATTCTCTTCCCCAACAGGAAATGGCAAAGAGCCCAGCAAAGCTGGTCACATGATCCCTCCTAGGCTCCGCCTACCCCAGTCATTCTCTTTGCCGTTGTACAGGCAACATCTCCACGGAGATGGCTTAGAGTTTTTTAGTGTTTAACTGTAGTTTTTATTATTCAATCAAGAGTTTGTTATTTTAAAATAGTGCTGGTATGTACTATTTACTCTGAAACAGAAAAGAGATGAAGATTTCTGTTTGTATGAGGAAAATGATTTTAGCAACCGTTACTAAAATCCATGGCTGTTCCACACAGGACTGTTGAGAGGAATTAACTTCAGTTGGGGGAACAGTGAGCAGTCTTTTGCTGCTTGAGGTATGACACATTCTAACAAGACGATGTAATGCTGGAAGCTGTCATTTTCCCTATGGGATCCGGTAAGCCATTTTATTCACACAGTAAATAAGGGCTTCACAAGGGCTTATTAAGACTGTAGACATTTTCTGGGCTAAATCGATCATATTTACACATATTTAGCCTTGAGGAATCATTTAATCTGGGTATTTTTTGTAAAATAATATCGGCAGGCACTGTTTTAGACACTTTATTCTATTGGGGCTTTCCCTAATCATAGTCAGAGCCTCATTTTCGCGCCGGTATGGCGCACTTGTTTTTGAGAACAGCATGACATGCAGCTGCATGTGTGTGGAGCTCTGATACATAGAAAAGTCTTTCTGAAGGCATTATTTGGTATCGTATTCCCCTTTGGGCTTGGTTGGGTCTCAGCAAAGCAGATTCCAGGGACTGTAAAGGGGTTAAATATAAAAACGGCTCCGGTTCCGTTATTTTAAGGGTTAAAGCTTCCAAATTTGGTGTGCAATACTTTTAAGGCTTTAAGACACTGTGGTGAAATTTTGGTGAATTTTGAACAATTCCTTCATACTTTTTCGCAATTGCAGTAATAAAGTGTGTTCAGTTTAAAATTTAAAGTGACAGTAACGGTTTTATTTTAAAACGTTTTTTGTGCTTTGTTATCAAGTTTATGCCTGTTTAACATGTCTGAACTACCAGATAGATTGTGTTCTGACTGTGGGGAAGCCAAGGTTCCTTCTCATTTAAATAGATGTGATTTATGTCATAAATAATTTAGTAAAAATGATGCCCAAGATGATTCCTCAAGTGAGGGGAGTAAGCATGGTACTGCATCATCCCCTCCTTCGTCTACACCAGTTTTGCCCATACAGGAGGCCCCTAGTACATCTAGCGCGCCAATACTCCTTACTATGCAACAATTAACGGCTGTAATGGATAATTCTATCAAAACATTTTAGCCAATATGCCCACTTATCAGCGAAAGCGCGACTGCTCTGTTTTAGAAAATACTGAAGAGCATGAGGACGCTCATGATATTGTTTCTGAAGGGCCCCTACACCAGTCTGAGGGGGCCAGGGAGGTTTTGTCTGAGGGGGAAATTTCAGATTCAGGAAAAATTTCTCAACAAGCTGAACCTGATGTGATTACTTTTAAATTTAAGTTGGAACATCTCCGCGCTCTGCTTAAGGAGGTGTTATCCAATTTGGATGATTGTGATTATCTGGTCATTCCAGAAACACTATGTAAAATGGACAAGTTCCTAGAGGCCCCGGGGCCCCCCGAAGCTTTTCCTATACTCAAGCGGGTGGCGTACATTGTTAATAAAGAATGGGACAGGCCCGGTGTACCTTTCGTACCTCCCCCCATATTTAAAAAATTGTTTCCTATAGTCGACCCCAGAAAGGACTTATGGCAGACAGTCCCCAAGGTCGAGGGGGCGGTTTCTACTCTAAACAAGCGCACCACTATACCCATAGAAGATAGTTGTGCTTTCCAAGATCCTATGGATAAAAAATTAGAAGGTTTGCTAAAAAAGATGTTTGTTCAGCAAGGTTACCTTCTACAACCAATTGCATGCATTGTCCCTGTCACTACAGCCGCGTGTTTCTGGTGCGATGAGCTAGAAAAGGCGATTATTAGTAATTCTTCTTCTTATGAGGAGATTATGGACAGAATTCGTGCTCTTAAATTGGCTAATTCTTTCACCCTAGACGCCACCTTGCAATTGGCTAGGTTAGCGGCGAAAAATTCTGGGTTTGCTATTGTGGCGCGCAGAGCGCTTTGGTTAAAATCTTGGTCAGCGGATGCGTCTTCCAAGAACAAATTGTTTGACATTCCTTTCAAGGGGAAAACACTGTTTGGCCCTGACTTGAAAGAGTTTATCTCTGATATCACTGGGGGCAAGGGCCACGCCCATCCTCAGAATAGGTCTTTCAAGGCCAAAAATAAACCTAATTTTCGTCCCTTTCGCAGAAACGGACCAGCCCCAGGTGCTACGTCCTCTAAGCAGGAGGGTAATACTTCTCAAGCCAATCCAGCCTGGAGACCAAGGCAAGGCTGGAACAAAGGAAAGCAGGCCAAGAAACCTGCCACTGCTCCCAAGACAGCATGAGATGCGGGCCCCCGATCCGGGACCGGATTTGGTGGGGGGCAGACTCTCTCTCTTCACTCAGGCTTGGGCAAGAGATGTTCTGGATCCTTGGGCGCTAGAAATAGTCTTCCAAGGTTATCTTCTGGAAGTGATTCATCCTGTTCCATTAAAAGAACGAGGGATGGGGTTCTACTCCAATCTGTTCGTAGTTCCCAAAAAAGAGGGAACGTTCAGACCAATCTTAGATCTCAAGATCCTAAACAAGTTTCTCAAGGTTCCATCGTCCAAAATGGAAACCATTCGAACAATCCTTCCATCCAGGAAGGTCAATTCTTGACCACGGTGGATTTAAAGGATGCGTATCTACATATTCCTGTCCACAAGGAACATCATCGGTTCCTAAGGTTCGCATTCCTGGACAAGCATTACCAGTTCGTGGCGCTTCCTTTCGGATTAGCCACTGTTCCAAGGATTTTCACAAAGGTACTAGGGTCCCTTCTGGCGGTGCTAAGACCAAGGGGCATTGCTGTAGTACCTTACTTGGACGACATTCTGATTCAAGCGTCGTCCCTTCCTCAAGCAAAGGCTCACACGGACATAGTCCTGGCCTTTCTCGGATCTCACGGATGGTAAGTGAACGTGGAAAAGAGTTCTCTATCTCCGTCGACAAGAGTTCCCTTCTTGGGAACAATAATAGACTCCTTAGAAATGAGGATTTTTCTGACAGAGACCAGAAAAACAAAACTTCTAAACTCTTGTCGGATACTTCCTTCCGTTCCTCTTCCTTCCATAGCGCAGTGCATGGAAGTGATAGGTTTGATGGTAGCGGCAATGGACATAGTTCCTTTTGCGCGCATTCATCTAAGACCATTTCAATTGTGTATGCTCAGTCAGTGGAATGGGGACTATACAGACTTGTCTCCGAAGATACAAGTAAATCAGAGGACCAGAGACTCACTCCGTTGGTGGCTGTCCCTGGACAACCTGTCGCAAGGGGTGACCTCCCGCAGACCAGAGTGGGTCATTGTCACGACCGACGCCAGTCTGATGGGCTGGGGCGCGGTCTGGGGATCCCTGAAAGCTCAGGGTCTTTGGTCTCGGGAAGAATCTCTTCTACCGATAAATATTCTGGAACTGAGAGCGATATTCAATGCTCTCAAGGCTTGGCCTCAGCTAGCGAGGGCCAAGTTCATACGGTTTCAATCAGACAACATGACGACTGTTGCGTACATCAACCATCAGGGGGGAACAAGGAGTTCCCTGGCGATGGAAGAAGTGACCAAAATCATTCAATGGGCGG